>NC_046164.1:40560272-40918543 GCF_011064425.1 Rattus rattus | reverse complement strand
GACATATTTAAAAAACCCATATCCCACCAAAGTAGAACATTTAAAAGAAATGGATAATTATCTAGATAGGCACCATTTACCAAGTTAAATCAAGATCAGATAAACAATTTATAGTATAACCGCTAGTTAAATAGGAATAGTCATTACCAGTGTCCCAACCAAAACCAAAATGGTCAATGGCACATGGTTTTAGCACAGACTTACCTGACTTTCAAAGAAGTTTTAATGCCAATACTCCACAAGTTATTTCACAAACTAGAAATATAGAAAAATTTTCCTACATTATTTTATGAGGCTACAGTTACCCTGATAACCAAAGTATATAAAACCTCAACAAAGAAAACTAAAGCCCAGTTTTCCTTATTAACACATTCAAAAGTACTCAATGAACAACTTGAAAATCTTATCTAAAAACACATCAAAAAGATCATGTACCTTGATCCATTAAGCTTCATCCCCAGAGATGTGAGATGGTTCAATATCGAGACAACAACAAAACAAAAAGAAATAAACAAACAAGAAAAAAGAAAGGAAGGAACAAAGGAAGGAAGGCAGTAAGCAAGAAAACAAGAAAGCAAGCAAGCAAGGAAGGAAGGAAGGAAGGAAGAAAGAAAGAAAGAAAGAAAGAAAGAAAGAAAGAAAGAGAGAAAGATAGACAGACAGACAGACAAAAACCCCACATGGTCACCATTAGATGCAGAAAAAGCCTTCAGAAAGAAAATCCAGCACCACTTCACAATAAAAGTTCTAGAGAGATCAGAAATAAAACGGACATACCTAAGTGTAATAAAGGTAATTTATAGCAAGCCTATAGCCACCATTAAATTAAATGTAGAGAAACTCAAAGTAATTCCACTAAAATCAGAAGAATAACAAGATTATTCATTGTCTACATATCTATTTAATTTAGTACTTGAAGATTGAGGTAGAGTGAGTCAACTTGAAGGATATCAAGGGTAAACAAATTGGAAATGAAAAAGAATTCTAATGGGCAACTCATACTGTTGCAAAGCACTTTCAACAAAGTAACTGGTTACAACATTTTTTTCAACAAAATAAGTAGCCTTTCTATATACTAATGACAGACTGAGAAAAATCAAGAAAACAGCACATTTCACAATAGGCTTAAATTATATAAAATATCCTGTGGTAACCCAAATCAAGCAAGTGAAAGACTTACATGTCAAAAGTTCAAGTATTTGAAGAAATAAATTGAAGAAGATATCAAGATGCAAAGTTCTCTAATGTTCGTAGATTAGTAGGGTTAACCTAGTGTAAATGGCCATCCTTTCAAAAGCAATCTATAGACTCAATGCAATCCTCATCAAAATCCCAACACAATTCTTTTACATACCTTGAAAGGACTCAATTTCATATACAAACAAACATAAAACAAGCCGGCAAACAAACAAACAAAAAAATCCAACACACACACACACACACACACACACACACACACGTGTGTGTGTGTGCCAGGATTGTTAAACAGTACTGAACAATAAAAACAACTTCTGCATGTCTCACCTTTTCCAATCTTAAACAGAACTACGGAGCTATAGGAATAAAATACAAATGGTATTGTCTTAGAAACAGACGCATTGATCATTGAAGTAGAATTGAAGACCCAGATAAAAATCCACATACCGGTCTGTTTCCTTGCTTCCTTGCTTTTGTTTAGTTTAGCTCTTTTTAAAATAAAGAAGCCAGAAATGCACAGTTGAAAACAGACAGCATCTTCGACAATTGGTGCTGGTCAAGCTTGATGTTGGCTCATAAAAAATGAAAATAGAGGAGAGTCTCTCTGATGAGGTGTGATGTCACCTCTCTGTGACATCACACCTCTTTTAAGGTATTTATATTTTATGAACAATTTGAAAGAAGCTTGTGACTAAAAGAGAAGTCATATAGATTATTGGCAATGACCTAGGGTGTAACCTATATCCCTTTGCCTCTGACCATGAATATATCTTAGAGTTTCAGGGAAAAAACACAGCCAAAAAAAAAAAAAAAAAACCAAAGTAATCTCTTCCTATAAAAATGAATGAAATTGAAGTAGTGAATTAAAGCCAGAGGCTGAGGTGTAAGGAGATGCACGGCACAGCACGGTACAGCTGGAAGTTAGAGATGGGGTGGCAACAAGCTCTCCTCACTTTCGCCCTTCACTTAGTGACATTTGTATGACATTAGATGGCAAGAACTCAGGGGGTGACAGAAATCATGGTCATCTCTCGTGCTATATTGATTAGTTATATTTCAAAGACATGTAATAGCACATGACCAAAATATATCTAAAATCTGTGTTGGTAGATCAAAACCATGTGTTTTATGTTAAAGTATAACATAAATGAATTAATATAAATTTCTAGTGGTGATCTCAATGGAAAATAAATTCTTTAGCGTCATTTTAATAAGGATTAATTAAGCACAGGAAATATTATAAACTACATTTTTATTCAGTGTATTTTCAGCATATGGAATATATTCAGTACAAATTTCAATATATTCAGTTTATTTATACTTAATATAACAGTTATATGTATGTAATTTAGTATAGTTATAATATATAAATTCAGTAAAATCAGTTATATAATGTATATATGTATATATAATTATTAAAATACCTTCCCACATAAGCATTGCCCTTCCTCAATAAAAGAAAATATCAGCATACTAAAAGCAACTCTTACACTGTCATTAGTCTTGAACTCATTTTCTAGTAGCTTAACTAACGGTGATTTTAAATTTTCATGAGATGTTTGTACCAAAGCCCTAAAGCAAAAGTATAGCTATATACACACAGAGCACATAATACATCTGCACACCTAAGCACACAAGCATACCATACACATGTAACCATTCTGGAACATGTTAGAAGAGATCAAAATCCCAGAAGGTAATACAGAAGCTCTGGTCTCATGCCTTTTCACCTTACCTGAACTCATAAGTTATTCCAGTTGTCAATTTTCAGATTTACTCTTTGTGTTTCATCCCTATTCCTAACTCAGCCTTAACGGTGTGAGAATCTGTTTGTACAAGAAAAACATATTTAAATGAAATTAATGTTAAATCCTAAGCTTAAGAGAGTTAATACCTTTTGGACCACCTTTGAGCTAAGAGAAAAAGGCAGAATAAATGACGAAGAGGAGGCCTCCTCTCTTTTGCAGGGAAAATTCTGCAAGCTGACCTAGCTTCCCAGAGTCCATGGAGCTCCGAGCACCAGCCCCAACAACTGGGCTCCATCAACAGGGGCACCTCTTCTTTCACTTAATTTCCCTTCTTTCTTCCTAGGAATGCCATGTTTGATTTACGTGCCTTACAGGATCAAAGTTCTCCTTTCCATGACTCATGGAGTTACATTTGGTGTTAAAATGATCAGTAGGAGAGAAGGAAAAACTGATACATTTGAATACTGGCAAACTGCTATATGATTAAAATTTATACAATTATTTATGAGGTACAGTTAGAAATTGGGAAAAAAATCTATATATTCACTGCATAATGTGATTCTCATAATATAGGGTAATTACAAATTGCTAAATCATTCTTATTAAAATAGCATCACCACCCATTTCTCTTCATTTATTTGTGCTTTGTTTTGCTACTGTGAATACTTAAGGTATATGCCTTAGTACTTTTTAGGTACTCAACCTATATTTGCATAGTTATACAGTCACAAATAATAGTAACACATTGCATTATTTAAAATTGATTATATTGTAAATCTTTCACCTCCATGTTGTCATGCCTGCAGAGTGTGCCAGGACTGGCGTCCAGCAGAATCGTCATCAAAAGACTTCATCCAGCAACTGATGACAGCAGATGCAGAAGAACACAGCCAGTCATTAGGCATTAGGCAGAGCTTGGTGAGTCTTGTAGAGGAGTGGGGGGAGGAATTGGAGGAAACAGAGGCCTCAGGGACAGACCAAGAGAACATCGTCCAGAAAAGTCAACTGGCCGGGACTCATGCAAACTTGAGAGATGAGGGAACGTGTGAGAGTCTGATCTAGAACTTTTACATATATGTTATGCAATGACTGAGTACCTTGGTGTTCTCGTGGAAATCCTAACAGAGGGATCAGGGGCTGTCCCTGACTCTTTGGCCTACTTTTAGGACCCTTTTGCAGTCGGGATGTAATATATGAGAGAATAAAACAACAGTGAGAATGTACAAAACAATTGATTATGTAGTAAACGTAAGTTCTAGAAAACTGAAACAAAGTTTAAAGTAAATGTTATGTTTATACATAAACACATATATTCATACATAAATATATATCATACATATATAGTATGTAAAGAAATATGTGTTCATATACCTTTATAAATATTTTCATATATGTGATATATATGTTAAATACAGATATTTTACATATATATGGAGTAAATTCAATTTTATGAAAGCTACTAGTTTACTTCCTGTACATTTTTAATGTAATTTCAAGTGTTCACCTTTGTTAGTTGTTGAAAATATTTTTTTTAAAAATGTGCTTTCCACTTTAATAAAATTACATAACTCATTTAAAATGTGTGCTAGGTTTTTAAAGTAGCCTATCTCTCTCTTTCCAGTGAAATTTGTTCAGATCACAGTTAGCTGCTGCTTCTTTTAATTTTTTGACATTGTAATATAAGTATAGCATTTATCTCTTCCCTTTTCTTCTTTTTAATATTCTCTATATATAAGCTTCCAAGCTCTTTTTTTGCAATTATTGTCCTTTCTTTTCACTAATTGTAGTTGTATGTGTGTGTGTGTATGTGTGTGTGTATGTGTGTAAATATGTATTTTTAATGGTGTCTGCTGAATCGGTTCATTGTTTCGTGTATGTATGTTTTCAGGGCTAATCATTGGGTACT
The DNA here is from genome assembly GCF_011064425.1 of Rattus rattus. Classification (NCBI taxonomy): domain Eukaryota; kingdom Metazoa; phylum Chordata; class Mammalia; order Rodentia; family Muridae; genus Rattus; species Rattus rattus. The sequence continues at coordinate 40,913,692 of NC_046164.1, read as the reverse complement.
GAATAACCAATTGTTGTGCTCCTTCTTGGAAAAAAATCACCTCTCCTGCTCCCAGCTTTTTACAGCTGCCTATAGGTGTGTGTGTGTGTGTGTGTGTGTGTGTGTGTGTGTGTGTGTGTGTGTGTGTTGGTGTGTATGTCTGTGTGTGTGTTTGTGTTTGTGTCTGTTTGTGTGTGTGTGTATTTGTGTGTGTGTTGGGGTGTGTGTGTGTGTGTGTGTGTGTGTGTGTGTGTGTGTGTGGTGTGTATAGTCAAGGTCTCAGAGATGTTTTCTTGTCCACTTTGGCATCTCCATTACTGTTGTCCTTTTTCAGTTCATGTTTGGGGAGTCACGTTATCTTCAGTTTCTCTTTTCTTGTGATAAAGAACGAAGCTTCTCCCCCATGCAAAAATGTAAAAATAGTGATTATTGCTATCTTAAAATAAAAATGTAACCCTGGGTTATTTCAATTTGAAATGTGTATTGTATCATAATACAGAATCTCCTCCAGTATCTCAGAGTGAGATTGTCCACAGCCCAGTTTATTTCTAGTAATTTAAAGTAGTGGTGCCCACCTTTTAAAAATTGGCTAGTGCTGGAAGGTGGCATCTGTCACCCGCATCCTCATATAAACTCACATGGCTGCAGCGTCTGCTCTATCACACAATGTTCTATTTCTGTGTCTCACACATTTTCCTGGGAAGGAACAAATAGACTATCTTTAAGAGAGGTTTGCCTGTGTTTCTAAATGAAAATTCAAAGCATTGTGGGCAGAAATATATGAGCGAGCACAAGAGTAAGTCATAACCTCTGATTCAAATTGATATAAGAACTTATTTTGTCTACGAATAGATAATATGATTATAAAATTAAATAATGGAAATATTGTTTTTACTAAATGTGCTATAATTTTGAATTGTTTTTAATATGTGATGGTTCTAATTTGGATTTCTAATGTATATTGGACATCATAAAACTATAATAAATATTCTTGAAAGCTGATAGGTTCATTCCTATTTATTTTCATCACCCTCCTGAGATAAAATGAATTGAAACTGAAATATATATTCAGCTATCTATACATTTGTTCAATCAGTATTGATTGATCACTTTATGTGCTGATGCATGCACTGATAAAAAGGTAGTCAGTGGACTGCCTACAGAACCATTCTAGAATATTAAAGCAGAGGGGAAACAAAAGCACTTAAATGCATGAACAATATGTCTTGTGAAGAGAAATAAAAATGTGAAGAGATCGGAAGTAACAGGAGCACATCTTCCTTTTTCTTTTCTCATTCCTTTTTCATTTCTTCTTACCTCAGAAATGGACAATAACTTACGTTTATAATTACAATTTAAGAGTCGATTGGGCAGCGGTTGCACACATCTTTAATCCAGAACTCAGGAGGCAGAGACAGGTGGCTCTCTGAGTTCAAGGACATCCTGCTCCAGAGAGAGAGCTCTAGGATAGCCAGGGTTAAACAGAGAAACTGTGCCTCAGAAAACCAAAGGGAAAATAATAATAATAATAATAATAATAATAATAATAATAATAATAATATCAAGAAAGTACATATGTAGTCACTTTTGCATTGTAAAATATAAATTTTTAAATATATTAATGAATTCATGCAAAAGAATAGAGAAATCATGCCAAAGAAAGGGCCAAAAAGGCTTTGATTCAATACACACTTTCTAGCAATTTTTGTAATAGAAACAAAATGGGAAAATATGTAACAAAATTTCAATCATCTGTGTCTCTAAGGGAGTTTGCTGCAGCACTTGAATAGACCCATTGTATTGTGATACAAGCCCTACACATAGCTTAAATTATTTAATGGAGGAAAAGATGTTTTTCTCTTTGTTTTAGATGAAATGTAGCAGAAAATCATTAGCATTATGCAAATTACTCTTCTTGTTGCTTATAACAATTTGAGAACATTCTGTATGAGAAAAAGTTGTCCAAAAATGAGTGAAGGACATCCAATCTGTGAAAGGTAGCAGCCTTTTGTGACACATGGTGTGTCACTCAAGGCAAAGGAAATCATGACAACATTCATTCTCATCGTTTATTTATTCAATTCAATGTTTCAAAAGTATTTGCTTCAGATTAGGAAGGTTTGACACAAAAGAATAAGAAGCTTTAGGGCTCAACTGCCCTCCAGTAAACTGCCTCTCATCATATGTTTGTGTTAATCAAAGACTAGGAAACAGTACTTCGTGCACATAAGCAGAACATCGTGGTAAAAATTTAAGTGACAACAAATAAACTGTGTAGAAATAATTTTTTGCTTTAAGCAACCAGTTTGCAGAAGAATGCTAATACTTCACCAAATATGTTTTAACTATCATGTTAGAAATCAGATCTTTCAATGAGAATGTTAACACTCAATTTATAACAATTGGAAATATGAAAATGTTGTAGATTTTCTGAAAGCCTAACAACTAAATCTAAATGTGACAAGTAGGACTGACTCTGCAAAGTGTATGATTGTGTGTGTGTGTGTGTGTGTGTGTGTGTGTGTGTGTGTGTGTGTGTGTCTACTGAGGCATGACTCTCTTGAACAGAGTTAAAAAACTCTGTATTCCAGTTTGGCTGTTGAACTTTCACAATAGTTAAGTTGCGCTACGTTGCCAAAATCTCGAAAATAAAAGACAGGAAAAAAAAGGAAAAGAAGGAAGATTAAGCAAGTAGAAGGAGACACACACAGAGAGAAATGGAGACTGGGAGGAGACAGGGAAAGAGAGAGAGAGAGAGAGAGAGAGAGAGAGAGAGAGAGAGAGAGAGAGAGAGAGAGAGAGAGAGAGACTAAAATGAAAAACTACCTATGAAAATTACCTACAATCACTATTAATGTATTAATTCCTAAATGTAGGCCTATTGACTAATGTGTAGTTTTATTGAAGTTATATTTAGTGAGCCATAGTTACTAAGCTGTGCCTTGTTTGTGAATATTAACTCAGAGTCTAGCCAATGTACCTCACAGTCATCTTCTGGGCAAGCTTATTCTCTTGGAAAGGGATGGTACGTGATAAAATAAAATCACCTACCTGTGGTAATCACTAGATAAAGAAAGAAGATGCAGAAAAGGTATTCAAACATACTAATGAGGAATATGTTTTTAATAAAGCATATCTAACAGGATGTGAAGTACCAAAGCTTTTATTATAAGAGTACTTTATCAAAATGAGTCAATAAATGGTGAAACTCTTTATAAGAGGGAGTGATGTGTCAGAAAAATAACTCAAAATTATGTTAATGGTGTGTTATCACATGAGGAGATGGGCATCAGAGGGCTGCAGTGGAGGATAACACAAGGAGGATGTGGACATTTAGAAAAGACTTAGAAATATTTTTTTCCAAAGAACCCAGATGCCCTTCAGCAGAGTACTGGATACATCTACACAATGAAATACTACTCAGCTATCAAAAACAATGACTTCATGAAATTCAAAGGCAAATGGATGGAACTAGGAAATGTCATGCTGAGTGAGGTAGCCAAATCACAAAAAACATACATGGTATGTACTCACTGATAAGTGGATATTACCTCAAATTACCCAAGATACAATCCACAGACCACATGACGCTTAAGAAGAATGACCAACCTACAGATGCTTCAGTCCTTCTTAAAAGCGGGAATAAAAATATTCAGAGGAGGAGATATGAAGACAGTTTGGAGCAGAGACTGAAGGAATGATCATTCAGAGCCTGACCCATCTGGGGATCTAGACCATATACAAACAGCCACTAAACCCAGACAATATTGAGTAAGCCAAGAAGTGCATGCTGACAGGAGCCTGATATTGTGGTCTCCTGAGAGGCTCAGCCAGAACATTACGAATACAGAGATGAATGCTAGCAGCAAACTATTGAACTGAGAACAGGATCCCCATTGGAGGAATTAGAGAAAGGATTGAAGGACCTGAAGGGGTTTGCAACCCCATGACAACAACATTGCCAACCAACCAGAGCTCCTAGGAACTAAACCACTACCCAAAGAGTACACATGGACAGACCCATGGCTCCAGCTGCATACGTAGCAGAGGTGGCCTTGTTGGTTACCAATGAGAGGAGGAGCCCTTGGTCCTGCCAAGGCTGGAACCCCCAGTGTAGGGGAATGTCAGGGTGAAAGGGGAGTGGTTGGGGAGGCGAAACACCCTCATAGAAGAAGGGTGAGAGGGGATGGATTAGGGGGCTTATGGACAGGAAACCCAGAAAGGAAATAACATTTGAAATGTAAATTTAAAAAAATCCAACAAAAAAAGAAAGAAAATATAAAAACTAACCCAATGCCTTTTGTCTGAGGTGTTCCATTACATTCTGGTCTCTCCTCTGTGATAATCTGTGACATCTCAAGTGAGCATAAAGTGGAGGTAACTGGGGATGATGAATAACTTCTGTTATCTCTGATAGGTTTGCATAGACTACTTAAAAGGCACCTTATTCTTCTAACACAAAGACTATTTGGCAAAAGCAATGAGGTTTATGCATTGGAGTATCCAAAGTATTTTTATGTCAGGATTCCCAGTTATTAATAAAATATCAAAACCCTCTTCCAACATAATCCCACCAAAGGCTACCAAAAAGAGTTTCAAAGAAATCAACTTCTAGACTTCCAAATGTGTTCATTTTCCCAAAAAGCATTTCTTCGGGCCTGAGTCTTCCAGTCTTCATATCCCCTTTCCTTCTGCCTCCTCTTTTCATATGCATAGCCTTTCTTTGAGTTGACAAACAAAATGTGCATCCTGACCCCCTGCCTGTGGGTCACTGTCATGAGATGCTGCAGATTTTGGGATGTCAGGTAAAGGTGCAATTTAAAGTAAAAAAAAAAATAAAAGAAAGAAAGAAAGAAAAGAAAAGAAAGAATTTTGTCAGGACATAAAGGTAATAAACCTGAATTTTTTTTTAAATAATGAGGAAACTGAACCTTTATATATTAATTTATATAGCTGAACTACGTTAGTGATAGCAATGAAATAACTGAGAATGGGCACCCACTGAATGTTGTCATGTTAAGGTATGGGTGAAGGCACCCACAAGTTAGCATTACATGGACTAGTATAATGGATCTAATGTACTGACCAACCAATCTCATCTCACCTGTTTAAAATAATCCCTTCATCAAGTGCTTCCACCTGTACTAACAGGAAGTGTTAGACTGTGAAGACAACAGAACACTCGAGACCTTTGCAGTTGAAAATTTTCCCATTCCTATGTCCTTTGGATCCTTTCTAGGAAAAACAAACAAAACAAAACAAAAACAAAACGACGACGACGACCACCACCACCACCACCACCACCACAACAACAACAACAACAACAACAACAAAAAGAATCGGAGATCACTGTCTTCTCTAGACAGGGAAAATATTACTTTATATTTCAGATATTGGACATTAGTGACAAATACACTTTACTCAAAGAAACCTGGAAATCATCATGTCCATCTCTATGAGCAACAGGAAAACAGAACTGAGAAAAATTTTAGAAATACACACACACATGCAGTGTAAATAGGTAAATGGGCACCAAGGAAATTTAAAAAAAATAAAGGGTATAGGAATTTCAAAGAGTAACATACATAAAAATAATAAAAATAATACAAAACAAATAATAAAATACAATAAAAGACCAATGTTGTAATACTATCCTTGAGTATATTCACACTATTAAATATAAAAAATAGAACCAAAAAAGATATTGTATTGATACCATTATACCAAATTACAATGTCTTATGCTTTATTAAAGTTATCTTTTGAACTCAATCCTATTGTTATGATTACTGATCAGTATTGATCATGGACCTTGACAGAGCATTACTTTTAAACATTTTTCAAGTTCTCTATGTGAAAAACATTGGTACATTATGTGTCTACTCTAAAATGCAATATGTGTATGCATCTGTGTGATTTTTTTGTTCATTAAGATTTTTTTTCTCGCCAATTATAAGGTAAGACAGCATGAAGTACAAATGTTTGCCTCTGAAATTAATGCAGAGATGTTATTAAAATGGCCACATGAAATCTGGAACAATGGAGCATCGGTGTAAAGACGTTCTTCAAGGATAAAGTGATATTTTTAGATATAACTCAATAACTATCGGAAATAAATGAAAATAACACATTTTCCTGCATATGTGGCACTGAAAAAAACACTGTAGTATTTCTCTGTCCAAAATATTGTACTATTCACACTTTAGAAAAAGCTATCATTTTGAAAGAGAATTGTCATCAAGTATAAACCAATTGGGAAGTAGTTGTGCTGATCCAGATACGCAGATGCTACAGTGGGGAATTCATTATATTTTATACTCATGAATATTAGTATTTATCCATGTTTCTACAAAATAATTTGATTTAACATCAACTTAATGACCCTGGTAACCGTTTCCCCTGCCCTTCTGCGTTCATCCTTCCTCTCTTACAGCACACAGCACACCCCTATCTGCTAGCTAACGTGAGGAAAGCTTTTCCTTATGGCCTTCTAATGTAAATCAACCTTCATGGGGCTCATTAATGCTTACTTCTAAAAGCACGTGTTTGTGCACATACAGTTAACATCCTCAAGATCATTTCCAGATTGAATGAATTATGACAGTATAAAATTATTAAAATGCTGTTCATTTAAATGCTTAAATGTGTTTAAATACAGACACAACATATCCATAATTAGCCCCAGAGTAGAGAAGAATTATCTATTTTATTATATAACAAGAATAATTATAATTTAGGGAAGAAAAAAGACCAGAAAGGGCACCACCTAACTCAGGGGAAGCTTCATGTTTAGGAAAGGATAAAGGAAGAGGAAAATATATTTAAAATCATCTGTATTCACATTTTAAACTTCATGTTTCCAGGCTGGGTTTGGAGACAATGGATTTAACATGTTCAGTGTAAAGTGGCAATAATCTTTCAATGACTGTAAGTATTTAAATGGCCTCTAGCTTAGTCTCTTCAGTGAATATTATATGGCACAGATGTCCCAGGTAAGAGCAAATACTCCACAACCTAGAGACGTCATTGAGTGTCAATGGTGCTCATCCTAATATTTGTCTCGGTAGTTTGTAACTTTGAAGTTTATATGTAGGCAGACATGGATTTTGTGTTTTAGTGACCAGTATTCACAGAATGGAGAAGCAGTCCACAAAGATTTCCCTTAAAAGCATGTATCAAAGGTGACACGGATGTTGGGCCTGGTGTCTCAATATTGAAATCTCAGTACTTTAGAGGCTGAGGCAGAAGCATGACCATGAGTTTCAGGTCAACCTGGATCTCTGTTCGGTTTGTGTGTGTTTGTGCATGCATGTGCGTGTCTATAAAATTGCCTTATAAATTCCGACATGCACAAGCATTAAAAGTGATATCCCCATCATTTATTAACCAAGTTCAGTTTCTTGATAGAATGTTTCACCTGAGAAAAGCAGTTAGAGTCCAATTGAAATGAAAAAGGGCAGCAAAAGTGTGAAACGATTAGAAAACCATAATACCATGTGAAATAAGAGTGTACATATTAATGAATCAATTAAAAATTTAGACTTTTCATTATCTCTAATTTCTCAGTGATTATGGTGACTTACAATGTAGATAACATATTAAGAAAGAAGTAGGAGTTTCTAATTTATAAATAATGATTTGAGAAATTTATACAAAAACTCTATGAAGAATATGTACAAAAACCTCTCAAACCTTTAGATTCCCTTCCAATCCCACCAACAATGGGGGAACATCTCTATTTCTCCACATCCTTGCCAGCATGTGTAGTCACCTGAATTTTTGATCTTACCCATTCTGACTGGTGTGAGGTGGAATCTCAGGGTTGTTTGGTTTTCATTTCCCTAAGGAATTTCCCTAAGGATTTTGAACATTTCTTTACATGCTTCTCAGCCATTTAGTATTCCTCAGTTGAGAATTACTTTTTTCAGCTCTCTCCCCAATTTTTACTAAGATTATTTGGTTCCCTGGAGTCTAACTTCTTGAATTCTTTGTATATACTGGATATCAGTCCTCTATCAGATGTAGAAATGATAAAGATCTTTCCCAATCTGTTGGTTGCCATTTTGTCCCATGGACAGTGTCCTTTGCCTTACAAAAGCTTTGCAATTTTGTGAGGTCCCATTTGCCAATTCTTGATCTTAGAGCATAAGGCATTGGTGTTTTGTTCAAGAAAAATTTTCCCTGCTTCTATGTGTTCAAGGCTCTTCCCAACTTTCTTCTTCTATTAGTTGCAGTGTTTCTGGTTTTATGTGGAGGTCTTTGATCCACTTGGACTTGGACTTGGAGCTTTGTACAAAGAGATAAGAATGGGTAAATTTGCATTCTTCTACAGGCTGACCTCCATTTGAACCAGCATCATTTGTTGAAAATGCTGTCTATTTTCCATTGGATGGTTTTAGTTCCTTTGTCAAAGATCAAGTGACAAAACAGCAACCAACAGATTGGGAAAAGATCTTTACCAATCCTACAACTGATAGAGGGCTAATATTCAATGTATACAGAGAACTCAAGAAATTAGACTCCAGAGAGCCAAATACCCCTATTAAAAATGGGGAACAGAGCTAAACAAAGAATTCTCAGCTGAGGAATATCTAATGGCTGAGAAGCACCTAAAGAAATGTTCATCACCCTTAGTCATCAGGGAAATGCAAATCAAAACAACCCTGAAATTCCACCTCACACCAGTCAGAACGGCTAAGATTAAAAAACTCAGGGGACAGCAGGTGCTGGCAAGGATGTAAAGCAAAAGGAACACTCCTTCATTGTTGGTGGGATTGCAAGCTTATACGACCATGCTAGAAATCAGCATAGATAAAGTGTTGAGGTTTGGTCTGTTGCTATGTATATTCAAATGCTAAATATTGGCCCCTTAGGCCTGGTTACCCCAGTGTCTAGTCTAGAGAATCTGCATATACCTGTTCCTTAATTTAAAACTGATTGTGTAATAAACGTGCCAGACATCCTATAGCTGAACAGAAGAGAGATAGGGGAGATTGTGGCTCCCAGGCTTGGTGTGGGACTGAGACTATGAGGGAGGGGGAGGGGAGAGGAGAGAGAGAGAGAGAGAGAGAGAGAGAGAGAGAGAGAGAGAGTAGAATGGAGAAGAAGCCAAAGGGTAGGGCTGAGTCATGAACATGTAGGCTAGCCAGTTGGATTTAAGAGCAGCCCAGATAGAACCTGGCAGGTTATAATTCAGGGTTTTAGGTGGGGAAGTAGATTCAAATAGCTTAGAAGGTAGATATCTGCCCAGTTCTACTGCATTAAAAGCTTAGTATAAATATAACAGTTGTGAATCTTTTATCTGGGAACTGAATGATCATATATGGTGTTGAAATCCCCGACTGGGTTTAAATATTTGCTACAACAATAATGGGTTTTTTGTTGTTGTTTTATTCTTAATTGAAAAATATTCTTTTCATGCAGTATATTTTGATGACAGTGCTCACACCTCAGTCTCCTCCCAGATCTTCTCAACTCCTTACTCATTTAACTCCATGCCTTCTTTCACTCTCTCTAGAAAACCAACAGGCCAAGAGAATAAAACACAATTTAGAATAAGAAACTAGACAAAAAGGAAAAGGAAAGAAAATAAGTGTGAGCAACTCATAGTCAAGGAGAAATCCAGGTACACAAAGTCTGTGAAACAGTGGATCACAAAAGTTAGTGATAGGCAAATGACACGTTAGACCAGCAGTGTCCAGAGAAATCCTTATGAGACAAACATCTCTTGCAATGCTCTTGAGTTTATTTTGTCTTAGCTGTCTGCTGCTGGGCATGGGGCCAGCCTGGAGTGTGCTTTGTGTATGCCATGAAGCTCTGCAAGTTATCCACGTGTGGTCTTTGTATTAGTTATTTACCCAGTTTACAGCAGTCCCACCACACCCCATTCCTTCACACCTACTTCTTCCACCATCTGCTCCTGCTTCATTTCTTTTCACAAAAAGGGAGGCCTCCCATGGGTATCAACCAGTTCTGGCCAATCAACTTGCAATAGGACTAGATCTATCCTCTCCTATTGAGACTAGACTAGGATACAGATCAAGAAAACCCGCAGAATCAATTAACCTCACAGAGACTGACTTACTAACTAGGGAAACTGCATTGAACTGAACTAGGACCTCCATACTTGCGTTACAGTTCTGTAGCTTCTTCTTGTTGATTCCTCACCATGGGAGCAGGGGCTGTCTCTGACTCTGTTGTCTGCCTTTGGATCCCTTTACTCATTCTTTTTATTTTTTTTAAATTGATCTGTTTGGTTTTCTTTTTTCTTTCTTGCTATCACATTTTGGAGGGGGGGGGAAGGGAGGAGGAGAGAGAGAGAGAGAGAGAGAGAGAGAGAGAGAGAGAGAGAGAGAGAGAGAGAGAGAGCGCAAACTGTTGGGTGAGTAGGAAGTAACAGGATTTGGGAGGAGTTGGGGGGAAGGGTATAATATAAACAAAATATATTGTTTTTATTTAAAATTGTCCCTCTTCTCTCTCTCTCTCTCTCTCTCTCTCTCTCTCTCTCTCTCTGTATTGCTATTGGTGTTAAAATTTAGGGATTCACATCGCTTATATTAAACACTGGTTCATAGTCCTTACACTATAATCAGCTATCTCATTAAAATAACCACTCTACCTTAGCTGATAAATTGTGTATGTAATGATGTATGTGATTTTTTTCTAGACAGGATTTTATTTTTATCTGAATGCTATTGGCATATCGGTTAAAGCAAATTTTATAATTACTTAAGCTTCCATAAAAGTTTTTTAATTTCATTTTTTAACTTATCACTAAAAAAAAATACAAAATCATGACTTAAATTAAGATACACTTAAGATTCTTTCTAAGTCTCTCTTAGAAGAAATCTTTCAGGTAGTTCCTATATCTCCCACCACACAGGAAGCTCCTCTGTGCCAGAGTTAGAGCTCATCTCATGAAAATTTGTTTTCTTTTTCCTTCCTTCCTTCCTGCCTTCCTTCCTTCCTTCCTTCCTTCCTTCCTTCCTTCTTTCCTTCCTTCCTTCCTTCCTTCTTTCCTTCCTTCCTTCCTTTTTTCTTCTTTCTTCCTTTCTTTTTTCTTTCTTTCTCTCTTTCTTATTCTGAGACTTCAACTCTTCATACTAGGCAGAAGCATATATATTTGTGTATTTATTGTGTGGTTACTGTTTTCTTGGTGGTGATGGTTTGTATGTGCTTGGTCCAGGGAGTAGCACTTTTAGAAAGTGTGGCCTTGTTGGAGTAGGTGTGTCACTGTGGGTGTGGGCTATAAGACCCTCACCCTAGCTGTCTGGAAGTCAGTTGTTCTACTAGCAGCCTTCAGATGAAGACTCTCGACTCTGCCTGCACCATGTCTGCCTGGATGCTGCCATGCTTTCTGCTTTAATGATAATGGACTGAACCTCTGAACCTGTAAGCCAGCCCCAATTAAATGTTGTCCTTACAAGACTTGTCTTGGTCATGGTGTCTGCTCACAGCAGTAAAACCCTAAGACATTAGTTAATGTCCATATGTTGATAAAGCAGTTCATCCAGTGCCCTTTCATAAAATGGTGAGTGGACAGTGCTCAAATCATAATATATTCAATTAGTATCTATCTTGGTAATCAGCTGTAATAGACATCAAGGTTGAAAATACCATTTCTTCTGAATCTTGATTATATTGTTCCCCAAGTCTCTTATATGCCTTGTTGCTATTAGCAGTTGTCATCTTTTTAGGGTCTTCCTGGACACTGGATGTGGGGTATACGTTTTAAATGTGTGCACTTACATCCTTCATTTTAATATACTGTGTTTTCATTGTTTCTCTGGTGATTTTTATATCACAGTTTAACTTTACTTTGATTATGGAATGAGCCCAATAAAATATTAGATATTTTGAAAGTTCTCTGCATTTCCTATATTCACTCTTTGGTTTCCTAGCTTTTTTTTTTTATTTAATTCAATTTTCTTCAGCATAATTAACAGTTTTACCGAATTTCCAACTACATTCACTCTTACGTAGTTTTCAGTGTTTCCCTTCTGTTTCACTTGGGCAAGAAAGTCAGCCTCACAAAGACCAGGTTTTATAGACAAACAAGTTCTGTGCAAATAGCTCATCTGGAAAAGTCTTATTTGTACAAAGTTGAGCTAGGATCCTAAATTCTACTGAAACATGTGATTTGGAAGCCCATTTCTGTAACCTCCCTGATAGAAACTATGAAGACAGGTGGATCTGAGGTTTATGGCCAGCGAGTCTATCGAGATGGGCTCTACCAGGCACACTGATATAGAAGGGCACCTCATTTTTTGATTCTGGAATCAGTACACAAATGTGCACACTACACCCAACATAGACACACACTCAGTTAACATACAGAGACAGACAAACAGACAGACAGACAGATGCAGGCATACATGGGGCACACACACACACACACACACACAGAGAGAGAGAGAGAGAGAGAGAGAGAGAGAGAGAGAGAGAGAGAGAGAGAGAGAGAGAGAGCTTTTTAATTCCTCCTGAATGTTAGTCGAGCCAGGATTATGTTTGTAGCGAGCTGAATACAAAGGTGACCTAATATCATTTCCAGTAGTATTATGTAAAATATTAAAACCTTTGTCTTACTTTCATTTTTCGCCATTACCTTTGGTACGTGATCCATTTGATGAAGCCACACCTTATGCTGAAGGGAGCCCTGTGACATGGACTGAAACATAGTCTCTGAGGAAAGAAATCCCTGCAGATGACTGCAACCAACAGGACACAGATGAGTTTTGAAATCGGCTCTTCACTGGCTGAGTTCTAACAATCGTGATATTTCTGCTGTGCATATTGATATCAGCATGTAAGGGACTGTGAACTCAGAATGTCCACAACCTGTGCCATGTATACCTGCAGAAACGGTGAGGTGACAGTAGTAAATGTTGGGATCAATTGTTTTCAAGTTACAGGCCACTAGCATGGCATGTGATGTTCGTTACATTCATTTTACCTCATAGAAACTAGAAAGGAAGCGCTCTCTCTCTCTCTCTCTCTCTCTCTCTCTCTCTCTCTCTCTCTCTCTCTCCCTCCCCCTCTTTCTTTCTCCCTCCCTCCCTTTCCCTCTCTTTCTCCCTTCTTTCTTTCCTTCTTCCTTTCCTTCCTTCCCTCCTCCCTTCCCCTTCCTCTCTCCCTCTCACCCTCCCTTCATCCTTCCTTCTTCTTTCCTTTTACTTTTTAAATACATTACGATTCTAGCTTTTAAGAGAGCAATTTTCCTAATTGCTCTAATTGAGGACCTGAGTCTGGGGAGGCAATTCTTTGTAAATCTCAGTATCATTCCAAATTAGGTTTTTATTCTATTTTTCCTCTATCAGAATTTTCTAATATCCAAAATTTTGGAGTTTTCTTGTGGCTTGTGCTAAAAACCAGGTTGCTCCTTGGCACTTTCACATATTCATTAAACAGTTCAGACTTCCCAACACTATTGTTTAGTGTTCATTAACTTATTAACTCAGTCAACAAAACACTTTTTTCCATTTCCATATGTCTGTTCCCTTGTTCCTCATCACTTGTGGGGTTTTGTTGTTGTTGATTTATTTGTCTTTTTGTTGTTGTCTTAGTAATTTTAATAATTCTGAAATATACTCAATCTATATTTGTATATTGTACAATTCAACAGTATTTTAAAAACCTTTAAAATAAATAGGGAGGCTAGCAATAATTACTATCATAATTATTAGTAAGGTCATATCTGTGTTTTACTTGATTCTTCATCATTAATATTTTTTTATCTTTATTAACTTGAGTATTTTTTATTTACATTTCGATTATTATTCCCCTTCCCAGTTTCCGGGCCAACATCCGCCTAACCCCTCCCCCCCCTTCTATATGGGTGTTCCCTCCTATCCTCCCCCCATTACTGCCCTCCCCCCAACAATCACATTCACTGGGGGTTCAGTCTTGGCAGAACCAAGGGCTTCCCCTTCCACTGGTGCTCTTACTAGGCTATTCATTGCTATCTATGTGCTTGGAGCCCAGGGTCAGATGTCACATTTACCTCCTAGAAATCATACTAAACCATTTTATCTAGATTGTTCTGATTTTCCACATCTAGAAAAATGTTAACAGTCATATTTCACTGTAACTATATTTAACCAGAGAGAAAGGTATAAAAGTGGGGCTTCACATATTCCCAATGACATAAAATAATTAATACAGTGACTTTAGTTTAGCATGTGTTTTTCTCATTCATTCATTCTTTTGTTCTTTTCAGGAAAAAAAAAGAGAAAAACGTTTGAATGCAAATGCATTCTAACTGACCATGAGCTTTGAAGATTCGAGTCATCACCATATTCTCACACTAAGGAATCCTTAAAAGGTGATTTCCATGTTCCTCACACCAGCCCCCTGACATTTCCAAAGAGAAGAAGCATTGCTCGGCTTGAATGAACTCAAAACTATCTCTATAAATGTATGTGAGTTCATCCTTGGAAATGTCAGCTTAGTACCGGTGACATACGTTACTCGTTCAAATATGAGAATATATGTATTAGGACTCTGAGCAAATTATTTGCAGAGGTAAGATAAACTTGAAGAATGCATTTTGAGTAAAGAAGGAAGTAAAAGTTTGCATAGATATTACTTTCTAAGATAATTTCTATTACCGTCCTTGATGTTTCTAGTTAAAACTATGCCATGATGGAATTCTTTATTCAAGGTATTTTTATTATTTCTTTTTTTTTTTAACTTGAGTATTTCTTATATACATTTCGAATTTTATTCCCTTTCCCGGTTTCCGGGCAACCATCCCCCTCCGCCCCCCCCTTCCTTTTTGGTGTTCCCCTCCCCATCCTCCCCCCTTGTCCCCTCCCCCCAACAGTCTAGTTCACTGGGGTTCAGTCTTAGCAGGACCCAGGGCTTCCCTTCCACTGGTGCTCTTACTAGGATATTCATTGCTACCTATGAGGTCAGAGTCCAGGGTCAGTCCATGTATAGTCTTCAGGTAGTGGCTTAGTCCCTGGAAGCTCTGGTTGCTTGGCATTGTTTTACATATGGGGTCTCGAGCTCCTTCAAGCTCTTCCAGTTCTTTCTCTGATTCCTTCAACGGGGGTCCTTATTCTTATTAGCACTCATGATCTGAAAGGCTATGTTCAACTTCAATGTTTTCCATGTGTTCTAGCATATACTCTAGTCTTTTTCACTGCTGGAGACATAAACCAGGACTCATGCATATTAGGTAAATTCCCTACACAATTGAGTAACATGTCGCTAGTTCTGATGTATCTCTAACAATTATATCTAGGTCTTCTGCTTTCCTGGATTGGGGTAGCTGAGGCATATTTGTTGCTAAAGCCAGAGTTTTCTGGATGTAAAATAAAACAGTTAAACCTTGAGTATTTGTCCTAGTAATATAAAGATTTTCACATATGAGCTTGTACTTGCAGATTCAAAGTAAATTGATTTGTATTGTTCCAAAGCTTGAAACCAACCAAAGATCCTTCAGTGAGTTAATGATCAAACACTTAGTGGTGCATCATTACAATGGACAACTGTTCAGCAATAAAGAGAGGATAAACAGTTAATACACAAACAGAATGAACTTGAAGGAAATCCTGATGAATGCAAAATGTTGATCTCAAAAGGAGATAGGGCACCACTTCATTTATAAGGCACTTATCGAATAGCAAAACAATGATGTTAGGACTCAGTAAGTGATTTCCAGGGACCAGGGAGTAGTCAGAGAGGGTATAACCTCAGGAATGCAAACTAGTAGTTGGAAGTATTCCTATAGGGATGGTAGAGTTTGGTAATACGTGTTTACCTGTTGATTCTCCAGGCGACTAGTACAGTAGAATTGATGAATGATTGCACATGCTTACAAACAACTGTATGCATTTCTGGTGAAATCCGACTGGTGTTATCAGTTGTGTCAGCATCAATTCTTTAGTTTGCTCTGCATTAGGCATGTGTATTATAGTAAGCATTGAGAGATTTGGGGAATGTTATATGTGATTTCCCTTTCACATTTCTTAGCAATCTCCTCTGAATCTATAATTAACTGGAAACAAAATGTTTATCAAAAAATTCTCTTGAAGTAAGATTGTTTTTGACAAGCAAAATCTTAAGAGAAAATTCAGTGTTGCCAATGTTTATGTTTCGGAGTCCCATCCCATTTGATACTACTCAGTCTCTATTTTGCTAGCCCTCGTGGGGAAGCCACTGTTTACATCTGAAGGCCTGCTTACTACAGAAGATATGCATGTCGCCTGGGAAATGTGCTTATTTTCTTAAAGACACTGGAAACCTTTATATTTGCCTTGTTTTAAATTAAAACTTTTACTTTTTCTTTGATAACCTGGAAAGATTTTTATGCCGTAAGACATGATTTTTAACTATATTACATAAAAAAGATTAGTAAAAGGAAGAAGTTTTCCCTGATTTTTGTTTTCCAGGAAGAATGACTTCTTTAAGATACATACGTGTAGTAAAAATAGTTCAGATGCAATTTTATGGTTTATGAATTTTCATCAGCTCATCATGTTGAGATCTAGGAATAAGCATTGTCTTAGGGTTTTACAGCTGTGAACAGACACCATGACCAAAGCAAGTCCTATAAACCACAACGTTTAATTGGGGCTGGCTTACAGGTTCAGAGGTTCAGCCCTGTATCATCAAGGTGGGAGCATGGCAGGCATGGTTCAGGAGGAACTGAGAGGTGTATGTCTTCATCTGAAGGCTACTAGTGAAAGACCAACTTCCAGGCAACTAGGGAGAGGGTCTTAAGCCTACACCCACATTGACACACCCACTCCAACAAGGCCACACCTCCAAATAGTGCCACTGCCTGGGCCAAGCATATACAAACCATCACAAGCATTATTGGAAAACTCCAACCATGGCATCAGCCTGTGATTACTCTTCCTGGTTAGGGATTTGTGTTTTGTTTCTTGGTTTGATTGCTATTTTGAGTGATTTCTCCTTTGGGGTGTTAGTGCTGCTGCTTATATGCTTCCTAAATTTAATCAAAAGGAAGTATCTTATAAGATACCTTTAATGGAGTCAGGCAGCTTTATAAACCATCAACTCTAAACCATTGCAAATGTTCATGCTAATCACATGTTCTTTTCATGTCAACCACATGTTCTTTTCATGTTAATCACATGTTCTTTTCATGTCAATCACATGTTCTTTTCATGTCAATCACATGTTCTTTTCATGTCAATCACATGTTCTTTTCATGTTAATCACATGTTCTTTTGTTAAAGTTGTGCCAGAGAATAGCGATCGCCACAAAACAGACAGGAGCTGATCCAATGCAGACCCACAGCAGGGTCTTTATGGGCCCTCAGCTCACTGCACAGTTTTTGGTGGAGAAGAGCCCTGAATGGGTATCGGATCAAGGCTTTATAAAAAGCAGAAAGCAGGATGGGGGAGGGGAAAGTGTGAAAACATCTCATTGGAAAGCTACTATGGCCTTCAGCATAATTGGCTGGGACCGGGAGTCAAATCATAAACTTAGTTTTTGTTTCTGTTAATATTCTGTTTAGCAGAAAAGGCAAAAAAAAAAAAATTAAGTACCTGAAACAGGAAAGTAAACAGTGGTCTTGAAAGAGGACAGACGCAGGAAAGTGGATACCAGGAAAATAGATAATGAAAAAGAAAAGAATCCTTTGGGATATTGCAGGCCTTAGCACTTCAGAAAAACAAACACACAAAAACTGGATTAGAAATATATTCAGTAATCCAAGTCACTCGGGGGTTTTTCAGAGACTGCACTGAGACACAAGGTACATGATAGAGCCCATCACTCTGAAGAATTTTGGAACGTATTGTAGAGATCCCAAAGATGTTTAAATCAAACAAATAATTGTCCCGTGCACATAGAATGGGTGAGAAGCTAATTGAAGTGGTTTGGGGTAAGATTTCTCACTGGAGCCATCTTTCTCCTCTTACCTGCCTTGTCTCTGTTTTGTCCTTTTGGCCTGTACTGGGTGTGTCCATCCTGAGCTGTGGCTTACCTGGCCCTAACCCTAGCACTAACCTAAATTATGTTCCTCTATACCAGTATATGTGGTAAGTGTGAATTGTAGAAAATGCCTAATGTAAATATGAAATGAAAAACTTTAAGTTACTTCCTGTTCACCCATGGATGTTATTCATATCATAAATTGTGTTTTATTACACCTTAGTAATTTGAAATTTTGTACCTGTTCTTTTATGTAGACAAATATTCTTCAGAGCATTTAAATGGCTCTGTAATACTGCCTTGTGTTGATATATATCCTCATATTCATTCCTCCTTCTTCTCATTGTATTCCAGAGGTTTACTTATTTACATCCATCAATATTGCCCAACATTAATGTTTAGCCCATTTTAACTAATTTGCAGAAAAAAATTCAAAGTTACTGGGCTTAATTAATTAGCCATATTAGAAAGGCATGATAATTTCATTAAAACATGCTTCCAAAGATGCTTCTAATTAACATGCCACCAGCAAGAACGTGAGATGGTCATTGTTGAGTTTCACCTAGAATCCTGTATCACAGGCTATCAACAATAGCAGTAAACCTTGAACACACAGGGCGCTGATTTTCTCATGCCACTGAGAAACTCTAGTAAGCTTTGCTCCCAGCAAACTACTACTTATATTATAAAATACGATATCCTATGAGCCAATTAGCTGTGCTTTTAAGTCAGCATAATATGAACGCAATGCTGTCCTGAGACTATGGGAACTGGCCAGAGTTATTTTTTCACATGTTGTGAAATACATCGAGTCCAGAAGATTGCCCAGAATTTAATGGGGCTTTACCAGGCACAATCGCATCATTCTGAGGATGCTTTCCTATTGCTTTAGCCTCAAGAGTCCTTATTATTTCACTGTCTACTTCTTCACATGACACCGGTTGTCCAAGACGCTGGAGGCAAGCACAGCCACCAAAGAACATCCTAGAAAGTCAGCTTGGTCCCGCATAGGCTGTAGCAGCCTTGGCCTTGCGCTGTGTTACAGTGTTCTCAAAGTTCGATCATCGGTGTGTGGATGATTAAAGAATAAGTCAGCATGAGGCAAGGTGGCTTTTGGGCGCACAGTGATTCATCTGAACATCTTTTCCAGCTTTACCACAGAGTTCCTTTAATAACAGAGTGAAGAATGCATTCTGTTCTTAAAAGCCAAAGAAAGGGAAAGTACTCTGGTGATGATGAGATAGGTATTTGGGAAATTTAGTTTCTAGGGTAACATTTTGAATTTTATGTTAAAAATTAAATTATATTTCTGAACCTCTGCTCAATTCTTTCATACTTATTTCTTTTTTTTTTTCAATATATAAGTCTTTTATTGTTCCCACAGAGCCCAAACTGTACTTGTGATCAGGATCTTGTTTCTGGAGCTGGGAAACTGAGGTCTTATTCGTCAGGCTGCTGCACGGTTCCCTTCTCAGAAACATAGATGCCATTCAAAAAACTTCCTGATAGCCTTGTTTTTAACTGTCGTGGCTTGCTGAATCAGAGCTGCTGAATTTGAAACAAGTTCGATATCATTTCCTTCAAGGATTAACTCATCCTTCTGGGCTTGAGAGACAGAGCAAGCAACACCTGTCCTCATCCGAACCCTCCGGATGTATTTTTCACCCAAGAAATTTCGGATTTCAACCAGAGACCCGTTCTCCTGAATAACAACGTTGATAGGGAAGTGAGCATCCACAGACCTCATCTTGTAACGGAAGCCCAGTGTCACACCCTTGATCACGTTCTGAACACGACTGAGGTGGTTCTGACAGTGGCCAGTTCCTTCCTGTTACCCCACCACTTGTCAACACGGAGCCTTTTCTTTTTCTTTCCAAGAAGACTCAGCTCTACATTGATGTGATTGAAGTTCCCCTGGGGCCCTTCACAATGACTGTGCGCCCCTTCAGAGTGATGTCGACATTTTCTGGAATGATGTCGACAGTCTGATTGCTGAGAACGGTCTTCATTCTCGCAGTAGATGGGGCAAAGAGACTCATACTTATTTCTTTTGTGTTTTTATTGATGCTCGTGTGTGTGTGTGTGTGTGTGTGTGTGTGTGTGTGTGTGTGTGT
This sequence comes from Rattus rattus, assembly GCF_011064425.1. Lineage (NCBI taxonomy): Eukaryota > Metazoa > Chordata > Mammalia > Rodentia > Muridae > Rattus > Rattus rattus. Next base: position 40,893,692 of record NC_046164.1, on the reverse strand, counting down.
GTGTGTGTGTGTGTGTGGTATCTATCTGTACATATGCCACGTGGGTGCCCGCAGATCTAGCAGTGGGCATCAGCCACCCAATGTGGGTGCTAGGAACCAAACTCATATCTTCTGGAAGAATAGTATTTCTAACAACTAAGACTCCTGAGCCCAATCTACTAATTTTTCCAAATGCAATTATTCGCTGGGTGTTAAAGTGTCAACCGGTAACCAACAACCTGTAAATAAAATATAGCTCCCATTAAATCTTAGAAAAGGGGATCATTAGTGGAGAGACTTGGATCTAGGTTTTTAGGAAAAAAAATATGTTAATGACGTAACTTCATACAAATTATTCCACGTTCACTAAATAATTCAGGATATAAACGGATGGGACTGTTATTGTGTCTCTGAACTTTGAAGACTTGATTACTTAAATATAGTGTGAATAGTTTCTTTCAGATCCAAGTAATTGACATCATCATGGAGCAAATAGAAATCCTAAAAATTAACTTTATTTGTGGTGTTTTATAGCTCCTCTAGACCATAGTTTAATTTACTTGCTCCCCTATTACTTTTTACAAAATTCCCTCTGAAAAGAATTATGTAATGGCAAAAATCATTTTAATTAAAAGATTCAGAGATTGTTGTTGTTTTCTACAATGTTTTATGCATGAGTTCTGTGTCATTTGTCTGTGCTAATGTTAGCTGTCTACAGATCTTAATCCTGATGGCACATTATTTCCACTCTATCTACACACACACACACACACACACACACACACACACACACACACACACACAGACATACACACACAGACACACACACACAAAGACAGACAATATTGTAATTATTGATTTCTGTCTCCAAGTCGTGATTATTTATATCTTTAGTTCCTTTATTTACCTCTTTCTTCACCTTTTGCTTACTGTATTATTTGATTTTGTTTTAAATCAATCACAGAAACATATTTTTACCAAATTGTCCAGCATAATGTGGAGTTTTGAGATCACCGTCTCTGTTTACTCATCACTGTGTAGAAATATATGTATGCCTTACTTCTGTTGCACTGGCTTTTTTAAAAAATAAAGCCAGAACATATGTTAAAATTCAAATGTTCTACCAGCTGTGTGACTACTCAGGTCACCTAATCTCCTTCCCTATTTTCTCATTAACTTTGGGCTAATAATTACACCCACCCATATTATGGCTGAAGCAATTAATGTAATGTCATCAAGCAATACTTTACACAGAGTAAATTTTCAGTAAATAATATAATGTTTTGTACCATGACAGTTTTTATTCTGAGTGCATAAAAGATATATATGTGGGCTTTTAATTTATTCACTATATCCACAACATTGAAAGTACAAGGGCACTCGACTCTCAAGGTGTTCTGTCAAGGTTACTCTACATATTTTTTTCTAAGAACAAATAAATTTGCAAACAAACAAAAATAATAATCCAGCTCAGTAGAAAAGCAAAGATTTAAGAAGAAATCAGAAACTTTCTCAATTTGAAACATATTTTTATGACAAATATAGATGATAGAATATTCAAACCAATAAGCTGCGCTGACCTTTTATTGTGGAGCGTTGTAGGTAAGAAAGAAAACCACAACTCTAGTTTTATTCAATGCCTTGGTTCCACGGGGTGGGCAAAGATTAATTATATGCCACGAAGATAACATATGGCCAAGTGCAAGGTCTTTGAAATTGAGGTCAATGCCAAACAACCGCCATAGAATTCTCTGATTATCAATCTTTGGTAAAAATAAATATCATTGTCTTTGGGACTTCTTTTTACAGCTGTTATGTCTTTCAAAATATGTGATAAATACTATTAAACAAATCCTGGACAATAAAAACACTTTTACATTAGGCATTGTGAATCACTTAAATCATTCATTGTGATTAGAAGACAACACTCTTAGAGCCATATGACCAATGCCCAAAGGGATCTTGGATATACTTGGTGTAGGCTGTATTTTTATTATATATAAATATATAATATATGTTATGTGTATGTATTTAGACAATTATCTTTAGCCTTTCATTTGGTAAATAGTGACGTCATGTTGTCTGCTAGAAACCCCAAGCTGTGGAACTTTCTAAGAAACAAACCAACCCAATCTATCTTTTCAGGGAGACCTCAGGCCTGAATAGCTGAGCTTCAGTGCTAGCTATGGAGCAGTGCGGTCTATAGTGAGGAAATTTAATGTATGAGTTGAGAAAACTTCTACAGAAAGGAGTATCGGGCATCAAAATCAGAGAAGCATGAGACGTTTCAGGAAAAGAGAGCATCGAATTTAAAATTTTACCAAGCCATAACACAGAAAGTTTGTCTACAGTTTTTTATTTTAATGCGGGAATGTAAACTCTAGGCTATACTTATTTGATTTCTAGATAATTGATTTTAAATAATTACACGTCCTTTACTACTCTAGACTAGGCAGCACAGACACACACACACACACACACACACACACACACACACACACACACACACACAGTAAATAAGGAGGATGTGGAAGCTTGAAGACTTCCTCTGTAAACCCCTGATCTCACTAATGAGAACGCAGAGGTCAAAGGTGTAAAGCGCGTACTCGGGGGCCCCTGAATGGCCCATGTCTTGTGCTATCTTTCTGGTGGACTGCAAGGTTTTGGATTCCTTCCTTGCTATTCCGTATTGAAATTCTTAAGTAACTCAGCTATAAACCAAGGTGGAGGAAAGACTCCTATTTTGAATGGTCTTCAAATAGACACATAAATTTTAACTTTCCATCTCACAGAAAGGCTTTTTGCCAAACTGGAAGACAGATTCACTGCCACTCCTCTGTATTGGCTTCATGCATTTGGAGCACATTATAATAGAATGAATCTGCGCTCAGCTTCCTATTGCCAAAACATTCAGGGAAGAAAAAATAATAAAATAAAACGATCCAAGATGAGCTTTCACCTCTTTAAACGAGGGTGCCACGGCTGAGCTGTTTTTTCTCCTTTATTTTTTCTTCCTAAGCAAACCCCAAAGGGCACACTCATCTCCCAATTGTGATAAATTTATGGTGAAGACATCAACAGTCTAGGTGTGTCAGACTGGTGTGCAGCTTCAGTGGATGTGAGCGGAGCCCCGTCTTAAAAAGTAGTTATCAAAGGCCGGATTGAATGAGATCCCTTTCTTCTGAAATCACACATTTGGGGAGACACTTTGCATTCTGATATAGAAAGCTGGCCTCCTAAAATTGCCCTTCTTGTGTATCTCTTTGAAACAGTGAGCGAGTAAATTGAAAGAGGTTATTAAAGCAGGAAGACGCAACACAGGGGAAGCACAGAAAATGGGATGCTCTTAAGCTGCGTTTTCCTGGTTATTTGTTATTCTTTCAGTGTAATGGACCACGGGCAATTAAAATAATTAAAAATGGTAGAGCTTTGGCATTATTATACCCGCGTTAATTTCACTGGAATTAACTGCATGTTTCCCCATTACGTAATTTCAATGCTAAAGTATTCTATCACTGAAATAAATGAATTAAGTCTTCATGTGTTACAAAGTACCTAGCCTAGTACAAATGCCAGCAGTCAAATTCTTTGATTCCCTAAGAGCTCAAACCGACCTACTGTCCCTGACTTCAGAGTCTACAGTTTACTTCTCAAGAAACGTGTTGAGTAATTATCTCATTCCAGAAGAGCAGAAAGAGTCAAAGGAACTGAGGGACATGGGTGTTTAAGGCACTAGCCAAGGAGCAGCAGAGCCTGCGAATGTGAGGTTATATGACGACAAGGTTGTTGGTGCCACCGCCTGCAAAGGGCAGCAGGCACTGTGCCAGACTCAGGGACCCGCTGCTCCTCCTGCTGAGGGCTGAGCTAGGGCTGGCTTCCCTTCCTCCTTCAGGGACCTCTGGTCCTCGCAGGCGTCGTCGAGAGGATTCTTTACCCTAATTATCCCGGGAGGAAGACGTGCCTTTCTCGGAAACCGCTAGGCAACACTCACCACGGCAGCCTGCAGATTACTTCCCTCCGTGGGTGTGCGACTTCGTTTAAGCAAGTCACACTTACAGTAGCTTGTCACTGGCGAGGCCGCGAGCAGCAGAGGGCGGGGGAGCGCAGGGCGGAGGGAGGAGGTGGGAGGCGCGGAGTCGGGCTCCGGGAGACGCTGGAGCTCCAGACACAGCAGGAGCGAGCGAGCGAGCGAGCGAGCGAGCGAGCCGCGCGGGTGCAGTCGCCGGCTCGCCCTGGCCGCCGCGCACTCCGCCTCCGCGTTGAGCAGCGGGAACTGCAGCGGCTCCGAGCCTCCGGGCTCTGCTCCGCTCCCGGGTCCGCGCTCCAGCCCGCTCCGCCCGCCGCACCGCCCCCAGCAGTGCTCAGCCCGCAGCGATTTGACTTCCCTCTGCCGGCCTCTCCAGTTCTCTAGATCTCTCGCTGCCTGGGCTCCACTCTGCTCGGTGTAGGCAACACACCGTTGGCTCTACTCTTCTCCCCTTGAGCCGTAGACACTCTGCTTGCTTTTTCCCCTCTTCCCTCCTCCTTTTTTACGGAAAACATCATCTAGATTTAAGATGACTCGTCTTCTTTAATCTCGTCCGTATCAGCACTGAAGACTGAAAGGGAACCTTCACCACCACTCCAACCCTGGTGGCACTTTAAAAAAAAAAAAATAACAGTTCTAAAAAAGAAAGGGGGACCAAAAACCAGAAAAAGGAAAGTCTTAAGAGGCAAAGAAGCGGGACTCGGGACCCTCTGCAGAGCCTTGACTCAGCCCACCCAGGACCGTACTAGCCATCCGAACTTCTAATTCATCTTATCCAACTGAAAGGGAGGGCGACACGAGCCAGAAGCAAACTTCGGCGGTCTCTGCGGATCTGTGATTCCCACATTGAGAGGGGTCGAGAGCCAGAAGGCACAGGACCCCACCAGGAGGAGGAGTTCCGCGCCTCTCTCGCCCCTTCCACCAAGCCTGAACCTTAGACTGAACCACGCGGGACCTAAGAGGCAGAAGAGGGTAGTAGAAAATGCGGGGCTCCGGGCCCCGCGGTGCGGGACGCCGACGGACCCAGGGCAGAGGTGGCGGCGGCGACACCCCCCGCGTCCCTGCCTCTCTGGCCGGCTGCTATTCCGCACCTCTAAAGGGGCCCCTCTGGACGTGCCTTCTCCTGTGTGCGGCGCTCCGGACCCTCTTGGCCAGCCCCAGTAACGAAGGTAGGGTAATGGAGGTGGGGACCCGTGCGCCCTGGGGTGGATGGGTGAGGTGGAGCTTGTATCTACCGGGTCGCAGCGCTCCAAGCGCCGCTGCCGAGACTAAAACCCGCTCTTCAGCTCCAATTAATGTTTGTCCGCTTTTGCTGGCGTACCCGGATCTCTCTGGTATCTTTGGTTGCATTGTTTGACATAGCTGCAGAGTGCTCGCCAGGCAAAGAACCTGCCTGAGGACTGAGACTGGTTGGGGGCTGGGAAGTTGGAAGCCTGACGGAAAGAGGGCTGAGACCTGAGCTGGGAGGTTGGGTGCGGTTGGGTCCTGAGAACCTGGAGAAGTGACACATCCGGCTTATTGAGAGAGATGACAACAAGGCTCTTCGGATGTGTGTGGGGGTTTAGAAACCATTATTTGATGCTGGTTTTGGAAGACGATTTCAGGGTGGCTGGTGATTTTATTTTGGAGAAAGTGTCTGCCCCGGGAGCTGTTATTTAGGGCACCACTAGCTGCTTTACAAGCTGGGTAACGAGAGCTTTAATTTTTGAGTGGGGGGGAGGCGTCGCGAAGGGCAGAAACTGATGGATGCCCTTCTTTCTGCAGGGGGCTCACTAACACTCTAAAGCTGAGGTAGGGCAAGGCGGGAAGGTGGGATGGTGTTGGAAGAGACAACCAGGAAGTTGTTCATGGATCCCACCAAAGCTTATCTGGTGAGAAAGATTTGTCCGAGCCAGAGGCACCAGGTCTTGAAGTACCCAACCTTCCTATCCCCAGTTTTTTGGCTCCGGACTGTTTTGCGTTCCTCTGGGAGAGTAAACCTGGAGTCAGGAATGCCACCTGTGTTCCTTCCCTTGAGCTGGCCTCAGCCTCTGAGAAACCAGTCTTGCTCCATTCTATGGCCCCGGTCCCACACTGTAGGTCTGCCCCTCTTCCATACACCGTGGCTTGCTCTGGCCTCAGCTTAAGGGCTCGAGCCTTCACACAGGGGAGGGTGGAGCATGTGGAAAGGCGCTCAGCATCTCAGACCAGATTCTCTGGTTACCAGGAGTGGTCGACTTCACTGGGGAAGCATCAAAATCCTGTCCAATCGTCTAGGAGCCTGGGGTTTTAGCTCTGGGCTGTGGATGAGACTCCCGAGGTGTAAAATCTTAAACAAACCCTTGCACTTGGGGACAGGCTGTGCTGGACCTGACAGATGAAGTAGCAGCAGCAGAGTGGGTTATGCCCTCGTGACTAGCATAGATTCAGTCTGCTGGAGGAGACGCTGAGCTGCTAACCCCTAGTGCTGCCAGTTCCCAAGGAACCCTGCGAAAACAGGGCAGATGGAGACTCACACCCCACCCCACTGACTCTCTCGCTATGTTTATTATTAAACATCTGTTCAGAGGAATATGTGTATCTGTCTATGTCGGAAGCCAGGCTTCATGCTTAAGCCAATCAAGTTGCATTTTTTTCCCTCTCTAAAGTTTTTTTTTTTAAGTGGTGATTTTATTTTGTTTGTTTGTTTGTTTGTTTTCGACTTGAACCTTTGATTAAGGTCCTACGTTAAGGTCTCATTAGATTAGAAGTCCAAAAGCTCTAAGAGGGCTAATGCTGGGAAGAGAGTTTTGGGGGAAGGGAGGATAGAGGAAGAGGGAGGAGGAGGAGGAGGAGAAAAAGGGAGGAGGAAGAAGGGGCTTTTATGCGTCTTATTTCAACCAAAGGGCCATCCTGATTGAACTGTAAAACGATGTAAGGGTAATAGCACCCATCCTTTTCTCTACATCGCCATTTCAAACAACCTTCTATAACCCCCTTACAGGGTATACAATGGGGAAGGGAAATGGACTCAAGGAAGTCTCTATAAAAGAACTGAAGAAATAAATTATCAGGGAGTGTGACACCCAATGTGAATGAGGGCCAAGACTAAGGAGATCAAAAACAAGGAGAAGGAACCGGAAGGAAGTAGGGAAATAGCACAAGTCCCCAATGGTGCCCTAAGTAAAACTTACATCTTGGGGAATAGGGCCACGCAAGCACAAGCGTTAACACCCACAGGTTGTATGCTGTCTTCCCCAGCTAGTCAACCACACAGCTGACTTGGTTACATGCAGATGAGGGTTGGAGGAGCTAACAAAAGCAAGCTTGTGCTCTGAACACATCCAGAATCAAGTGTGCCTGCTGTTTGGGGTACATTTTGTGATGCGCAGTTAAAGATTTAATATTAGTGCTTTTTGAGGTTGCCTGTCCAGTTCATTCCTTCACTACCTAACGGGGCATCGTCTTTAATCCCATCCCAGATTACTTCTGGTGGTTTTTTTGTTTGTTTGTTTGTTTGTTTGGTTGGTTGGTTGGTTGGCTTTTTTTTTCTTCGAAATGTGGATTCTTTTCTTCTTTACATTTTCTTTGCCGCTCCTTTTAAAGATGGAGCAGTGACATACCTTATAAGAGTCATAGCGTCACTCTTTATTATTTATTTAATAAATGAGATGAAATGCATCATCCGCTTGTTTCTCGTTTTTATGAAAGAACTTTGAAAGGTCACCTACTGAAATGTTTTATGGACAAGCTAAACTTACTAAGGAATTGACTCATGAAATTTATAAAATTCATAAAAGTTGCTGTCTGCAACTTACATAGATGCTTAATGATTCTTCAGTCATATATGTGTCTATACATTACACACTTATAGAATGTGCATGATATAATTATGTGATAACGCGTCAGAGAAGAAGAAATAAATGTGAATCATCGTTAACACTCGTCATTCCCATTATTTCGGAAATCCATCTTTCCTGGATAACTATGTTCTAAGCAAATTATACAATCAATATTTGTTCATTTGTAATGTATAGGTATAAACCACACTTGGATGAAACATTTAGTCTGCATTAAGGTGTGCAAACATTTACTTAAAAATAAAATTACAAGCATTTTAGCAAAAGACTTTAATTTCAGATTGATCCAGGAGGACCGCATTAGTAAGTGCATCAACAAGTAAACAGTTCTAAGAAATTTAATAAGTAAAGTGGCTGTGCCAACAATTCTGAATTTTTGGAGGTGGCCCTGAACTTATTCAGTAACTGCCACTTTTTGCTGTCTGGAGATATATTTGTAAACAAGCATTATTTGACAAGTGCTTTTCTCAGCAGGGTTTCTTGGCCAATTACTGCAGAACAGCTCTGCATTGAAAATGATTCACCCGCAGTGAATCAAGCTTAATTCATTGAAGCTACAGTCAGTAATGCCCCAGTAAAGTGCTGACAGTTGTCAGCAGTGCGAATTTGAAAAGTCCAGTTTCTTGTCTCTGAATGTTTTTTTTTAAGTTTGAGCAAGGGGGATAGAAGGTTCTTGGAAAAGAAGCATAGAAGGGGGAAGTTGGCTAAAATGACTTGAAAGACAATCATAAAATTGTAAATATTTTCACTGGAAAGGGACTGAAAGTAAAGTTTGTTTAAGGATTTTTTTTTATCTTGGCTTATAATAGAACCAGGCCCATAAAACATATCTAAGGACACAATAGACTTGTAAAACTAAATGGCTTCATTTTGTAGCCCTGTCTTCCTGCTGTAATTCACTTCCTTTTAGATTAACCGGCAGGACCCCACAGAAAAGGACAGTAAAACCGTTCCCTCACCAGGACACTACTGAACAAGAAAAGAGAGCCATTACGTCCCTTTGAATCATAGATTGTTGGAACCAGAAGGCACCACAGCGAGTTTTGGCTTTTTGCTTAATAAACCATGAAGGTTGGGGGTGGGAATCTTGACATTTTAAGCTCTTTCTTGGTATCAGGGTGACAGGTAAAATGATTTCATTTCCTTATGCAAAACAGGAGTTAAAAATGAATAGCAATTCCACAGCTTGCAGTATAGTGCTTATTTTTTTTTTTAAGTTTTATCCTCGATATTTTTTCTTTAATATTGACTTTCTTGAAAGCTTGCATTTCTCTTTATTTGTTCGTCTGGTAGGTTGGTTGTTTTTCCTTATTGGGTATAAATGAGGTCATTGCAAAGGCTATTCATGAACTCTTATCACTGGGCCTCAGTGGTCACCTTCTGATGCTTAGAAATGCACCATTTGACATATTTATAGGTTCACAATGCTTCATAAGCTGTGAGCTCTCAGAGTAGGTATCTGGCAACAGCACAAAAAAATGTCAACTGCAAGTGGCTTAGCTTTGAGGACAAACATTCCCAAAGAATTTGATTCGGTATTGTCACCGATACAAAAATGACAGGATTTTCTTATTGGCAACTACTATGTTGGTTGTTTGGCTTTATCATTTGACTATCTTTTGTTTGATGTACTTCTTAAGATATTTGCTGGAATGGTTAATTAATTCCTCTTTCCTTTGAGAAAGTCATCCAACATTTTCCTGTAAATAAAGAGTGTGAAGGTACATCGTTGTATCGACTGACAGTGGCTGTTTTCTTTTTGGGGCAAAAATTAATTCTTAAAAAGTAATTCTTTAAAAACTCATTCTCTTCATTTAAGTTAGCAAATTTACGTTACTCCCGGATTGATTGAGCTTTGGTTAGCTGAGGTGTTTGGTTATATGGATGCTATTTTGATAGTTTGGAATCCAATACTACTTTTTCAAGAATCTTCATAAAGTATTAGAATTAATTGAAGGATGAATATCAAAATTTACTGACTAATTGCTAAAACCCCATTATTTCTATACATACCATAAAGAATATCTATGAATATAAAGAAGCCTGAGAGCTAAACATAAACATTGAGACCTTAGGAACTCAGAGTATCGATGTTGTTTTATGTGTACTGGGTACACTTCAGTAGGCACAGAAGGGTTCATACGGACATGCTTGACTAGGCAAATACAGACTCAGTTGTTTATAAATATTAACATAATCAATACCACAATTACCACAGTCTTTATATCATTGCACATGAGTAATTCAAAAGACCATTAGTATGAAAACATTATATATTCTATTTGTCTTAAAACTAAGGGTAGCACACATGGGCATCTATAGTCTACATGAAGTTTGGTTTCAAAAGAGTCCTAATGATGGAAATGATTCATACGTTTTAGATACGGTTTAATAATGTGTACACTTAAAGTCACTAAGCAAATGGTCTTGTGCAATGAGGCCCATTACCCATGTGTAAAGTAAGTAAAAGAATTTCCTGATGCAGTCGACAACAAGTTTTAAAGCATCCCAGAGCTTTACTACTGGAAGAAATGATTTTAAGCTTCCTACACTTGTAGGGCTTTTAGAAACCAGAAGTTCACCAGGGCAATCTGGCTCAAATCATTGGTCTCATTGAAAAAATTTTAACAGAATATAAACGAATTTTTTAAAAAAAATTGTTTTAAACTTCCAAAGATTTCAAAGCATAAGCATATATGAACGTATCCCTTTGTTTTTGTTGTTCGTGTTTTTAATATTTACTTTATAAGACTATTAAATCGAGAACATTAGTTTCATGGTTTTCAGGTGGTCGGGCATTCAGAGTCAATGCGGGCGTCTCCCCGCCCTAACATTCCCCTACACTAGGTGGGGTCCAGCCTTGGCAGGACCAAGGGCTTCTCCTCCCATCCGCTGCTACATATGCAGCTGGAGCCATGGGTCTGTCCATGTGTACTCTTTGGATGGTGGTTTAGTCCCTGGGAGCTCTGGTTGGTTGATATTGTTGTTCTTAAGGGGTTGCAAACCCCTCCAACTCCTTCAGTCCTTTCTCTAAACTTTAAACTTTTCAGACATGACAAAATAGATGGCTGCCTAAGACTTCTAAGTGTACATTTGCTCAGCTCACATTTGATAATCTCTCCATTCATTTGTAGAATGGATGTTTTCGGTAATTTTAGTAAGATCACTGATGCTGTACAAGGTGCTGTGAAATAGATTAACTAAATTAGATTATAAATGGTGTAGACATCCTTAAAAATGAAAAGTACTCTTCTCATCCTCTCAAGTTTGAAGCCTCAGGCATGAGTATTTGTGAATTTTATCTAATGGCAGAAGTTTTATGAATACAAGCGATTCATTCAACTCAATCATTCTTACCACATCAGATAAAGATGTGGATATAATTGATGTTAACATTAGATAATATATGAAATTGAACATTTTAATGTAACTATTTTTATTGACATCGTGGCAAACAGTTTAAAATATCTATTTAATCTATTTCTCTGTCATCTAAGATACTACTGACTGATAATAAGTGCTGCTGAAAAAAATTAGTCTTGATATGTGTACCAAGTTGAATTGGACCTAGTTGAATGCCTAGTAATTGATATAGTGTTGCTTCTATTTTTCTCAAAGCTCATTTTTTTTTTATCTAGCACTTCTAATAAGAATCACAGATTTTACAGTCATAAAACTTTAATGTTGTAAGAAACATACTATAAGTTTCTAAAAGTATTTATGATCTTGGATGGTTACATTCATTAAATGTTATTATATTAGTTTACACTTTTAAAATGGTTTTTATCTTCAGTGATTTTTCCAGAAGCAATAAAGAATTGTGTCTGAAACACTGACTGAAAAACCTTTTTCTTTCCCTTTTTTTAAAATTTAAAGTCTGTATTACATGGGCTAAATAAAGACACATATGTTATTCTACATTAGTAGTACTTCAAAATATAAGTTGTCTCTATTTATATGCATTTTTATTGGGTATTTTTTATTTACATTTCAAGTGTTATCCCCTTTCCTGGTTTCCTGTCCATAAACCCCCTATCGCAACCCCCTTCTTCTGTGAGGGTGTTTCCCCACCCATCCACCCACCCCTTCCTGCCTCCCGGCCCTGACATTCCCCTGCACTGGAGGGGGGGGGTCCAGCCTTGGCAGAACCAAGGGCTTCTCCTCCCATTCTCTGTTACATATGCAGCTGGAGCCATGGTTTGTCCATGTGTACTCTTTGGATGGTGGTTTAGTCCCTGGGAGCTTTGGTTGGTTGATATTGTTGTTCTTAAGGGGTTGCAAGCACCTTTAGCTCCTTCAATCCTTTCTCTAACTCCTCCAACGGGGACCCTGTTCTCAGTTCAATGATTGGCTGTGAGCATTCACCTCTGTATTTGTCATGCTCTGGCAGAGCCTCTCGGGAGACAGCTATATCAGGCTCCTGTCAGCATGAACTTCTTGGCATCAGCAATATTGTCTGGGTTTGGTGGCTGTATATGGGCTGAATCCCCAGGTAGGGCAGTCTTTGAATGGTCAGCTCCAAACTTTGTCTCCATATCTCTTATGAATATTTTTGTTCCCCCTTTTGAGAAGGACTGAAGCATCTGCTCTTTGGTCATCTACTGAAAACCTAAAACCTCTGTGTGTGTGTGTGTGTGTGTGTGTGTGTGTGTGTGTGTGTGTGTGTGTGTGTGTGTGTGTGTGTGAATTTTGCCTTTAGAGTACCCAATTAGCTGTGTTCCATTTAAATAAAGCCTAGCAGGCTCTGAATATAATTAAACTTCACTGCAGCTTGCTTTTCCTATAGGGGGCACAGCCTTTAGTCTCTTATCACCTTATGAGCTACTTTATTAATATCATTTGAATTATTTCTTATACAATGGAGGAACATACAATCCTTTGTTGAATGGGGTCGTATCTAGGTCATGCCTTCTTCCTTCTGTAGCTCTCAGTGACTATTCGTGGTTTTAATCTTTATGCATCCATTTAAGACTGAATAATAACTTTGCTAGGATGTGCTTGAAAGTGCCAAGCATTCATGGAAAGGTTGGAGCGAGGCTGAAAGAAAGAGTGGGGAACAATTTAAATATGGTATAATAAAACCTCAATAATAAAAGCATTGCACTCTTCTAAAATCTTCTTTAAAGGGACTATGCCATTCATGCTTACACACATATTTTAATTTTTACATTTGATTCTCCATGCCTCTGAAGATACAACAGTGTGAAGAGAAAAAGGAACTCTTTGGTTCCTATTATTTCATATATGTAGAATTTATAGTTCTCGTAATTTTTTTGTGAGATCAGTTGCTTAGTTGGGTCATGGCAAGCACTTGTAGCATTCGACACACCACAGTTCATGTAAAAGGGATTTAAGTGTTTGTGATCCTTCTACATATATTTCACTGACTGGATTATTGCCCAGACTACCTTCTCCATCAGTTCAGTTTGTCTCCAGTTCTAAACAAACTGGGCTATAGCTCTCAGCAAATGATTCTGAAAAACCATCAAATCCTCAAAGATCCAAAACCTGAAGGTTGAAATATTTTGCATATGCTTTGTGAGAAATGTTCCTACTTGGAAACATGTTTCGGGCTAAGTATTGCATGATTTGAAGAAAATACAGTCTGTTCTACTTGAAGATGGGGGCTGTCTTTTTGTCTCGTGATAATTTCCTACTCTTATTTTCATCTGCGGGAACTCTTAGTTTCATCCTTTTCCTCTCTTTGGAAAGAAGCACAAGTAAAGGGGGGGGGGTCCGAATCCAAAACTTCTGTCCTCAGCTACCCCCCAAATGTGTCACCATTTCAAAAAGGATATTAAGAAGATCAGACATTCCTCTTAATTAAAAGGAAGAATCTTCTACCTAAATAATAGATTGCACCAAACTCCATTATCGGCTGTTTACTTAATTCATGAACCATAAGAAGAGTTTAAGTATTGGCTGTCTTCAAAGGCAACTCACTTACTTTGCCTTGGCAGGACAGCCTCAGGATGTGCTAATGTCTTCTCTGTGGAAAGACCAACTCAGCAGGTAAATCCAGCTGGCACCAGTTCAACCCCTGCAGTTCCTAGCAGGCGCTTGCCATCTGAGCCAAGTTTAACTGTCATGCAGAACCCTTCCCTTCTGTAATGGCTTACAGAGGTGGGAAAGACTTCCCCTGGTGGACCCTCTTTTCCTAGAAGGGCTTCAGTGACGACAGCGACAGCATAGAAACGTGTATTTCTCCTCCTAAGAGCCACATCCATTCTGCCATAGGGAAGACTGAAGACTGGCCCTGCTTGATGGACTTTAATGATCTATGGTTTTGAACCATAACCTTTCATTTTCCTTGAGAGGAGAGGAGGAAGGTGCAACCGAAACAAAACTAAATAACTTCTCTAAGATATTAGATGTGGTTCATTGGTATTGAACGAAGCCTGTGAAACCAAGTATGCAGGGACAAAGGTGCTATGAAATGACAATATCAGAAAAAAAAATAATCTGGCTTTGTATTTTGAAGCCAGTTAGTTTTATTGGTGGTAATCCCCATCATTTCCTACATTCTTTAGTAATCCACTGTAGCTTGTTGTAATTCAGCTGAGTTGTCTACAATGGGGTTGCTATAATGAAGTTTCATATTTCACATAACCATAGCATAACTGAATGAAGTAAGTTTTTAATTGATAGAATTCTACACCGAAGAAGAGGGAACAGGAAGCCCAGGAGAGGGGCTGAGTAAATGTTCTCAGTCAGCCATGTATTTGGGTTCTAGATTGCGTCAGGATAGAAGTTAATATTGTCTGGGAGAACGTCCATAAAAAAAAAAATAAATAACACAAAAACTTTCTTCTTATTCCTCCTTCCCGTCTCCTACTCCTTCTTCCCCTCCTCCTCTTATTCTTCTTTATCTTCTTCTCAGATTTGACAGAAATGTTGATCTTGGCGACCTTTCAATAGTGCTTCATTTGCATAGGTGTAGTCCTTGTCATTGAGTCCTGGGCTTTCATTTTCATCAGTTTTCTAAGGTACATCTTGCATGATAGATAAGAATGAAGAGCCTTAGAGACCCTGACCCTGCAGCTTTGCTGTGTGTTATGAGATTACATGAATCGGCCCCTTCTGGATATACACAATAAACGTGGATATGTCAGGGATTATCCTCAGAGTTGCTATGAAGTGGAACAGGAACAGTGCTATAGTGTTATTAGAACAGTGGAATAGAATAACTCTATAGTGTTGCAGAGAGTTGCTAAAGTCCCTTGGCTAAATAACCAATACTCTCACAACACGGTGCACAGGGTATTTGAGACATTATTTCTCAATTACAGGTCATCATCTTCCCTGAACTGGTAGATTTAAAAACCATCCTGGGATGGGAAGGCAGTTTAACAAAAGGAATTGAGAGAAACGTCCCACGCAGCTGTACAAACTAAAAATGAACCACATGTGTCCCACTTCTCTACTGGGTTTCTCTATCTAATGACACATTTGGTGATTTGACCAGGAGAGAAAGGAAAAGTTAAATACAAGAATCAGGAGTATGAATGCTGTGTCTTACTTTGACTTTCCACAGAGAACTGATGCTTCTTATCAACTAAGTGAAACGTCAAGGGATATGTGCAAGTAGTTTGAACATTTGCCATCATGTTAGAGTTTTAGGATAATTCCTGTGTGTGCCCTGATTTGTTACAAATTTTACAGGAATGTATACATGCATAAAACATGAAAATACAACTAGTAACCTTGAATACAGCAAGAAGATCATTCAATTAACTGGCTCTCCATTTTGAAAATCCATTGCAGGGAAAATGCTTAAATGATCTTGATACAGATAGGTGACCCTCTGGATTCCAGTATTAAATACAGTTTTCCATTCTCATTTCCCAGAACATTTATCTTTTTAGTAACATGCATATTAACTATATTTCTTGGTAGTATGCGTAAGTATATATATTTTCAGAAAGTTTTTAACGTAATTACAAAGAGGCTGTTCTTTGGCACATACGAGACAATAGCAAAACACAAGAAAGTTTGGAGTATATTATTTAGTTGTAACATTGTATTGCTTGTAAATCTATAATTGCATACTCACCAATGCCTATGCCTCATTCACAAATTACAGCTGACATTCACTTTTGATTTATCACATGTCACTGCTGGGATTTGCATGTGCGTTTGTTTTCCTAGAAATGAGCCAAAGGAATCCTCATTATCATCATTTTTATTTTGAAGGAAAGTGAGTTAGTGTATAGTCAAATAACTTATCTTACTCTGAGTCAAAGTGGAAATGCTTTTACTCAAACTCAGGTGGCCTGACTTCAGGGCTAGTCTTACCCACTCTTGGTGCAAGGGGAAATATTGTCATGAAGAATCCACAGCCAGTCTTACTTTTGTCATCCCGGTAGTGTATTATTTTATAGAAAAGGGTGCATGCAAAGTGACTAGGATGGAAATATATTGTATTCTGGAGGATAACCATGTTAGTAGCAATATACTTAATCAATGCTTGCACATTTTGGATGTGCATACTCTTTTTCCACATGGTCCAGTTTTCACTAGCATACACTAAGCTCTCCCTTTATATCTTTCTTCCTAACTCAACCCATGTGTTCTTTGTCTTATCACTTTTTCTCTGGAATTTGAGAATATAAAAAAATTCAACTGTCATGCCAGGTCAATAGTCTGCTTTAGATCCATATTTTAATAATTTCATTAAGAATCTCTTCTCAAAACAATGTTACCTACTGTAGGATACCTCTCTTGTTCTTATAGGAAAGCAATGCACCTTCCAAAGTTTTAGTCAGCTTGTCACATATTGTAGTTTTCATGATAAGAAATGTCCCCTGAACATTAAGTGGAAAAATGTAGGTAATTTTTGTCTTTACTATGAACAAACTATCATGTTTTTCCTCCCCATTTACGTGTAAATTTAGATATAATATTTTATAATAGTTTTGAAAGATGTTTATATTAGGAAAGGATTTCTTGTTTTTCTTTTTTCTCATTTTTATTGGATATTTTTTATTTAAATTTCAAATGTTATTCCCTTTCCTGGTTTCCTGTCCATTAGCTCCATATACCATCCCTCTCCCCTTCTTCTATTCAGGTGTTCCCCCTCCCCAACCACCCCCATTCCTGCCTCCCCACCCTGACATTCCCCTACCCGGGGAGGGGGGTCCAGCCTTGGCAGGACCAAGGGCTTCTCCTCCCATTGGTGACGAACAAGGCCATCCTCTGCTACATATGCAGTTGGAGCAATGTGTCTGTTCATTTGTAATCTTTGGGTAGTGATTTAGTCCCTGGGAGCTCTGGTTGGTTCTTGTGGGGTTGCAAACCCCTTCAGCTCCTTCAGTCCTTTCTCTAATTCCTCCAACAGGGACCCCATTCTCAGTTCAACGGTTTGCTTTGTCTATGAATCTCATTAAAAGACCCTTATGAAAATATTCTTCACCTATATATTTCATTACAATATCCTTATTGGTAGTCTACACTAGATAAATTCATTACTGTTATAGAAGGATATAAATTAAGAAAGTATTATTTAATTTAAAATGCTAGATAATATCAAAGGCTAACACTCTTGGCCCAAAATGAGTTCCAAATCTCTAGATGTGCCATGAAGCAGTCAGGGCTCAGGCTCGAGTGGCTCAGACTTGAAGCTGTGGACCTTCAGCAAACTGGGCAACTCCTCTTCATCTGCTTCTGTGTCTGTAAATAGGAACGTTGGTATAATACAGTTTAGGATTGCACAGATTGAGCTCAGACCTTGAAAGTGCTTTGCAAACTTGTATGGCTTACAATATGACAGTGTCAAATATTATATGTTCAAAAACTTTGGATTGGCATTCCGACATTTAGCAAAGTGTTAATTAGTGAGCATTGTCTTATTTGTTGAAATGAAGATGCCAGCAGCAAGGTAAATGACTGCAGTTCAATAGCTCATAGAGTCCTTATTTACTCCCTTGGTAAAACTTTTCAATGGACTTCCAGCAGCCTTAGGTTACAAATCAAACCTTAATTATGAGTGCACAGTAACTTTTGATTTGCGTCAGGACCACACCTCCTGTCAGTTCCCCATCACTAACCAATGGAAGGAGAATGGTTTTCTCATCCTCAGTGACCCAGATTCTTCTAACACAATCAGCCACACCCACACTTGCTGCTAGATCTTTATCCTAGGTCTCTATAGATAGATTTCCGCAAGCTTGAGTTTCCATTTCTATTCCTGATGTGGACCATCACCTGAAATTGTGTTTTCACTTGTTTATGCCTTTCTGATTTTCCATAAACATGGAAAATCTTTAAAAATAAAAGCTACTCAGGGAAGCATTTCTCTGAAGTTGAATTTCAGTACAAACAAAGACCTTATGATTTTCCAACGAAAACAGTTTAATTCTACCAAACTAACAGTGGAATGTCTTAGACTTAACATTTCTTTGATACATCACTGTGGAGAAAGCATTACCTGTTTGGAAGGACATTGAGAGCCAAATCCAAAATGTAATTCTCCATCTGGAACATCAGGGAAGTACATTACACTCTATAAATCCATGTTTGATGAATGCATACTATGAAGTACATTCTTTAAGTGACTTAAAACTATTTTTAACAGCAATTTCTTTCAACATCCTATTCTATCCTTGGAGAAGCCAATATAACTCTTTTCTTAAATCCTTAATTAAGTGAACTTAGAATTGGTCTTATAAAGCCTCTAGTAAATTGAAAAGTTACTAACTAAAAGATTGTATGATTCGACAAGCAAAGTGAGCCGATACCAACATATGTGCTATCAGAACCATTTACTTTATATTTCTAAAATGTATCACAAAGATAAAATATCTATGAGAATCATATATATAAGGAGTGTTTTTATGTGTATTATGATTAATATTTTGTGATGGTATCAAGTACTGTTTTATTTTTGTCACTTCCCTATGGCAATCTTTTAGCATTCATACATTTGACCCACTTTATGTTTTTTTTTCTACTCAAAGTATGACTTAATCTTTCCTACATAAAAACAATTAATACAAACCATCTGTTGTAATTTCAGAAAATGGAAGGAATTCCTTCTTTCTTTATTCTGTTTCCTGAGTATATACATGCTTACATACTTCCTGAAGCACTTCAGAGTTACAGCTTCATGGTAATTCTTAATATTAAATGGAAAAGGTTAGGAAACTGTGTGTCAGCCATCATGTGTATAAAATAGGATTGAAGCACCAGCTTACATGGGAAATAGTTCTGGTAGCTTATGGGTAGTTGTTCAATTAACCATCCTTTCACGGAAAGTAGCATTTTAATTTCCTGCCAAATAATAACTATAAAATATCAGATAATTTTTATTTTTCTAACCTATATAGTTATTTGAATTGAATCATTTTATAGGTAGGAAGGGTGAAAATACTACTGTGAAGACTTATTGGATAATCTTTAACTCTCAAGCTATCCCAAATAAACTGATGTTTTCAGTGTAGAAGAAAGTTGATTTTGGTATAGCTCAATAAATTGTAGGAGGTGAGAAGCACTTCGTTTGACAGAGGGTCAGTGTCCAAGTTGCTGAAACTCTTGACTATACCAGTTTAGCCACATACTGCATTTCTCAACTTTTTTCCATTATTATACTTTTTATTTTATTTATGCTAACAGTGTTCAAGGAAAGAATCAGACTAGTAAAAACACGTGCCTCAAAAACATCAGCACCATGAGAATAACATGAATACATATGTAAGGGAGTATGGGAAATTCATATTGAGAAATTATGACTATTGAGGCATTTCCACAGAAATTTTAAGTTCAGATCTTCACTTACACAGCTTTTCTTTCCTCATAGAAAATCTGTCAGTTCATCAGGAAGCTAACTTATTTCTGATCCTGGGATACCAAAGATGATTACTGGAATGGTAGTTTTGTTGGGGATGGTAAAATACAGAATTCATAGTCACCTTTTGTTTCAAAATATGTGAAACATTTTTCAATGATATAATTCTTCCTCCTCTACATCCTGCTTTCTTTCCACTTTTTCTTCCTCCTCCTATTTTTCCCCCTCGTTTTTTCCTTTCCTTCCTGTATCTTTTCCTCTTACCACCCTTTCTCTCTTTTTTTTTCTATTATTGCAGAAACATTGATTGAAAATAATTTATTGTAAAACCTAGGCATCTAGTTACTTATTAAATCTACATATGGGTTTCATGGATTTTTTTTTCTGTTTTCCTTCTCTTTGCCTGAATAAGCATCTAAGATTTCTCCTTTGAAGCTCATGGTTTCTGTTTGTTTGAAAAAGGACCATTGTATTAAAGACAGTATGAGAGCATACTTACTTATAGATTTCTAAATATGGGAATAAATCAAACTGCAATGTATTGTGTAGACTACTTTGAGCCAATGTTTTTCTCACCCAGTGGTGCTTATCAGAGGCAAACTAAGAACACTTTAAATATATTGTGCTTGAGTGCCAAAAATCACCTGGTCAAATTCATTAAAGCATAGCCCAAAGAATGGTTCATGTCAGAACATCTGTACCAATTATTTTACATTTTAGAACATTGTTTTAAAAAGATGTTAACAAAATAAGATATGTAGATTAGAATTTTGCCAATCTGTAATGGTACCCATAACAAGATCAACTGTTGCTTTCGAGATCACTACAGTTAATATCACCATCCCAATTCAAATGTAGAATAGGAAGGGTCATCGTGTTGAACTAAGTGACAGCGCACTTCTCCTGCTGTCCACTGTTCGTGTCATACAGACATGTCAGGTGTGTGCAGATGTACTTCCTAGAGGTCTTCATCGCTCTAGGTCTCATCTTCATACAGGTGCTTTAAAAAAGATCCAAGATACTTACATTTAAAAAAATCTTGCTATTGAATCCAGTGTGAAAAGTCTATGTTAATTTTGATCCATTAGAACAATTCCTAGGAATGAACTACTTATAAGGAGAATATTTTGTTTTCATAATCAGTTTCAGAGGTATGGGTTGTGACTGATTGACTATAATTTTGGTGCCATGCTGAAGCAGTACCCTATGATGTATTTAGAACAGAAAAACAAGCTCTCCATCTCCTGGCAGGGACTGGAATCCTACAGTATGAGTTACATCTTTTGCTGTTATGACCCAAAGCCTGAGAATAAATGTATAAGCAAGGAAATAATTACTGTGAATCATACTTTATCACATAACAGTCCATAGCCAAAGTTAAACAAAAGTGAATGCTGGTACTCAGTTCATTTTCTCCTTTATATGCAGCCTAGGCCTCCAGCTTTTGGGATTATGTCCCTGACATTCAGGGAGGGTCCATTCCCCTCCCCCAGGTTTATACCTTTCTTGAAATACAGTCACGGGAATAATGGTAGTAAGTTTCCATGGTAATTCTAAATCCAGTTAAGTTCACAGTGAAATTCCATTACTAGTGACTTAGGGTTTTAAAGCCTTGAAGAGACACCATGATCACAGCAACTCTTATAAAGAAAAACACACTGGGTATGGATTGAGCATCCAGGACCTCAAAGCCCATAGCCAGTGTTGCTCACCTACTCCAACAAGACTACACCTCTTAAGAATGACATCTCCTATGAGTCTATGGAGGCCAGTTCCTCTCAAACCACCACAATTCACTCCATGGTCCTCATATACTTTAGTCATACCATAATGCAAAACTGCCACTAACAGTCTGAAACTTGTCTAAAAGACTAAAGTTCAGTCTCTTCTGAAATTCATGCAATTTCTACACTGTAATCCCCTGTAAAGTCAAACTGAAA
This sequence comes from Rattus rattus, assembly GCF_011064425.1. Classification (NCBI taxonomy): domain Eukaryota; kingdom Metazoa; phylum Chordata; class Mammalia; order Rodentia; family Muridae; genus Rattus; species Rattus rattus. Next base: position 40,872,146 of record NC_046164.1, on the reverse strand, counting down.
AAGCAGATGACACGCTTCCAGCATAGAATGGCACAGATCACATATTGCAATTCTGAAAGGGAGCCTAGTGAGGAAAGACTAGACAAAATAAAGACCACATCCACTTGGGCAAACTCCAAACTCTGTATTTCCAAGTATGCTACCAAAAAAGACTCTTCAGATTTCCACCTCCTTTCATCTTTATTGACAGCAACGCACTTCTTTCTCTTGAGCTATTTCCCGCTTCTCTTTGTAGGTATCTCGTGACACTGGCATCTCCCACATCTTGAGATCTCTAAGGCAAATCAAACTTGCCCTTCACAGCATCACACACATGCCGGCCTTCAGTAGCTTCCTGAGCTCTTGTATCCTTCACTCTAAACTCAGAACCATGTGGCCGAAGCTGCCAAGTTCTGCTGCTTGATGTGGCTGCAACTTGACCCCCCCACACTCAATTACATCTTTACCAACTTCTGTTTTCAGTGGTTTTCCTCACCGCCTATGATTGACTCTCCTGAAAGTCAATCTATAGACCAGGTTTGCCTCAAACTCAGAGATCTGGCTTCTTTCTTTGACTCCAGAGTCCTGAGATTAAATGTACAGACTACCACATCTGTTCTAAGCTTTTCTTTAATTCTTTTTCATAAATTGGAAGCTTAGATGGGTGGGATCTTGCCCTGAGGTCACCACTCCATTTAACATCGGGATTTTCTTTAATCTGTTTATCTCCTTGAAGACACAACTTAGTTCCATTCCAGTTCCTGGTTCCCATTTGTCCTCAAAATGTACATATTGTACCTTGCTCAGCCTGCTGCATTTCATTATAGAGCTCCATAAACATGGTCACTAATTACCACATGACACAGCCCACACTAGGGTATTCTGAAATCTCTTCTGCAAAGGCAATTAATCTGAAACTCTTCAATTTAGCCTCAGGCAGACTTTTTCAACCGGGGCAGAAAGCAGACACATCCTTCACCAAAATGTCTTAATAGTCTCTAGGCCGAGTACTAACATTCTTCTCCTTTGAAACCTCTTTAACCAAGCTTCCCACCCTCGGCACCACAGTCTTCCGTGTTCTTACTAGGATGGCCCATTAAGCCCCACTTGAAGTGTGCAAAGTCCACATTACACAAAACGAAAGCATAGTCAGGCCTATCACAGTAATACACCATTCCTGGACTAACTTCTGTGTTAGTTAGGTGTTTAATACTGTGAAGAAACAGCATGACCAGACATGACCAGAGCAACTCTTATAAGGAAGAACAATTCAATGGGGCTGTCTTACAGTTCAGAGGTTTAGCCAGTCCATTACTTTCATTGCTGGAAGCATTGCAGTACGCAGGCTAAACACGGTACTAGAGTAGGAGCTGAGGGCTCTACATTCAAATCATCAGGCAGCAGGAAGCAGCTTCTAGCCTGATAGTGGTTTAAGCATCTGAGCCACCAAAGCCCACCCACATTAACAAACTTCTTCCAACAGAGTCACACTTCAGCGAGGGCACACTTCCTATTAGTGCCACTGTCTAAGGGCTTATGGGGGCCATTTTTATTCAAACTCCCACAATCTTTCTCCTTATGAACAAACTCGCGATGACCAGAATAACTCCCATTAATTTCCATCTCTTATATCTCTTATTTCTACCACTTTCTAATATTGATAAGCTATGATTAAGTCTTATTTACAAGATATTTTTAAATCAAAATTATAGGAAGGGATAGACAGCAAGAGAGGAGGGGAAGAGAGAGAATATGAGGAGAAAGGTATATAAGCTCTTCTCAGTATAAATGTTTATTACTAATTTCATATTAAACAATATGAAATACTTTAAACATAAATTGGATACACTATTATGGAATAGCATTATTTACATAAGAGAATAATACAGAATAAAATGACTATTTTAATTAAAGCAAAAAGTGTAGTCAATAAATATAACACTTGATTTCCAGATTGATACTCAAAATATATAGTTTAATATTTTTCATTATCTTTTAAAATAATATTAAGTGTATTTGAAATGAATTTATGTAATAAGTTACAAATGTTGTCAAGGATATTTGGGGCTATTGATGGTTTAGAACACTCCTCTGACATAAGTGGCATCTACATACATGAGTTTCATTCACACTGACACACATATACACATGAATAAAAATAAAATGTAAAAGGAAATAAATACTAAGCCAAATAAACAATAAACACATACCTATGCCTACGTGCTTGTGACGGCTTCTCTATTAGTATAGATTCAAATCCAATCATCCTTTATACCACCTTGCAAACTGGAGTGATAGTGATTATTCAGATCTTTTTGAAATTTGATACATTTTAATAAAGATCGAGGGATAATTAGGTACTGGCATAAGGAATGATTCATAGCCAAGAGCCATCGTGTATATATCATCCATTTTATTCTAATCATTTATATGTCTCTTTGAGTTTTAAAAATGAAGTGTCCAGGAAGAGATACAAAGTCAATTCTTCCTCAATTCAGGTGCTTCCAGTATAATAGATATCTAAATTGGATATAAGAGAAGACTTTTATTGCTACATTGTTGCTTACTATTCTATTTTGTTAAACTTAAAACTTGACTGGCTGTCACCAGCTTCATAGGAAATTGTAATTCTCTAGCATGGGGAATTAGGGTGTGGTCTGCTTAAATGAATACTCTTGAATTGTTCAGCTTGTTAAAAATGTATGTATTTTGTTTATGTGTGTCCAGTTCTATTTATACATACACGGAGTACAGAGAACAGACTATGTACCATTCCTGGGAAGGCTGTATGCATCCTTTGAAACAAGGCCTCTCATTGCTTTGAAGAATGCTCATTAGTCTGGGCTGGTTAGCTATGCCCCATAGATTCTTCTTCACCCTCCTTCCCCAGCACTGGGCTACAGGTCATTAAGACTGATACTTTTCTTAGCCCTGTATGGATTGAACTCAGGTCCTCATGCTTGCAAGGTAGGTGGCTTACAAACTAACCCCTCCAGCCAGTCACTAATTTTCATCTTGTATAGACTATGTTAAGGATATTATTATAAATGCTGGTCTCTGTCACATACTATTTATAACTCATGAATTTAATAAAACATATTGATACAGGAGATAATTATTTAGAGGGTTGAACCTTTGTATTCGGCACGTTAGACACTGGATCAGATTCAATGGAGAAGTAAGAAGAAAAAGCCTTTGATTAGATAACTCAGATTTAGATTACAGCTCTGTGCTTATATTAGTTTTGGGACCTTGGGCCATTGGCCTGTTTAACTTTTCTCAGCTTCAATTTCCTTATCTGTAAAATGAGAAACATAGCATACCCAAAGATCAGTGTTAAGATAAAGTGATAAAATGTGAGTACAGACACATATAATTTTATTAGTTTCAATCGCTGGTGTTACAGACATGAGAATTGAGTCTTTGAAACTTAAAAAAAATAAAGAAAAATTACATCCTCGAGGTTATATGGCCACAAAACCAATACTACATGAATACCAACCATTATCTGTTTCTTGAGGCATTCTTCAACTTAATTGTGAAGAAACATATTTATTTCAAGTGCTATGGCCTTGCAAATTTTGTTTTTGAAAGGAATACCTTCCTATAATAGCTTTACCCACAGTATTGTAGAAGTAAGCATTTGCTTTGAGACATAATCTATGATAGTCTTCTTAACCTCTTACGTCATGCAAGGCTGACGTTTCTTTCTCAGATATAAAGGGTGTAAGAGACTTCCCATGTTTAGTTGCCACAGCTGACAAGGTAGTCACGGAGACCATATGGTACTGCTCTTTTCATGCAATGTGGTCTGTGAAGGTAGCAGATTGCTTGTTACTCATAGTCTAGCTGTCAGTGCGTTTCTCTGTTAGCTTTGCTTAAGTGTTTTGTTCAGACTCACCCATAGATAGGAACCGTGACTCATTCCATGTCACTGGGATGACAATTTCAGAGTTCATTATTAATTCATAATCTTTAGAATGTATTTCTGACTAAAACTCATTCCATCATAGGTGTCTGTTTTTGGTTTTGTTTTGTTTTGTTTTGGTGTAAATATTGCTCAATAAATTTGAAAATCAGCAAGAATATTTTCTTTATTCATGACAAACATATTTTCTCAAAAGCAGTAAGAAAAAATGAAGAACCAGGGACTGGTGAGATGGTTCTTACAAAGGACCTGAATGTGGTTCTCAGTTTACACGTTGGGTGTCTCAGAATCACCTGTAATTTGGGTTCTAGGGAATCTCATACCGTTTTGTTTATTAGTAAGAAATCACTGGAGAAAGAGATCTGATAGAATGAATATATATATATATATATATATATGTATATATATATATACACACACACACACACATACACACAAACACACACACACACACACACACACACACACACATCTTCCAATCCATGAACCTGAATGTCTCAACTGGTTATATACATATATGTCATATATGCCAGCATCCCCCAAAAGTAAGATCTAATACTATGAAGAAATGAACTTGGCAGCAAGCACGAGGCAACAGACAAAGATCAGGGCCTTCCTTCTTCTGTGTCCTTTACGGTGGCTGCTGCCAGCAGGTGAACCTCAGACTTAAGGTAGATTTTCCCACCTCTAAAGGTCCAGATTTAGGATGTGTTCCCACCTCACATAATTCAGGGAAGGAAAAGCCATCACCGGTGTACCCTGTTGCCTGGGCTTTAGCTGCCTACGGAGTAAAGCGGACAACCGAGAATAATCATTGCACTGTGTTGCCTGAAGACATGCGGTGTACACACAAATAAAATGCATGTGTGTAAACAAAAATAAAAATAAGTAGCAAGAATATTTTATACAAAAAAGACTGGCCTACCTTTCTATCAACAGTTACATGATTGATTATATTTATTAAATGTTTTACAACCAAAAGAAAAAAATGTTATTTTTAATTAGTTAATGAATTAAATTTCGAAAGAGTTTTTTCTTTTCTTTTGTTCTGACTATCATTGAGCTTGCTGTGTAATGACTGAAATGTCATCCAAAATAACTTCAAAGATGAATAAGAGGGGGTCAGGTGAACCAGGAGTGAAAGCAGTAAGTCTTTGGTGGACAGAATTTTGTAGGCTCAAATAAACAAGGTAAGAAAAGCGGACTCTAGAAGCAAAAGAGGAACTTGCCGTCAAGCTCTGACAACTGTATTCTAGCAGTTGAAATACCTTCTTTTGCCTGTAACAGCAATTATATCATCTACCAAGGTTAAGCAATAAAATTGATTTTCCTAGTATAAAAGCAATTCCTAAGAGAAGGGGGTTTCAAGCTTAGATAGATTAGCATCGTTATGATATAATTTGGGATTTATTCTCTATCTCTTCGTCCTGCCAACCCTGTTCTGCAGGCTTTGCTTTCCCACACTTTCCTTCCTGTTCTTCAGGTGGCTGGTATCTGGTCCAAGAAGTACATGGCCAATCCAAGACAGCGAGAAGTGGTATTTGGCCTTGTGGCTTTGTCACTTGAAAATAGTTTCAAAAATTCCCTTTCCTTGCAGAATCCCTTCACAGCTCATTGAACAGAACTGATTTAAAAGTAGGACCCCAGTAATGGAACTGAAATTAGTTCTTCTTCCTATAGGATTTTGCCAGACTAGCTACAGGGTCAAATGAAACAGAGCCTGCGATCAAAGAGAGTTATCAAGGACATGTGTGGAATGTATGGGATTTGTTCAATCACTCAGTGTGGCGGTAAACGTAAAGGGATAACTTAGGTTTCAGGATGTCTTAGTTCTACTGACCAATGTAGGGAAAATGAGAGGAAAATGGGTTGTGTAGTTGTTTTGTTCAGTTTTGGTAGAATATTGGGTATTGTATTTTGGCGATTAGATATATACTGGAATGTAGTGCTGGAAATGACAAAAGGGTTAATCATGTTATATATAATAGGATTCATAATGAAATCACAGATATAGTATTCCCTGGAAGAAAATTCAAGGTTTAATTTAAATATGTTTGTTTAAAATGCTTTGCAGAGCAAGGGAGTATAATAGAGGGAGCAGGAATAAATTAACACAATTATATAAATGCAATTTTGATAAATATATCAGTAACAAAGGGAGAAAACAGTCTGTTCAGGAGATGACACATGGAAAAGTAGGTATTCATGTACAGCAGAAATTAGGCTCAAATGTCTACTCCTGCAAAAAATGAAAGGTCTGAGTAGAACAACCACTGTTATATGAAATATAAAATGCTGGATCTGCTGAATACAAGCATTGGGAACATGTCTCAGGACACAGACACAGTCGAGCATTTTAAATAGAAAACCAATGTCACAGATTATAGCCCCAAGCATTGGAAAATGGGAGATTACATGAAATCAAAAGATTTGTGTTCAAAGCAAGAGGATCTATCCACAAAATGAATGGACAATACTCAGAATGGGAGAAAAAAAGGAGCTATTTTCCAGACTTTGATTCACAAATAAAATATGTAAATAGCTGCAAACACCAAAACTTCTCTTGCCAATCAATAAAAAGGTCAATAACCTGAACAGATCATCTTCAAAAGAGTAACAATAGTTGTCCAATAAATGAATAAGTAGATGATAGATAGATAAATAGATAGATGAATAAATATTACTAAAAGCATTAAACATTCTTAGTCATCAAGCCAATAAACACTAAACTAATTTATAATTTAGCCTTATCTAGTTAGAATGACAACTAATGTAAGGAAAGATTACAGAACAGAAAAAAATTGTCACTTTTAATAGAAGTGCAAAAAATGCATTTGCATTGGAAATTTTGTTGATGTTCTTCTCAAACAAAGAGCAATAATTAGTGAAAAAGGTGGTCTCATATATGATACACCTCTCTCAATCCTGGGCGTATACCCAAAGGACTCTATGCTTTACTATAGACATATTTGCACATCCATGCTGTATATTGCTGATCTTTTCACACTGGAGAAGAATGGAATCATTCTAGTTATCCACTAAAGTAGATGGTGATTATGAAAATATGTTATATATAATCTGTGGTGCAGTATTTATAAGTGGATAAAATTAGAAATAGTTTCCCAAGTGAGTTATGCTGGGGTCTGGAAGAAAAATACTGCATGTTCTGCTGTTTTAGTAGATGTAGCCTTCTAATTTTTATGTATGTGGAAATATGGCAATACATTCTTGATTTAGAAGGGGTGCAGAGTAAGGGGGAAAGAAGCTTTAATTAAGGCAGGTATAGAAGATAACAGAACAGTTAATAAAAACCTGGAAGGAGGAATCCTAGGTAGGGCAAAGGTAAAAGGATAGGTTAGAGACACAATGACCAGAAAGAGAATCCTTTGTTCTGAGAACAGTATCAGGTAAAACTAAATATATATTTACATGATGTAAAGAAATCTATTACTTTGTGTGCTAAGTAAAAAAATAAATTAAATAAAAATAACCCAATAAAGGGATTTTGGAATACTGTTAATAATAGAAAAAGAGTACTTAACTACACAAACGGAGGCTTGTTGGATGATGCTGATATTTGAACGTACTGTTAGGTTGGAATGGACTTAATATTTCCTGGTAGTTGTCTTCAGGTAATGGCAGTAAGACACATGTCTCTAGGCTAAGGTGGCATTTCAGGAAAAATCATTAGTGCTCATAATCTGTCACTAAGGCCTCATGTATTGTGACATGATCTGTTACTTCTTGTTTCCATGAGGGGTTCTGAACAGGACACCAATGTTCTGGTTGAACATTTTGAAGAATTTCTAAGATGAGTGTATGAAAAAGATTATATAAATGTTTCACAGCCTCTTCCATATATTGGTAAAAACCTTGTTTGCTTATATTATTTTTGTGTTCATGGGAAGCTTAGAATTAGAGAAGAAATAAACTCCCATTCATTATCCATGAGATTTTGTATTACTATGGATTTTTGTCTTTAAGTCAAATATATTCGAAATCTATGTAATATTCCTTAACCTGTAACATAATTTTTTTACCCAATTTACAGATTTAATTTTCAGATGAGAAACAGATGTCCTTTTACTCTTTATTCATGTTTGTTAGCTGTGCGTTGTCCCCTGAAGTAGTTGACAAAACTGTTAAGTCAAGCCCTGAAGCCAGAAATCATATATGTGCTGAATGGATCCATGGAGAGAGGGCTGGACGGCTGTGGAGATGTGGTTTGCTCCCACAGATTATTTAAAAATATGATATTTGTTAAACCTTCATGTAGGAGGAAAGATCTAACTGGTATTATAAGTGATTGCTAATGTGAGCATCATGAAAGAAAGGTAACAGTGACAGAGTGAGATACATGCCTTCCTACACGGGATTGCCCTTGTTGTCCTCAAGTATCACATGTTTTTTCACCATAGGTGGATGGTGACAATATCAAAGATCCTTCCTTGGTTATTTGATTATTCAATGAATGAAAATATATTTATTCGTCTGTGCTTCTTTTCCTCAATAGTGCAGCATATTTTTGTGGTCCTAATGGCTCACGTTAGCGATATAATCTCTGGTTGTTCGCAGTTGAGAACTTAGTCTTTTAATACACAGATAGTCTCTTCATTATTTTTGTTCCTGGGCCTCTTAATCCCATCACAAATAAATTGGTGACTCTCTGGTTTTTTAAAATAGATTATTTACAACTTTTCTAGCTACAAAAAGCATTGAGATTATTTAAATGGATTATTTTGACATTAAAACATACTTGCGATATTTTGGATTTAGTTTCTGCTAGAATACTCTTTGGCTAATACTTATATATTTGATGATTGAAATTTTTCCAAATAGATGGCTCAGAACTTATGAGTGCATGCTAGTTTTGCAGAAGACCCAAGTTCAATTCTCTGCACCTATGCCAAACCCACAGCAGCATGCCTCAAATGACTTCTTTTGGCCTCCATGGGCACTATACTCACACACACACACACACACACACACACACACACACACACACACACACACACACTAATGGAAATAATAATCTTTTTAAAAAGACTTTAAAATTTATTATATTAGTTATTTTCCTTTTCCACATTGACTAGGAATTTGCAGTAGATTACATACCCATTGATCCCAGTGGGCTTATTTCTCCTCAAACCATCATTCCTTTATTACTGATTAGCCTACCAATCAGCCTTCTTCCTCATAATTATACGATTAATAGTTGAGTGAGAAAATGAACTTGAAGGCTTTTTTTTCAGTTCCATTGTGTGGCTTCATTTAAAAATATAAATAACAAAATAAAAACATTTTTCCACAAAATATCAGATATTTAATTAATGCTTTCCAGAGTCACTGTGGTATCAAACATTTCCTCTAATTATATTCATTAGTGGCTTCTCTCTCGGACAAGTTTTAATTAAGTTGTACAATGAAGATCAATACTCATTGTGTATTCATTGTAATTTACAACATATATACTGTTCAGAACAATTTAATTACTGTAATTGTAACAAAGAAGACATGTAGAAATGGCACTTTATTATTGCCAATCCACTCTTTAATAAGTTTGTTAATGTCATGGGGAAATTATCTTCTCAAATTCACATTTGTATGCACTCTGTTTACCTCTCAGTTGTTTTTTAATACAGATTTATAAAATGTTTCCATATGCGTATATGTGGAAGTAGAAATATTAATGACATTACTGACAGTGTTTTTCCTATGTTCCATCATAAATATTGAGAAAAATTGAAGTGTAAATAATAATATCCATAATTACACCAATTTGGTGAAATTGTATAAGGGAATTACACGGATAGATTATTCTATTTTATTTCTGTAAATTAGACTCCTGTTGCTTTAACTTCATATTTTTACATAAGGATTTAATTTTGTTATATAAGGAATGCTTCCCAATATGCTAACTTCTGTTCAAAGATGTTCTCCCAATAGCAAGTATAAAAATAAATGGAAAGGAGAAAAATTGTGTTAATATCAGTAGGTAAATGCCAGAGCATCTCTACCTTGGGACAAGTAAAATGTTGGTGAGATCATTGTTTCATGGAGTTCTTTGTTTATATAAAGGGGAATGGTTAGCCAGTGTTCTTGGCTTTTCTTATCCCCAAGTAGCAGAATATCAGAAAAGAAGAAGAAGAAGAAGAAGAAGAAGAAGAAGAAGAAGAAGAAGAAGAAGAAGAAGAAGAAGAAGAAGAAGAAGAAGAAGAAGAAGAAGAACGACGAGACGACGAAGAGGAGGAGGAGGAGGAGGACGAGGAGGAGCAGGAGGAGGAGGAGGAGGAGGAGGAGGAGGAGGAGGAGGAGGAGGAGGAGGAGGAAAGGAAAGATTAGATACCTATGGACGCATCAGAGATAGCAGATAAGAACTACTGTTGAATGCTGATTGAGAAACACTCTCTGGATCAATTCCTTGACAAGAAGATTCATTCATAATCACATAGTTTGACCTTAGCCAGGCTTGTAAGCTTGTGTTGGCTGTTGTGGGTGTTTTTTACAGTTTAAATTATTGTTTATTAGCATGTGTACATGTGTGTGCTCAACTATAAACATGTGAGTATAAGTCTTTGATACCAGAAGAAAGTCTCATAATTTGAGCTGGAGTTAAAGGCTTATATGATCTGTCTGATATTGTAGATGGAAACAGAATTCATGTATTCTGCAAGAAAAGTACAACATCTTAATTATTGAGCTACCTTTCCAGCCCCAGATATTGTGTTCTTTTTAGGAGTAAAACAAGTCATTGTGATTAAGCGATGAGAGCTAGATGATATCAGGACTCTGAGTAATAACACTGCACTCAGGTAAAGGAAGGGGAGGATCAGGGATGAAAGATATTACTATATCAAATGGCAAATAAGAATGAAGAATTAGCAATTCTCAGAAATGTGAACAGCATATTTATCGATTAAAGAGAAAAGTATATTAAACTTATTTGGCAGAAGTAATTTGATTACAGCTCACATTACACATTCTATCTCTGAAAGAATCAGTGCAGGAACCTGGAACTTGCATTTCTATACTTCTTACTTTATATATGAATTGAAACTGTTTTCTTCTAGCTGTCTGAAGACTTGATCAAGGTCTGAAGAGTTTATTCTGCCTTCCATACACAAATAGCAACATAACTTTATATCTTTTTTCTCAACTACAAATTATCTCACTGTAGATGTAAATATCTTACTTGCATCGTGAGTTTAATGGAAACATTTATTCTCAAAAGGAAGTAATTTTCAGATGCTTGTAAAAAGTGAGATGTATGTATTTCCCATCAACTTCATCACCTATTTTCCTAAGTTTTTATATAACCACATTAGGTAAAATTGTAGGTTACAAATTCTTGATTTCTACCGTATTTCCTGTCTTATATTTTTGCATTTTAGTCAGGTATCACCGACTACTGTTCCAAAATTGAAATAACATCTAAGCTAGTGTCCTGAAACCATTAATTCACTTCTATATACATTTGAGCCCCAAAGGAGCAATGTAGTTTAATGTACGCTAAAGTAAATTCAAGGGGCAGTAACTAAAGTTTGAAGGCATTGGAGTTCGGTAGTTATTAATGAATACTTAAAGCTGCAAGTTAGGAAGAGGCCAGGCTAATAGGCTGCTACAGATTCCTAGTGTATCTAAGCACATCAGTTTTGATCACAGGTTGAAGCTCTCCTGACTGTAGCATCCCTACACCTTCTGTTTGATGATATGAACTCGTTTATCTCAACTACACAGGCGTACTGCAGCTCAGTATCAAAGGCGATCCAAAGGAATCATTAAAATGAATAAACATAACAATTTAAGTGCTCACTCCCCTGGCATTTAGTCATGTCTAGACAGAACCTAGTGTCCCAGATACAGTAAAAGGAGGACAAGGACATTTATGTTTAATGTAACCTTATTCCCATGGAGACCAGAAAAGCCAGTAGCAGAGTAAAATGAAGAGCTTGGTTCTTACCGATGAGGTAGGTGCAGTATCTGGTAGGACTTACATGTGATCGGAGTGACAGGACAATTGTGCTTTCTTTTCTTCTCTTTTCTTTTCTTTTCTTTTCTTTTCTTTTCTTTTCTTTCCTTTCCTTTCCTTTCCTTTCCTTTTTTCTTTTCTTTCTTTCTTTCCTTCCTTCCTTTCTTTTCTTTCCATAATTTGTTCTTTCTTTTTCTTATTTCGTTTAATTTTTATTATTTAATCTTTTTTTTACAGTCCAGTCTTTATCCCACTCCCAGTCTGCCCTTTGGCTGTTCCTCATCCCATACCTCCTCCCTGTCTCCAAGAGGATGTCTCCACCCCACTATACCTCCTGACTCCCTGGGGCCTCAAGTCTCCTGAGGGTTAGATGCATCTTGTCTCACTGAGACCAGACTGGGCAGTCCTCTGCTGTATTTGTGTTGGAGGCTTCATATCAGCTGGTGTACACTGCCTGGTTGGTGGCTCAGTGTCTGAGAGATCTCCGGTATCCAGTTGCTTGAGACTGGTTGTCTTCCTATAGGGTTGCCCTCCTCCTCCTCAGCGTCTTCCAGTTTTTCCCTAATTTAACCCTAGCTGTCTCAGGCTTCTGTTCATTGGTTGGTTATACGTATCTGCATCTGACTCTTGCAGCTGCTTGTTGGGCCTCTTGGAGGGCAGTCATGATAGGCTCCTGTTTGTAAGCCCACCATAACATTAGTAATAGTGTCAGGCTTTGGGGCTTCCTCTTGAGCTGGACCCCACTTTGGGCCTGTCACTGGACCTTCTTTCCCTTTTAACCATGTTTTTTCAATAAAGGCATCATACTAGAAAGAACTGACAGTTCTTCACACAATGTGAGGCAAGTATGATTAAAGTGGTTTAATCTTAATGAAAAGTCCGACCTGACATCTTAAGTCTACAAAACTACAAAAACAATTATACTCAGGAATCCGGAAAAGCCATGCCTATGTGAAAGTTAGCATGTTCTGTGTTTTCTACAATCATTAAATTGAATTATAGGATACATATCTTTGCGTGTATATTTTCTCAGTGGAATTCACTAAATGTGAAGTAGATTTATAAGTTAAGTGCACATAACTTTTAGGAAATGACCGCAGTTCCACTTTCAGCTGTGACTCTATGTCGTAGTGATTTTCCCATACCCTCACAGTGTGGCATGACGTGCTCCCTTGTTTACCAACTCTTGTTCAGTTGATATTTCAGACTTGCACTTGCATACAGAATAACACTTTTAAAATTGATGAAATTCCAAAATGCTGACTCTTGATTGTGATATGGGTAGTTTCAAGAGAGACTACATGTGGCTTCTGTCTATTCCCATAAGCTAAGGTCAATCAAAGCCGTTCAGTTACTTCAGGGGAAAAAAGAGGTAAAAACCATAGAAAGATAATTTTCTTCGATCCATACCCAAAGCATTTAAAAAAACCGTTTTCTTTAAACTAATTTTGTTTCCCAAAAACAGAATGTAAGCACATTGTGCACATCTGTACCTAGGTCAATGTGAGTTTATGCACTTATCTGTTGGTCCCTTTATAATGAAGGTATTTATATCAATCCTGGGATTTCTAAAAATCTTACATTTCTTGAAATCTTAGGATTTCAGAACATAAAGTATTTACAAATTGAGGCCCATCTTAGACTCTGGCTATATCTAAGTAGCCATGGGATTCTTACCTACGAGTTTGTGAATTGCTAGATTCTTCATCTTGAGTAAAGTTATATCCATTTGTTTCTTACATAAATTTTCACCTGTACTGAAGATTTTGATGATTATCATGAAAACATTAAACATGCTTGTGAGATGTTTACTGTTATTTAATGTCATTATTTGCTGATTCTTTTTTTTTTTTCTGTACTGCCATGTGGCAGTTCTTCTGCTCTCTACTGACAAGTTGATACTTATGATTTGAATTTGCGTGAGACTGCACTGCTCTCTACATTGCATCGCTTATACACAATCCAAAAAGTTCTGATGTGCCCCACACTCACAGCATTGGTTTACAGGGAAGTGTATAATGATCTATGCACGCAGAAAACTTGTCCTGCAAGAGTACTAAGTGGCTGCAGTTCCTGGATTATGTTTTTAGTATTTCAAAAACTGAAAACTAGGATTATGATTTAGAGGTGGACTAGAAATTATTATTATTCATTTAAATTATAGGGAAGACAGATAAAGTCACTCTGTAAGATAATAATGTTGAAAAAACCATTCTGCCTACAAAGTTTCATCTTTTTTTTTTTTATTATTAACTTGAGTATTTCTTATATACATTTCAATGTTATTCCCTTTCCGGTTTCGGGCAAACATCCCCCTCCCCCTCCCTTCCTTATGGGTGTTCCCTCCCAACCCTCCCCCATTGCTGCCCCTCTCCCCAACAGTCTAGTTCACTAGGGGTTCAGTCTTAGCAGGACCCAGGGCTTCCCCCTTCCACTGGTGCTCTTACTAGGATATTCATTTGCAACCTCTGAGGTCAGAGTCCAGGGTCAGTCCATGTATAGTCTTTGGGTAGTGGCTTAGTCCCTGGAAGCTCTGGTTGGTTGGCATTGCTGTACATATGGGGTCACGAGCTCCTTCAAGCTCTTCCAGTTCTTTCTCTGATTCCTTCAACAGGGGTCCCGTTCTCAGTTCAGTGGTTTTCTGCTGGCATACGCCTCTGTATTTGCTGTATTCTGGCTGTGTCTCTCATGAGCGATCTGCACTCACATTTTGATCATCTGTCTTGAGTTTCATTTGTTCTAGGCATCTAGGGTAACTCAAGCATTTGGGCTAATAGCCACTTATCAATGAGTACATACCATGTATGTCTTTCTGTGATTGGGTTAGCTCACTCAGGATGATATTTTCCAGTTCCAACCATTTGCCTACGAATTTCATAAAGTCATTGTTTTTGATAGCTGATTCTTAACAGCCCTTGAGATAAAAATAAAACACGCTTAGCTATAATTTTTAAGGCTGTGAAGCAATGTCAACTCTAAGTAGTTGTTTTGTTTGTGGGCTTGTTTTGAAGACTTAAGATTTTCACCATCATTGTGGGGCTTTTAGGGGTCCCAACTGAGGTTTAATAACAAAGACAAGGAGACATCTGTGTGGTTTAAAGCCTGATTGGCCTTTGGCTGGAGCAGTTTCTTAGCTAGTTTCTTACTTAACTCCTCTGCTACTGCATGCCACCATGTAGGTCTCTCCCCTACCTTCCTGCTGTGTTCCTGTCCATGTTCTGTCAGGTTGCTC
This sequence comes from Rattus rattus, assembly GCF_011064425.1. Lineage (NCBI taxonomy): Eukaryota > Metazoa > Chordata > Mammalia > Rodentia > Muridae > Rattus > Rattus rattus. Next base: position 40,857,038 of record NC_046164.1, on the reverse strand, counting down.
CAGTATCTGCCTGGTTGTTCTACAGAATTTCCTTCACTAGCAATGGCTACCAGCTCTTTATTATGCAGAAAGCCACACTCCTTATTCAACTGATTGGCTTTGGGGGCTAATGGCTTGCCTTTCTGTTTTGGGGCAGATAAGGAATGACAAACATTGACACATCCTGTTATCATTCCTGGCTTCCTCGATTGACAGCTGAGAACACAGGGACACACTTTTTCATAGTCAATAAATACAATATTTGTGGGTGATCCCAACACGTCTTATTTGAACTTTGAGTTTTATTTGATAAAAATAGCATTTAGGTTTATACATACTTTAAATGTCTTTGTTACAATTCGTCAATCATTTCCTGTAAATCAACTGTCCCTTTTCATTATAATAATAGTTTGTTACTCGTGCATTGGTCATAAAAAGTCATAATCTAATCTTGGTAATATAAACAGTATTCATCTCGGCAGGGCTACAGTAGGGATATACTCAGTTTGGTGTTTTGTTTTTTTCCTTTTTCAGTGAATTTATTGGATTCGCGCACTGTCCTGGGAGACCTTGGATGGATTGCTTTTCCAAAGAATGGGGTAAGTTCTTTGGAAAGTTTCCATAAAACATAGCCTAAATATGTAACCTTCATCCTACAAAAGTCGCATATGATTGTAATTTAATTGGACATTTTTGTTAAGAGGGGAGGGTGGACTATTTCTATAAATTGGGTTTTGGGGTATCTCAAATGAGTTCTGACAAAAAATTAACTGAAAGGGAAGGGTTTTCAATGACTAAATATCAAACACACTGCTTTCCTCTGAGTATTTCTGCACACACACACACACACACACACACACACACACACAGAAAGAGAGAGAGAGAGAGAGAAGAGAGAGAGAGAGAGAGAGAGAGAGAGAGAGAGAGAGAGAGAGAGAGAGAGAGAGAAGAAACAAAAAAACTTTCAGCACCTAGGATGTGTGGTGCTTTTGCCACAATCATAGTTAAGTTACTTAGGGAATGTAACTGACATCTTTGTGCACCATTAATGTATGTAGATATCAAATCATCTTTTATGTTACTTCAAAAGAATTGAGACCATTACAAGAGTTCAGGTAAGTTTCCTTCAAGCCAAAAACATGTCTTCAGTTGCATTACCATTTAATGTTTTGTACCAAGCTTTGAATTTAGATGTCATTTTAAATATATATATGTATATATATATATAATGTATATTACAGATTTAAAAGAGGATTACAGGATTTTCTTCCCAATTAAATTCACAAGTATGTATCAGAAAATGAAAGACCAAATTAAATATATTCTTCTATAATGTCATCATGTTATGATGAAAATCTATTTTTACAATTTCATAATAAAACAATTCTAATTTTGTGAGAATTTTATTAACCTATAAAATTAAGAGTTTGACATTTTAAAAATTTCAAGCCAAAATTATACTCAAGTGCCTTGACAAGATACCCAAAATTTTCAATTGTGTGTTTTAAAATTACACTTATGGATTTAAGACTATACATCTATTTTATTTTAATATGCCTGTCAGCAACAAATTTATCACATCATGTACACAAAACACATAAGATGGAAACAACTTTAAGCAAGTGAATATTATAATCGTCTTCTGCTAACCACATAATTACCCAGAATATTACAATTATCTTTTCATTAATGAGAAAACCAGTGGAATCGATTAGTCCTTGTGCTGGTTTGTGCTGATCATGCTGACACAAGCTAGAGTCATTTGAGAAGCTGAAACCACAATTGAGCATTAGCCTCATTCAGTTTGGGCATGACTGTGGGGCATTTTCCTGATGGTTGAGTTATTTGTTTAGGAGGGCCCAGCCCACTGTAGGCCTATGACCTATGTGCAGGCAACCTTAGGCTGTGTAAGAAAGCAAGCTGAACAATCCATGAGGGGTAAACCAGTAAGGACCCTACCTCCAAGGTCCCTGCCTCTGATCTTATTTGAGTTCTTGCCCTGACTTCCCTCCAGGACTGATATTAGCCTATCTTACTAAAAGAACCTTTCCTTCCCTTGTTGCTTAAGTCATCGGGTTTCTCTCAACAACAGGAAGAAAACTAAGACAAACCTTTTCTTAGAGAGTTACTTTTAAGAAAGGCAAATAGATCATATTAATCTTTAAAATTCCCAAATAATGTCTTCGTATCCCTATATCACCTTGCTTTCAGATAATTCAACACCTTCAAATTAGTTTGGTACTTCAAATTATAATTTCATTTATAGATACAATATGAAAAGTAATATTGTTCAGATGTTAGAACCCAAAAGTAAAAAAAATTGTAAGAAAGATAAAAATGACTGTCAATATAATGGAATCTATTTGTGTCAATTCCACTTTCTTACATTCCAGACTGTCTTTTGCGCTCATAAAGTTTTACAACTGTTCTCTCTCTCTCTCTCTCTCTCTCTCTCTCTCTCTCTCTCTCTCTCTCTCTCTGTGCATGTGTGTGTTTGTATTTTATATTTTGAAATTTTATTTATAGCCAAAATGTTTTAATTAATAAGTATATTAATTGTCCTTTCTAAAGATATGATGGAAATGCAGTTTAAAGATACACTTTTAGAGCTCTCAGAAATTGTTATTCTATTTGAGTTCAGTTTAACCTTTTACACTTTTCCAATTGAGAATTCATTAAGACAGAATGTTGAAAGTATATATTCAAGTTAGTATCAATATGGTGCTCTAGTTGCTTCTATGACGGGAATCTTTGGGAGGCGTTGCTTAATTTCTTGTCCCCCTTTTTTTTTTTTATAGAAAACAAAGGTCTTTGTAGAAGGGCAAAGCTGTTAACAGCATTCCAATATTATCATGTTATTTTAATTTTTTTTAGTTGCAACTATTAGGATAATACTAGTTTTCATTCTAAAGTTTAAAACAATATTCATTCTTTTCAGAATGAGTGTAAATTTTTCTGTGTCATGATTTCTTTGATACAGCTAACCTGCATACTGTGTATTCTGATGACAGAGAAGATAACTCAGATAAGATTAGTGATAATTTTTCCTTCATGAGTGGAAGAATGTGGGTGCAATGTTGATTTACATTTTTGTTAGGAGCCATTCATATACAAAGTAAGAGGAAGTGGCATTATTAGTTTAAAGCAAATGAGTCTTCAAAATTGAATGACTGTAGGCAGAAATGTATGCTGGCCAAGGATTTAGGCATGCTCCATTAAGGCCTGAGAACAATTTGTTTCACCTGTGAGTGGCCTTAAGGTTCTGGACAAAGGAAAACAAAGGCCACTGCTTAGGTAAATGTTGAATGGATGTGTCAACAGGCACACATAGTCACTTGGTGGAAATGAGAACACTTAATGTTTGAAGAGGATTTTTTTTTCTTTTAAATCTGTCAGGTATTGTTTGATATTTAGCTAAACAATCACATGGATGGACACACAAGAAAACATAGCCTGTTTTGAGAATTACTTTAGAATGCCGATGATACAAAGAAACCTAAAATCCTAGAATGTGGGGACAATTGAAGCCGCCAAACACCAACAGAGTGCAAAGATGAGTAATATCAACACGTAAGACAATAGTAATCAAATATTCCATTAAGGATTCTCGGGAATTGGTTTACTAGGTGAAGACTTTAACTTTAATAAGCAATGGGAAACATAAAATGTCTTAAAAAATGTAAGACTAATAAGGCTAAGAAACAATAAGAAGTATATCTCATCTAATTCAAAATGCTAATAGAGATTGGCCATTCCATAAAGATATTATAGAAAGGGGAAAAAAGTAAAACCTGAAATAAAGAATTCACTGCAAATGACAAACCACAGACCTAGCCAGGCAGAAGGAGGGAGCAAACGTGAAGATGAAGAATAGGAGAAAGTGAAAATGGACAATGAAAAGACACAGCAGGCCTAAGGAACAGGAACGATAGGTGAACATTAATGAGCTGGCATAATCTCATATTTGAATTAAAACAACACACATATTCATCAACAAACATAAGCAAAATCAACTCAAAGAGATCCACGGATTCTGTTAATTTGTCCAAACCAAATAGAGGAAGAACATTGTAAAAACCTCATCTGAGAGACACCTCACTTGGTGGAAGAAATAGTCAGAACTTTTAAAAGTTTATTATTCAACAACAAACGTGATGGCAGAGCATATTTAAGTGGTACAAATAGAGAACAAGATTCTCAAGCAAGACATATACACCCAGAAATAGTAAATTTAATTTTAAAGTGAAATCAACACTTTCTCTAATTAAATAAATCTTGAAAGAATATAAATATCAGATACAATTTTCTACCAGAAATATCTAAAGAAATAAGTTATAAAAACATAGAGCACTATTTTTAGAGAGAATTATCCTAGTATCTGTCAAACATTGTCTTTTATCCTCCTTACTTTACCTCAAAAGAAACATAAAATATGATAAATTTTGCTTTTCCTGAAGTGTACAAATATATTTTGAGGAATAATCATTGATTTCAGAATGGTTTATATATAACACAATTTTGTGGTTTCATGTAATACATCCATACATCACTTGATGACAAAGATGCAGTCTAAGGCATGTTGTCTACTATTTTGTCATTGGGAATGCATTTTAGTGAGTACTGGGCTGCATTGAAAGCTACTATGGACCATACTCATATTTGCTGGCCTTCACTGACCAAATACTGGTGCTGTGCCTCATGACTGTATTCCAGTATAAGCACATAATTAGAGGGGAACCTAGAGGAGTACATAGGGGGTGCATGTGCTTGAAAGTTTTGTTTTGTATATATGATTTTTTTATATGAACTTGGGAGATATCTCAGTTATCAAAGTGCTTCCTATTCATTTATGAGTACTTGAGTTTAGATCCAAACACTCATAAAAAAACAAAAGAGAGCAAAACCAAAAAAACCAAAAAAAACAAAAAAAACCAAAAAAAACTAGGCACAGTTTCCAAGAAGCTTCCTTCTGCAGTAGAAAGGAGCATATTCAGAAACTGGAAACTAGAAAATGTGCAGAGAATGAGCAACTGGGGAACATTCATTCTTAAATGTGATGTTTCCATGAAATCCATCCTTTCAGGACACAGGGAATTCTGCAGAAGAGGTGGCAGAAAGACTGTAAGAAAGACTGTAAGAGACAGTGGTAGTGGAGGACACAAAGGAAAGAAAGCTTTCTAAACACAGCAGGATGCACATATGAACTCACAAATACTGTGGCAGCATGCACAGGGCCTGCAGGGTCTAAGCCAGATGGGATTCCAGTGCTAAGGTCAGAAGTGGACACAGGCCTCTCTTCTTAAAGAGAAGCTATTTCCTCTCTCTCTCTCTCTCTCTCTCTCTCTCTCTCTCTCTCTCTCTCGATAGACATATAGCTGTATAGATATGATAATGTGGATATATCCAATAAACACACCAACACATGCACGCACATGCATGTGTGCGTGTGTGCGCGCACACACACACACACACACACACACACACACACACACACACACACAGTCAGTGCTTCAAAGTTGGAAGATCTTACAGAAAACCTAAATGTCTACTCCGTCGACTCATGTGTTTCACAAAGCTAAAGCCAGAGGCATTCCATGCCCCCAACAAGGGTAAGCATAATGAAGAAGACAGTTTTAAGAAATTGAGAACATTCTCCTGGATGTCCTGTATGACTCACTCTCCACTGGGGACTCTTCTGTCCTTCCGCAAAGTCGTAACTGGAGACAGACAACTTTCTGACGCTGCATAAATTTTACAGTTTCCTTTTGTTCCAAGAAAGACTTGAGTTTTTTTGCAAAGATGTTTGTTGTTGTTGCACGTTAAGATGGTGTCCTTCTGCTCCCTTACATTAATCAGAACAGGTGATTGGATTTCAGGAGGTATATCAGTTATTGTGTACATAATAATTCATGGCGTGTGTGTGTGTATGTGTGTGTGTGTGTGTGTGTGTGTGTGTGTGTGTGTGTGCTCGTTATGTGTGTGTTCATGTGTGGGCCTAGTTTTCAATGCTAATTCTATTACCTATCTTCCCTTTTCATCTAGACATGTCTTTTATCATTTCTTTCAATCATCAATCAATTATTAGATAGCATTACTGTCTGTAGTCCTCCCGTGTAAACTTCCTCACCTCCTTTCTCCTGTATGGTTCTCAACATGTGTTAAGGTACCAAGCTATACAAAGTTTCACGCAACCTCTCTGTGCAACATCATTCCCTGGGTGCTGAATATGTGTCACACTTGCAGGTACTTCAGACAGGGCAGGGAGGAAGAGAGTTATGTCATTCTGGAGCTGAAGGGTTTGGAAAGTGAGCTATCAAAAAAGAAAAGAAAAGAAAAGAAGAGAAAAGAAAAGGAAAGTGGTGATTTTTTTTCTAGTCCTGACTTCTCTTTATATAGGTGTTCAGAGGAACCACAGAACTATCAGGCTCTCACATCGCTTGAACAGTTTGTGTTTTGTGTACTTTTCACAAGCGATGTCATTTCTCTTTTGGATTCAGTCTAAACATGAAAAAGCTATGCCTGCAGCACAGGGATATGTGCAACTGACGTTGAAACGTAACTAGGGGGATACACAAAGATGCCCTTAGTGCTTTGTTTTGTAGGCCAGGAAAGCCAGGGTAAGCAACTTACTTAAATTTAAGTGGTTGGTCCTTTTGAGTCCACTCAACACCCAAATCCCCATGACACTGCGTTATTGACACCACAGATGAGTCACTCCCAATGCTGTCTTTTCTCTGCCCCCCCCCTTTCATGCTTGAACTACAAAGCCAAGTTCATGACATCTTTTGACTGAATGAATCTGTACTTTATTGACATTTGGGCCTCTTCTGCTACCTTCTGGAACATTCACCATTGATTAACCTGTACGGATTTAGCACGGGTGGAAACAGTTGCTTGTAGGAAATTATTAGCAACTGTCTCCAAGGTTTATTCTTATGAGAATAAAAGTAATGACTGGGACGTCTGCTAAAAACAGATTATATTTTTATGTCTCAGAAATTCCTACACCACTTTCTTTTTCCACATCCTGTTGTTAGAGAGGCTCACTGTACACACCTGCCTCCTGCACTTAGTGGAATTAACCATTCCCAGTAGGGTTTGCTAGACTTCCTGAAGCACACAGTGTGGAAAGCACAGGTCTCCCATGAGCATGGTGTCAGAGTTGCCTTGAGACCTCTGTTTTTATTTGGCTAGATTTTATTCTCACTATCAAAAAGAGTAAACATCATGATTATTTTAAGTTTATTTTTACAACATTTAGGAATCGTCATGATATTTTATAATAACTTATTTATCTCATGAAGAATGTAGACACTGAGTTAAATCACATTTGTTTTAAAATGGAGGTAGACTTGCTTGGTCTTCCTAGAGAGAGAGGAAAAAAAGGAAAAAGCTTACACTATAGTTATGTCAAAACAGAAGTTATAGATTTTTGTTGTTGTTGTTGTTTTTGCTTCTCCCTGCCTACTTTCTGATTTCTCTGCAACATAAAACTCCTATTCACTTTAAAAAATGAGAATAATCAAATTATGCAAAATGAATGATGATCGGAATTCTGTTGTCCTACTTGGTGTTTGTTTGCTTGTTCGTTTGTTTTGAATCAGGAAACTCTTTAACTGCATTAATTATTTAGGTCCTCAGTTTTTAATTAAAAAAAATACAAAGCAGGTTGAGGGATTTAGCTCAGTGGTAGGCGCTTGCCTATGGCGCAAGGCCCTGGGTTCGATCCCCAGCTCTGAAAAAAAAAAAAAAAAAAAACAAAGCAAAAAACTCCAGTGTATCCCATAACACCTGAGCACAGCTGAGGCTTTACGTTTTTGGTTTGTTTTTACAGAACTGTGTTAAAGCTAGTAGTATATACTGGGGCCCACACCAAGCACGGAGATGCTAAAGATCAAACTAATGAAGAAGGGTGTAAACCATACCTACTGATGTATACAGGAAAAACTCTTTATTGACAGTGATATAAAATATTCTAAGGGGAAAGGATATTCATATATACAGTGCAAATGCCAGTGTAATGAAGAATTTGCCTGATCCAACATAGCTTAGTCTTTTTTATAGTTTAGAAAAATAGAAGCCACCCAAGACCTATAGTGTAGATAAGACAAATAATTTATGGAATTCAAGATATTTTGCATATTCTGAAATGTAAAAGACGAAAGATTTGGATTTAGATTTCCTATATGGAAACTTAGCAATCATGAAGACGGTTTCTTAAAATGATCAGCTTTATTCCTTCTGCCTATGAGGCAAATGCTGTATCTGATTTTTATATAAGCAAATACACACGATGAGTTAGCAGACATCAAAGTTCAGGCCTGTAAAACAGCATTGTGATATAGGTGCATTATTTGCTCATTAGGGATCATTGATCATGTGTTTGATGTCCATATGGACTCGTGCACAATCTTTTTTATACATAGTAGAGCACCCAACACATTTTCCCCTGTATCATGAAACAACTTATCTGAGAAGTAAATTTTATCTATATTATCGTCTAATAATACTTTCTCCATCCCTCACCTGCAATTGCCTACCCAAACATTCCACCTTTTCAATCTGAATCTATATACTATCCTCTCAAGAAAGCATCTCTCTGAGAGGAACTCTCTTCCACTCTTGCAGATGGTGGTTTGCAAGTTTTTTTCTCACCCCCATGTCAACCTTCTCCAGAAGTTCATTTCCCTTAAATATCAACCAATCAGACAACCCAGACCTCCCAGGGACTAAACCACCAACCAAAGAGTATACACATGGAGCAACCGGTGGCTCCAGCCACATACGTAGCAGAGGATGGCCTTGTCTGTTGGGCATCAATGGGAGGAGAGGCCCTTTGTCCTGTGAAGGCTCGATGCCTCAGTGTAGGAGAATGCCCCGGTTGAGCTGCAGGAGGGAGTAGGTGGGTGGGTGGGGGAGCACCCTCATAGAATCAGGGGGTGGGTGATGGGACAAGGGGTTTCCAGAGGGGAAACCTGGAAAGGGGATAACATTTGAAATGTAAATAAAGAAAATATCTAATAAAAGAAAAAAAGAGAGAAGTTAATTTCCTCCCAAGTGTATGGATCTCACACTCAGAATCGGTCAGGCCTCATGTCCAACACATCATTTTGCTAAATTGTTTCTTCTTTACATCTTTCTTGCCGGTTCTTCATACCGAAGGAGCAAGTATTTGAAAAGAAATAAATGTTCAAATCATTTTTCAGGAGTTAAATAGGTTACCCCTCCCTCCCCTGTGATGTGAAGCACCCAGGTATTATCCTTTAACAGATTGCTTTACCCACTACATCTTCTATTTGTTTCATACCAAGTATTAATTTTCCTTTTCTTTCATAATTTTAAGGAATTTTATATCTAGCAAGATGTCTCCACACCCAATGGTATAGTCCATGTAAGAAATCTAGGGTTGAATTACTTTTTTTAATAGTAAAATATATTGATTTCTTCTCATTGATATTTACGTCATTTTCCGTAAGCGAATGTGACTTTTTTTTTAACTGTTATCTTCCCATTCATTAATAAAGATGTTAAATAGATCCGAGCTTCCCAGAAGTCTCTGAGGCCCAAGCAGCAGGTATTTTTCCATGTGGTTTGATTGCTGTTTATCATGATCCTTTAAAAAGAAAAAAAAATCCTTCAGCTGTTTTCAATTCATGTGACAGTGCTCCCGTGCAAGTCAATTTGAATTAATTTTGCAAGCAAATGCTTTATGGTTCTGAGTACATAATCTCCCTCTCCCGCAGAGAAAAAATATACTGTAATCACCCAGCATTCCTGTTGATTATTTCCATTAAAGGCAGCAGGGGAAAGGGAGAAGGCCAAACCTCAGCTCTCACATTCAAGGCTCTCGCCGTTCACTGCTTTTTATCCGTGCCCCCCCCCTTTCCCTTTATGCTCCTTCAGCTTCCACTAATGCACAAAATGATGGCCCAAACTGCTCAGCCTGGAATTGTCCTTTGGAACCTAGCCACTGTTGTCTTTTTGATCTTATATCCCGGTACCCTTATTCCCCCCAAAAAGGTCTCTCGCATAACATCCTACAGGGTTTTTACCAGTGGTGCTGTGCACACCTTTCTGGAAATGCTCTTTTCCATACTGTGTTGAGCTTAATGCTAATGACTTTTGTAACCCAGAGCAAGTAATGCTACATGAAACCATTCATTACCATCCGGAGGGTGACCACTTCTGGAAATGAATCAACATAGCCCCTATTATGTATCGAACACTCTCAAAATTAGATGTTGGAGGTGACAGTCATTTTTTGTGTGTGTGACTTGTGTGAGAGAGACCTCCCTCGACCAGTCTACTCTTCCTCCTCAGCTCTAGAACATTGCCTTTTGTCTCGGATAAACATTTAGGTTAAAAGCATTTCATGCTAGCTGGTAGCTTTAAATTTGAGTATTTAAATCTAAACGTCGTGCTTGAACAACAAGAAAAAAAATACTTTGGTTAAAAATGGTGTAATGTTAAAAATGTGTCAAAACTTGAATTTAGGCAATTGAGTTTATTTAGTGTCAGGCAGGGTCCAGTCGAGGATATTTTATTTAATAGAACAAAAATCATTAAATTATAGAGAAAAAAAACCACTGAGTTTGCAATTTGAGGTAACATTTAATTCCTCTCTAAATCTTTTCAAACAGACAAGTTTCAGTTGATCTTTATTAGAATTTTGAAGTATAGGACCTATGGAAACATATGTTCAGCATGATTTTATCTTTATGTTTGATACAAATTGCTAACCTTTGTAAACATTTATCTAAGTGGCAATACAGACACTATGGAAATAGTTAACCAAATTAACCAGAGTCAGGTCTGGTTCTACCATTGCTACAGGATAAATAAGCCATTACATCTCCCTTTTCCACCCTTTCTCTTTCTCATGCTATGTGCACTACTTATTAAATTAGCACATTATAAACACTGCATGACACAACCATTTTATGTTCAGTAGAATGTCTGGCCCTGGTTTAATGCTCCATATGTGATCTACTCATTTTCTCTCTTCTTGGTTTCTGTTTTTAAGAATCAGTTTCTGAATTTATTCTATCCAAGAGGTAGGTAGTTACTGGTACAAACTCAAAAGACCACTATGCTCTGACTGTTAACGTTTTATCCTTTGTCATGCTTGAGTAGATATTACCCAATATTTAAAGATGGAAAATGTGCATTCACTAATTTCATAAATTATCTTCATAATTGATTAATAAAGATTTGAGAGCTTTTTCGGAAAACATAACAGACACTGCTACTGGGTAGTAGGTAAATAAAGTTTCACAAAATACTTAACTGTTTTGAACAACGAGTGATTCAGTGTCTCATGTTGAAAAGCAAATATTCACTAATGGTGAAACCAACGGAAGAGAGAAACAGATGACCAGAAGATAGTTGTGTGTGTGTCATTATGATGTACTCTATTTAGTACTCTTTGGAAGTCACCTCTAACCCTAACATAGACAAGGGTTACAATATGTTGTATGAAGCTTTACATTGAAAACAATTTCAGAGCTGTTCAGAATTTATTATTAAATAGCCAGAATATAAGAAAGATATTTTAAGTGATAAAAAAAATCCTAAAATGATGTATTTTAAGAATAGTTTCCAAGAGATGTGCTAAAATTGTACTGATCCAGATCAGTTAATCCGGTATTATTTATTATCATTTTAAGTGCCAATCTTCAGTTGGCTGTACTGTACAAGAATGTCTGGTAGCTTAATAGGCAGTAAATCCTTACTGTGAACTCAAAGAACATGGGCAACATTACTGTGTAAAACCCTGGTGGCAAAGCATCTGATGGCCCCTCATGTACTATGCAATACTTCTCTGCACCTTCAATTTCTAGCTGGTCATCTCCTCACTGGTTTTCTTTTCTTTTCTTCCTCTTTTTCTTCTGAAGGCATGAGTGATTTCTGCCACTTTGCATATGACATCTTTAGATTACAAACTTGACTTTCTATATCAAAGAAAACAAGCTCACGCTAGGAATTCCACACGGAAGCCATACATTGACGCCCCCACCTGTTCTTCGTCATCGGTGCCACCTGCTCTAACTCTTGGGCCAGAGGCAAAAGTCTTGAACTTTAGGTTTTGCTGGTGCTGGAGGGCGTCTCTTCAGTACAAGTACAGGACTAAATTTAGAAAAATTAATAGTAATATTATCTAGTCTTCATTGAAATGAGTGCCTTCAGGGATTAGCTAAGGAAAGCTTTACTTCAAGTAGCAATCCTATGTAATGTTGATTTCACTTTAGAAAATAGTTGGCAGTGTGAAATAGTTTTTCAAAATACATAGTGAGGGAAATGAGTTGTTCTAGTGTATAATTTTAACTATATCTCTAAAGCCTGGAATATGACACATGTGCACTATTGACAGCATTCAAATATTGTATTTGACTTAACTGTTTATTTTTTTTTGAAGGAGTAATAGGAAGACTTCTCTGTGCATGTATTTCAGATTTCACAATAATCACTGATCATATGTCTTTATTTATATTCATTCTCCATTTCTTTTTCTAAGATACTTGCAAAATAATATTACTTTCCCATCTGTATGCCACTATTGAGTTGGTGTAAAACTAATAACATCCCATTAGCTCACTGTTTCCTTAGAGCCTGGGAAAGCCACTCTTGTGGTTGCTGACCTGGCTGTGTAAGTCCCTGTGCTGCAGCTAAAGTTGCCTATTGCTTGGAAGCAAGCTGTATAATTAAAAACTAAGAGAGAGAGAGAGAGAGAGAGAGAGAGAGAGAGAGAGAGAGAGAGAGAGAGACAGAGAGAGAGGAGAGACAGAGAGAGAGACAGAGACAGACAGAAGACAGAGACAGAGACAGACAGAGAGACAGAAGAGACAGAGAGATAGAGACAGAGACATAAAGAGACTGAGAGAGACAGAGACAAAGACAGAGAGGCACAGAGAGACAGAGAGAAATTTTAGTTTGTTTTATTTGCCTTTCTTTATAGGATGCTACTCCAAAACTGGCCTTCTGAATGCTCAAACCACTAACTTATGAACTAAAGTACTCAAAGAAATTCCAAAATTTCCTTAATATTATTTAATATTTTATCTAGAATATAAACAAAGGAAATATAACATCGTGGGTGGCTGACTTAATCTTTCATTTATTCTACAATGCATCCTATACATCTGGACCAGGCAAATGAAGAGCAGTTTCAAACATTTCATTTCAGGCATGGCTTTATGCATGTGTTGGCATGCATGCCAGTCAACTGTGTGATGAGTCGATGAATCCCAGGCTGTGCTACAATTAACAAGAGTTGAAGCAACTCAAAAATTACTCAGTTTTCATCAACTATCCCTCACTTTTGTACAATTAAAGGTGTAAGAATGAAAATAATTCTGAAAAATAATCATTAAGCCTGTGCCTTTGATTAACTGTCTTCCTTAATGCCATATTAAAGAATGGATGATTTATGCTATAAAATTTTTTTTTATTTTTAATAATATATTAAAACAAGTTTTGAAAACAATAAGCAATAGAAAGACAGGATAATGTATTTATCTTCCATATCATTTTTAAATTACTTTATACAAATTAAATACAGATTATTATAGTCTGATGACTGTAAAAATAAAATATAAAAATATCATGTATAAATTGGATATTAATATCAGTTTATCTTAATATTCAAAACGTAAGATTCAGCAATGAGGTATTCCCATGCCAACAACTATCCTGGAGGGTGAGAGTTAGGAATCACTGCCTTAGCTGTTGCTCTTGCTTTCTAGGCAGGCATTTACTAGTGGTATTCATAGTAGTATTATTTTAGTTCACTGGATTTTAATTCTTACATCGTTATGTACTGATTTCTGCCCTCAAAGTAGGTATCAGAATGCAGAATTACTCAGTGAACTAGTGAGACATACAACTTATTCTCGTTTGCAAACTCACTGTGACTTTAGATTGAAAGTTGACAATATGGTTGTGAAAATCGATCAACTACCCTTGAGCTTATAGTCGTGGCTTTTGCCGGCTGTCTTAGTACTGTTCTATTGTTGTGAAGAGAAACCATGACCAAAACATCTTCTGTTAGAGAACAACTGATCCAGGGCTTCCTTGCAGAGGTTTAGAGGGTTAGTCCATGATCATCATGGTTGTGGGACAGCAGCAGGCAAGCAGGCATGGCACTAGAGAAACAGCTGCTACCTTACATCCGGGTCCGCAGGCAGCAGACAGAAAGATAAAGCAATACACTGCTAGGTGCAGGCATTTAAAGTTTGAAAACGGACATACTAGGGACACATCTCCTCCAACATGCCCACACTTCCTGATTCCTCCCAAACCGTCCACCCACTGGGAACCAAACATTCAAGTACGGGAGCCTATTGGGACCATTGTTATTCAAACCACCACCGTGTGACATGGTCCAAATATGACCAGTGACTTCACACTACGTTTTAAAGGTTGAAATGCATTGAGATACGGATAAGAGTGGCAGTAAAGGAAAGTACCCACAACAAGAGTCCATATGTGGCCAAATTCAGACTTCTTTACATTAGTCTGTAAGTCTAGTGAAGCAGAAATAAATTTTTAACATTTGATTTTATTTCATTTTGTGTTTTGATACAGAGCCCATGAAACTCAGGCTTGCTTTGATCTTCATGTAACATCTCTGCCTCAGTTTTTTGAGTGCTAAAAAATGTAAACATGTAATATCAACAGGACCAAGTTGAGATTGCTTTTAACATCAAAAAATATTTTTATTGCATTAAGTTTGATTAGAAATAAAGTATGGCATTTCATTATAACATTTTTTTGAAATAGTAACAGTAAAGCAAATCCAAGATTGCAACACGGAAATCAGACTCTCTTAGACAGGGTGCTAAAGAAGAAGGTATACTTTGTATTAAGTGTGCCGATTTTGCTGACTCAGCAGTATCTTGTGTTCTTCCTAAGCAGTGACAAGAGATAATGTGGCCAGTCACTGACAGAAGCATTGAAGTAAAAGATGTTTCACTCGTTCAAACGAAGCATTCCTTCATGTACTCGTGCAGCTTACCAAATGGCAAATGTTTCAATTGCTGTCTACTAAATTCAGTTAACAATTCTGAACTAACGACCAGCCTTACCTTAACTGTTGCTTGCTAAAGATTGTCTGGATAAATTGTAATGAATAAAGTGTGGTCAGACAGGTTTTATACTACGTTAAAGGCAAAGCCTGGATTTGCATATTATACCCAAATTCTAAGGTATTAGCTGGCGCTGAATTCTTTCAAAATATTTGGTAAGGAAATGCTTTCTGCATATTTCATAACATTATATGAACATTATTCAGAAAAGTACAGTTTGATTTAAATTTTAAAAGAGTCTACGGGGCTGAACAGATGGATCAGTGCTTAAAACCACTGTGTACAGTTGCCAAAACCAATTGCCAGCTGATATCCTTCTGTATGTCTACTCCCAAGGGATTTCACACTTTTTCTTCTTTATCTAGCTCTTTCACAAGAGTGGTGGACTTCCATACACTCAGACACACAGGTACATACACATAGAATTAAGATAAATAGTATTAGGGAAAAAACCTAGCTCTCAGTTAAACCTGAAATTCCCTGAATTAAGAGATATATCAAATACAGGAATGTTCTAAATGATATTTTAATAACATGTAGTCTAATACCTAAGGAACATTTTCCTACAAATACTTGGAATTTTGCAAAAGAATACCCAGCAACCTTCTCCTGGGATTTATAATCTGAACATAGCTTCTCACATGCTGGGAGGAGGGGGACCCATGTAGCTCGTTCCACATTTTCATTACAGATGTACAGTGGCAGGTTGTCTCAGCCTTTAATAAGTAAATATATTTAAGCAATGATTATTTATTAAGATTGTACAGTAAATAGTTGTCTACAACCTCACCTCTACCTTCCCAGAGTGGGACAGAAATGGCAGGTGTGTAAAACCCTGGTGTAGTTTTATCCCTTAAACCATTTGACAAGCAAGTGTATTTTGTCTGTATTACCTTAAATTGAAACTTTGTGTATTCTTATGTAAATTTGAGTCCATATTTTACTTTTCATTTTATTTTAATCCTGCGATTACAATATTTTTACCTTCCCCGCTTGCCCTTCAAGCTCTCCCATACATCCCTCCCAAATTGCTTTGAAATCTATAACCTCCTTTTTCACTCATTGCCATCAGATTCTTATAGCCATATGGATTCATGTGTATAGTACTAAATAAATCATGGTCAGTCAGTGTGATGGTATGTGTATATGAGTTTTCAGACCTGACCCTTTAGCACTGGTTGCTTTAATGGACTGGGAGACTTCTTACACTGCCAGCTTTCCACAAGTTATCAGAGTTCACTGTGGAGTGTTGAGGTGCTGTGAGAATTTTGCTGTTCATGTAGGCACGCTTCTTGCTGTCCTCCTTGTTCAACTCATGTTTGTGAAGTCACTTGATAGATGTAGCTTCTGGTGTTATTAGGAGATGCGATGTGTATATGGGTTTTCTCTTGTTTTTGTTGTTTTCAAGATCGGCCTTAGTCTTTGGTGATCTGATAGGGTGCATGGTATTATTACCATCTTCTTGTATCCGTTGAGGCCTGTTTTGTGACCAAATATACGGTCAATTTTGGAGAAGGTACCATGAGGTGCTGAGAAGAAGGTATATTCTTTTGTTTTAAGATGAAACGTTCTAAAGATATCTTTTAAATCCATTTGCCTCATAACGTCTATTAGTTTCTCTATGTCTCTGTTTAGTTTCTGTTTCCATGATCTGTCCATTCATGAGAGTGGGATTATTCCCACTATTATTGTGTGAGGTGCAATGCGTGCCTTGAGCTTTAATAAAGGTTCTTTCATCAATGTGAGTGGCCTTACATTTGGAGCATAGATGTGCAAAATTGAGAGTTCATCTTGGTAGATTTTTCATTTGATGAGTATGAAGTGTCCTTCCTTATCTTTTTTGATAACTTTTGACTGAAAGTCAATTTTTTTAGATATTAGAATGGCTACTCCAGCTTGTTTCTTGGGACCATTTGCTTAGAATTTTTTTCCAGCCTTTTCTCTGAAGTAGTGTCTGCCTTTGTCACTGAGGTGAGTTTCCTGTATGAAGCAAAATGCTCGTTCCTCTTTATGTTTCTAGTCTGTTAGTCTATGTTTATTGGGGGAATTGAGTCCATTGATGTTAAGAGATATTGTGGACAAGTGATTGTTATTTCCTGTTATTTTTGTTATTAGAGGAGGAATTATGTTTGTGTGACTCTCTTCTTTTGGGTTAGTTGAAAGAAGATTAATTTCTTGCCTTTTCCAGGGTGTAGTTTACCTCCTTATATTGGAGTTTTCCATCTATTACGTTTTGTAGGGCTATATTTGTGGAAAGATATGGTGTAAATTTGGTTTCATCGTGGAATATCTTGATTTCTCCATCTATGTTAATTGAGAGTTTTGCTGGATACAGTAACCTGGACTGGCATTTGTGTTCTCTTAGATTCTGTATGACATCTGTCCAAGATCTTCTGGCTTTCATAGACTCTGTCGAGAAGTCTGGTGTAATTCTGATAGGTCTGCCTTTATATGTTACTTGACCTTTTCCCCTTACTGCTTTTAATATTCTTTCCTTGTTTTGTGTATTTGGTGTTTTGACTATTATGTGACAGGAGGAATTTCTTTTCTGGTCCCATCTATTTGGAGTTCTGTAGGCTTCTTGTATGTTTATGGGCATCTCTTTCTTTAGATTAGGGACATTTTCTTCTATAATTTTGTTGAAGGTATTTACTGGCCATTTTAGTTAGGAATCTTCACTTTCTTCTATACCTATTATCCTTCGGTTTGATCTTCTCATTGTGTCCTGAATTTCCTGTATGTTTTGGGTTAGGAGCTTTTTGCATTTTGCATTTTCTTTGACTGTTGTGTCAATGTTTTCTATAGTATCATCTGCCTCTGAGAGTCTCTCTTCTATTTTATTCTGTTGGTGATGCTTGCATCTATGACTCCTGATCTCTTTCCTATTTTTTCTATCTCCAGGGTTATCTCTCTTGGTGATTTTATTGTTTCTATTTCCATTTTTAAATACTGGATGAGTTTGTTCAATTCCTTCACCTGTTTGGTTGTGCGTACCTGTAATTCTTTAAGGGATTTTTGTGCTTCCTCTTTAAGGACTTCTGCTTGCTTACCTGTGTTTTTCTGTATTTCTTTAAGCAAGATATTTATGTCATTCTTAAAGTCCTCTACCGCCATCATGAGAATCAGATCATAACCTTGCTTTTCAGGTGTCTTGGGGCATCCAGGACTTGCTGTGTTGGGAGAACTGGGTTCTGACAATGCCAAGTGGCCTTGGTTTCTGTTGCTTAGTTTCTTTTGCTTGCCTCTTGCCATCTAGTTATTTCTGCTGTTAGTTGGTCTTGCTGTCTCTGACTGAAGCCTTTCTGTCCTGTGGGCCTATAAGCTTGTGATCTTAGTAGAAAGAGCACTTCTTGGAAACCGGCTCTCTCTTGGCAGGATTTGGGTCCTGAGGGCTGTGGGACAGCCTTAACTCTGGATGCAGATGGAGACTAGAAGGATCCTGTTCCAGGCTGCTCCGTGGTTCCTGTGCCCTGTGTGCTCCTAGCAGGTTCCTCTTTGGACAGTTATTGGAGCAAAAGTGGTGTTTTACCTGTGTGCTTAGTAGTGAGAGCCCTTTTGGGAGACCAGCTCTGGAGACCTGGGTGACATAAGTCAAACTTCTTACTTCGCCATTCATGTGTGCCAACTTGGTCTTAAGTAAGTTTGTAATACAAGTGATATGTAGCATCTTCAACAAGTGTATGTGTACAGGAAATGACAGTTTTTTTAAAGAGGGGTTAACGTTTTATATTTAAAACAATTCAAGAAATATTTTATTATATCCTGAAATTTATAAATACTTCTATTGTCATAACTGTCCAAGTAAGTCTCTTTCTTTTTCTTTTTTTTTTATTCTTTAATCTTTTTCAATCCAGACTTTATCCCTTTCTTGGTCCATCCTCAAATTGTTCCACATCCCACACCTCCTCACCCTTCTCCCTTTCTCCCCAGTCCCCCTACCACCATACCAGACCTCTCCACTTCCTAGAGCCTCCAGTCTCTGAAGGGTTATGTGCATCTTCTCTGACTGAGTCCAGATCCAGCAGTCCTCTGCTGTATATACGTTGGGGGCCTCATATCAGCTGGTCTATGCTGCCTGGTTGGTGGTCCAGCGTCTGTAAGTCTCTTTCTATAGACTCACAACCCGCTGTTCAGTTCTCATGGTGAATGTGTATGTAGCTACCAGACAGTGAGTGCTTACTGTCCTTGTTTTTGACATTACACACAAATGTAACATTTAGTGTCTTCGAAATGTGTTTAATATTTAGTAATTTCTTAAAAAAACTTGCATTTCCATCATTGGTTATACTACCTGCCATAATTCTGCCAAAACTTTATATTGAAAAAGAATTTGATTTGTCTAGCTCTAAGACTTACACAAATAATCCTGCCTCCCAGATAACTTCGTGTGATTTCATCCATGGCTTTTATTATGTCATACAATGATATTCATAAAATACAAACAATCTATTATTTTCTGAATCTATTATTTAAGGGAAGAACCATTTGACCCAGGCCATCCTTATAAAACCACTAACTCCAGATCTACATGCCTTAGTCTCCATTAGGAAACAATTCTAAAAATACCTAGAATATCAAAACCCTGGGCCTATCCACCTCATACACCCATCTTATACAGCAATAAGAGAGCATTTCTGTTTTCCTTATAGCATTTCAGAAGGCTTGACATTGTATTATATTTTAATATTTGCTAATTGTTATTAAACCACTAGTCGTTAAATAGTACTGAAGAGTAGTTTAGTTTGATCTTTAGCAAGAAAATAATAATAGTAATAATAATAAACAATAATAATAATAACAATAATAATAATAACAACAATAATAACCTGGTCAACATTTCAAATTAATGATGCTTTACAATGCCAAATCCCAGAAAGTGTAGGTGAGATATTTATAGCCAGAGATAAATGTGACATATAAAATAACTTGATTGACATTGTCAGAGTTTTCCTATAGTCAGTTTACATCTGAGTCATGTTTTGTCAGATTTCAGTACCTGGCTGATTGCTGGAGATTTAGCTCCTATGGTTGGCTTGAGCTCAGTGGCCAAAAATGGACTCTTGATTTATAATGCTATTTATACAGTGCAAAAGGATAAAGGATGCTAGAACAGAGCCAATTTGGGCCAAACTTGACACTCTAATACGGAAACTATGCTTAGGAAATATATATATTTCCATTCTTCACCATGAAACTGCGTTACAGATGAGAAAAACAGGATTATTTTCTTTCTTGTTGTGTCTCCATATGTGGTAGGTAATCAGTATAATTGTTAGATGAAGAATAAGTAATTAATATGACATTCACAATGGAAAGGAAATATTTTTTCACTTTAGAACTATGTGGTACTAGTTACTGAAATTACCTTTTAAAAAAAGAATCATAAATAGAGTGCACTTCAATTACAAGTTTAGACATGATTGTAATTGTAAAGGCTCGTTTCATGTCACAGAGTGGTGACCTTTACCGAGACTTGTGGTGTAAGAACCCATCCTCTTGAACTGGAAAATATCATCCTGAGTGAGGTAACCCAATCACAGAAAAACACACATGGTATGCACTCATTGATAAGTGGCTATTAGCCCAAATGCTTGAATTACCCTAGATGCACAGAACACATGAAACTCAAAAAGGATGACCAAAATGCGAATGCTTCACTCCTTTAAAAGGGGAACAAGAATACCCTTGGCAGGGAATAGGGAGGCAAAGATTAAAACAGAGACAGAAGGTACACCCATTCAGAGCCTGCCACACATGTGGCCCATACATATACAGCCACCCAATTAGATAAGATGGATGAAGCAAAGAAGTGCAGGCTGACAGGAACCTGATGTAGATCTCTCCTGAGAGACACACCCAGAATACAGCAAATACATAGGCGAATGCCAGCAGCAAACCATTGAACTGAAAACGGGACCCCCGTTGAAGGAATCAGAGAAAGGTCTGGAAGAGCTTGAAGGGGCTTGAGACCCCATATGAACAACAATGCCAACCAACCAGAGCTTCCAGGGACTAAGCCACTACCTAAAGACTATACATGAACTGACCCTGGACTCTGACCTCATAGGTAGCAATGAATATCCTAGTAAGAGCACCAGTGGAAGGGGAAGCCCTGGGTCCTGCTAAGACTGAACCCCCAGTGAACTAGATTGTTGGGGGGGAGGCGGTACTGGGGGAGGATGGGGAGGGAACACCCATAGAGAGAAGGGAGGGGAGGGTTAGGGGATGTTGGCCTGGAAATTGGAAAGAGGAATAACAATCGAAATGTAAATAAGAAATACTCAAGTTAATAAAGATAAAAAAAGAATCTATTCTCTTTTATCAAAACAGTTTATTGAGGAGATAGAATCTCCGTTGTATATAGGTTCTCTACTAGTCTTATGGAAGTGCCACCTTTTCCTAAGCTCCCTGTACTAAGAACGATGTCATCTAAATCAGTTAGTTGTTAAGATTGTCATGCAATTAATATCTGTTCTTACAGTTAAATATTAATATGGCACTTGACAGTTTTCAGACATGCAGAGTGAGATGGCAGCCATGCTGCTTTTATTAATAATTAAAGCTACATGAGCTTAGAGTTTAAGCACTCTGCACAGTTTACTTCAGAAGCTAAATCACGTCTATTCTAGGAGCCGTCATGTAGTCACCATATCCCCACAGGCAAAGCAAAGAAAGGCAATAAAATCCTCCTAAAATTTTCCAAGTGTTACATCGCTCATGACTATGATTCAAACTTCAAACTCAAGGCTCTGAGTAAATTATATAGTACCAGTCACTTTTTGCTATCATAGTCACTGTTTTATAAAAGGATGATCCTAACAGTAAAATATATGCATGTACTTGCTCAAATAAAGATAACTGGTTAAAATTAAAAAAATGTTTTATGATATACTTTTTCATGTTTTCTTATTTCTTTAAGAGTGGGTGAGGTCTTTGGTGTGGTTTATTGGCTAACACTTGGGGTGATATAAAATCTGTGTCTTTATGGATTGACAAGGTCACTTGATTTCTTGTTCAAGTTGCCTGTTTCTTAAACACATTGTGCTGAACACACATAGGGCCCCTGTGTAAACAAACTAATACATATAGATTTTCCTTTTAAAGAACGTATAGTGCTATGATACTTTGCCAATGATAGATTTGCCAATGGTGATGATTACCAATTCACTCTTGCTACATTGAAACTAGTTGACAGATTTGATCAGAAAACATGATAAATCTATGGTACATCTGGGAAGAAAACACCAAATCCTTACTGTTTGGAGTTGATTCTAAACAGAAGAGAGCTACTTTTCTGGGCGGCTAGGGGAGGAGTTAACAGAACAATTAAATTGGACTAATACATGATGCCTAGAGCATGCTTGGCTCGATGAAAGAATTTTTACATCAGACTTTCATCTGAGTTTTCAATGTATTTCTTAGACTTCAGCAAAGCTGAATGAACTTTCCTTTGAATTCAAATTCAAAGTACTGAGTATATTGAGTCAGACTCAGAATATATTGACTTAGTATTTGTGTTTGGTGAACTGAAATATATATATCAACGGAAGCCATTAAAATCAGACTCTGTTGATAATAACCACGAGAATTTGTTTTGTTCATGGGAAGTTTGAATTGATTTTGAATAGTTATATTGTATGTCATAATATAAATTTTACGTATCATTAACATGACATAAATATGGAATATCATAGAATATAGACCCTAATATTCTTGCTTAGTGCTCCTCACCTTTGGTTTTCCTTATCTTAGATATACTCAGAGCCACATAAACATACAGCTTATGCAGGATCTGTGATACTTCGCATATGCTTGGCCCAGGGAGTGGCACTATTAGACATTGTGGCCTTGTTAGAATAGGTGTGGCCCTGTTGGTGTGTCACTGTGGATGTGGGCTATAAGACCCTCATTCTAGCTGCCTGGAAGTCAGTATTCTGCTAGCAGCCTTCAGATGAAGATGTAGAACTCTCAGCTCTGCCTGCACATGCCTGCCTGGACACTGTCATGCTCTTGCCTTGATGATTTTAAATATTGTCCTTATAAGACTTTCCTTGTCTGTTCACAGCAGTAAAGCTCTAACTAAGACAGGATCTAACACTCAAAACATGGCTTTTAGATATTTAAAAACATTAAGAGACGCCAGGAGCTAAGTTGCATTTGCTGGAAGCCACATGCAAGTGCTTTCTGAAAATAATCATACATCTGAACTCATACCTTAGACCCTGGATACTTGGTAAGATTTCTAGTTTTGAAAGCTACTTAATTCCTTGGACTGTAATTTATTTTAGGGAGTTTTCTGCTTTATGCCTTTGCTAGTTCCACCAAATAATGCTTTGTGTAAAAATTTTTGTTATTTCTGACTTATTTGTAAATTGATAGGTGACAGATAAACCTCCTGTCACGGAATTCCAAAGAGAAAACAGCCTGTAAAGTTGAAAAAAAGCACCCTCTTACTGAGTATCACTGACTCTTACCTGGAACCAGTGATAGCAAGTGTTAGGCTATTATGATTGACACTTTCAACTAGTGTGTGGTACAGCCATTGACTACTTTCTGCATCTCACACGATGATGTCTACTCCTGGGTTCATAGCTGGAAAACACCAAAATCTGGGCAATTATTGAAAGAAGTTCCTTCTTCCAGCATTTGCTACTTTCTTTTATGTTATTTAAAATTACTGTGTAGCATGAAAGTGTGTTTCGTTAATCCAGGCTCCTTTCTAAGCAAATATAGAATAATTTTCATGAACTGAGACTAACAATCTATTTATTTCACTTTTGAATTTCAATAGGTCACAGAATAAGCAGTAGTTCTGCTCAGGAAAAATAGGCTGTGAATGTGTAAATCTTGATGGGCAAGTATTGACATAGGATTCTCCCACACACATATTTGGGCTTCACTTCCTATTCTTTGAAAAAAAAAAAAAGAAATCACACAGAAGCACACCTTCTAAGTAAAGACCCCACTTCTATTTTCTAAATTTAGTATGTGCTCCTACATCCTGAAATAGACTTCCCTGAGTTCCTAGGAAGGACAATTCTAACCATCATCCATTACACTAGGGTTTCATTTTGTGTTTAGCATTTGATATAGTCTCCAACTAAGGAAGAGCAATGGCAAAGGCTATGTCCTACCTTAGCAGAAGTTTACAACAGTAGGATACATTTGAAGTGAAAGCACTGAAGAAAATGAGAATGACAAAAACAACAATAATAACAACAGCATCAGCAGCAACGATAACAACAACAGCAAAAAAACCACAGTAACAACAACAACAACAACAACAACAACAACAACAACAACAACCAAAAGAGACAAAGAGTTACAGTTTTGTACTTGCAATGCTAAGCTCCTATTTTCTGGGTAGAGCTTTATTTAAGCTTGACCCCATTAACTTGGATAAGAATTCTTTGCACATAGATCCTCATGAATATCTGGTCTATTTATATTAATGAGACTCACTCAGAATATCTATTGCTGAATGTTTAATTCTGTCAGCATTTTAGGTTAAAAATGGGTGAAACTCTTTATGGAGAAAAAAAAGTTAGCCACCACTCATTTTTCACTGTGATACACTTTCATATTCGCTTAAATGATAATATACAGGCTTTGTACTTATATACTGTTGTTGGCAGGCTCTAAATTAAGCATAACTTACATATTCTATTATCAAATACTTTACCTTCTCTTTTTCTAACAAAATAAAGTGTGTGTGTGCGTGCGTGTGTGTGTGTGTGTGTGTGTGTGTGTGTGTGTGATATGTGTGAATGTCTGAACTGCAGTTTCTCAGATATAGAAAAGAAAGTTTTATGCTTGCACACAATGAAAAACATGTAATAGACACTTGTAAGTGCGTGGGAAGTATAGTGTTGCTGCTGAACAGATGCAAGTGCGTGCCTGACTGTCAATGTGATTAATGTATCTTTTGGTGCCCTTTGGGACAAATTTCTGTAACTAGGGCAAATTCTTCAGATCACCTGCTCCATGTAACTATGAAGGGAAGATTTCAAGTGGAGAGTTAACTGAACTATAAATAGAATCGCTTTCCAATGAATTTGTGTGTCTCGCTTATCAGCATAGATAGGAAAGCAAAATTTAGCATGTCTGTAGCCTTTTCAATTCTCCATCAAAATCATTGAAAATTTTTATTCTGTCTACAACAAGGCCGTGTATAGCCATAAGCAAACTTCCTCAAGAAGGAACACCATTGTAGCATTTATGGATTAGTAACCTTATGACTGGTCATCTCTAAAGTTTATATGGTGGTTAATGAATAAACACTGCACTAGGGAATATACTTTAAACAAAATTTCATTATGATTATTGTCTATGAAAACATTCTCCATTCTTTAAAACATTGTCTAATAACTTTTTCACATTTTTCCTTTTGTAGCAATTAAATATCTAAGGTTTGGATATGCTTCTCATGCTTCTTATTTTAAAATAGATTAAACTAAAATTGTTTAATACTATGTTTAAAAATAAGTTAATAGTGGTGAAATTCTTATTTGTCGAGTATGTATATTAGCAATTTTGTATTTAGTATATTGACCTAGTAGTGCCTGGTGAAGTTGTGTGTGTGTATGTGTGTGTGTGTGTGTGTGTGTGTGTGTGTGTGTGTGTGTGTATAAAACAGTAGATTACTAACTCTATTAGTAATAACCAGGAGAGAATTTGTCCAAGGTTTTAAAGTTTACATTTAGTCTGAATAATCATATTTTATTATTTTATGTCAAGATATAAATTTTATATCACAGTAACTTCAAGCAAGGTTCCATATCATGAAACATAAACCCTAATTTTACATCTATAAAATGTTTGTGTTGAAGTATTATACACTGATGATTTAAGAAAATAATTCAGTCCATGGACGTCTCCATGGCCCTGCCAACTGTCACTCCACATGGGTAATTAGAAACCAGAGACACACAGATAAATGGTATTCATAGTGCTTCAAGTAAAACTCTTCACCAGCATTCCATTTTCTCGGCTACAAAACCATTTCTGGAGCTGCCAACGTCTAAAAACATGTGACAGGATTGAGTTTAACCTTCTCTTTCTTTCCCTGCTAGTTTCTGGTAGGGGTTATTATTGAATGAGTAAAAAAAAAAAAAGAACTAGAACAAAAGGCTGGAAACATTTCAGAGTTGATATGCCAAGTGTTCTTGGACCAAATTGCTTCTAGAAAAAAAGTGAGAGAAATAACTGTCACTCAAAAGTTCTTTCCTCTTCCTGTGTTAGAGCGCAATGCAACACCTAGCAAGGCAGTAAGAGTAAAGCAAATGACTTAGGTGAATCCACAACGCCCCTTATCCATCTGTTCTTCTATTTATTCTTCCGTTATCTTGTAGTGAATGTTCAATAGCTTGCAAGAGATAGAAGACTTAAAAATGGGCTTCTTTGCCATTGAATAAAAAGCACAAACCTAGCAGAAACATGAAAATGTACATTGTTGACAGGAAAAAATCAGATAAGAAGAAAATATGTGCAGAGTGGTAAGAACTTAATTCACTTTTCTATGCTCTCTCACAAATTGTCCATAAACTAGGGAATTAGGGAAATTCATAACCTTGTACTCAAAATTGGTGGTTCTCAAACTACCTAATACTGTTACACTTTAATAAGTTTCTCATCTTGTGGTGACCCTCAAACATAAAATTATAACTTCTAGCTTCTTCTCTAGCCCTGAACAACACTAAGATTTCCTACATTTTTATAATATTTCATAAAAGTATCACATTGTATTTAAAGATTTAGGGATTTATTTTACTGAGAATAATTCTCTTGAGAATAATTGATGATTATAGCACAATATATTATATGGATGAGTAGTAATTTGTATTAAAATTTGTTTTATGTTTGTAGGCAAAGGTCTTCCAATCTGATGTTGTTCTTTTCCATCGCAAGGAAGGCTGTTATAAATGTTTGTGCATGAATGTGGGCATGCATTTGGGTAGGGGTGTGTGCGTGTGTGTGTGTGTGTGTGTGTGTGTGTGTGTGTGTGTGTGTTTATGTGCACATATTTGAGGAGCTGACAAGATACTATCATGGAGTCAGTTCTTCCTTCTGTCTTTACATGAGCTATAAAAATAAAACTCAGGGTTTTGAGGCTTGAAGAACAAGCTCCTTTATTCCCTGAGTCTTTTCTTTAACCCTCAAACATGACATTTCCTCATTCTGCAGTAATTCTACTTTAAACTCTTTAAGAGACTACTTTCTAGACTAGTGATACTCATTTACATTTCTGCTAGCAATGCATGAGCAGAACACACAGGCTTTACATGACTTTACTTATTCAGGGTTCAAAGTGAAGTTAAGGGGATGTATTTGATTCTCTAGATTCAAACTACAAACTTCACAAGGAACTGATGGTATTTCATAATTATGTGGGTTTATCTGATGCTTGATGACATCTGTGCAGAGAGAATATCTTATATACTGTATGAATGCATCACCTGTCAATTAAAAAGCCTCTATCCTATGGGTTAGGGAGGAAATAGAAGGTTGGACATCTGGGGAGAAAAGAATTCTGGGATAGAGCCAGCTGTCACAGGAGATACTGGAAATACATGAGGAGAAGGGCACATGGTACCTGTGCACAGGTAAACAGCAGCGTGGCGAAATGTAAGTTAAAATTAGGTTATTATAGTTTTAATCTAGTCAGAGTAGAATCAAGCTATATGGCCAAGGTATTTATAAATATATTTGAGTCTGAGTCTTATTTCTGGGAGCATGGGGCTAGGAGGAAAAAACAGGAATAACTTCAATATACTGGAAACTTTTCTTGTGCTTATTGGCTCCCTGTATATTCTTTGTAGTAGTAATATTACTGATATTACTGCTCTTGCTTTTATTAGCTAAAATGTTTATTAATTTCCATTGATGAGTCTGAGTCAACTTTATAAACGTTTTGCAAAGTATGGTATTGCTGCTTGATGCATTTCACTATTCAGCCTTTTAGATATGTCACTCCACTCTCTTAGGTGTCCCATAGCAGCTTCTGAGGAATCAGGCTTTTGTGTATCTGATGAGTTATTTCCTTTGCCTACTTCCAACATATTTCTAAATGTGTTGTCATATATATATATATATATATATATATATATATATATATATATATGCAATGATATTTTTGTATATATTGATTGGGTTCAATGGGCATTTTGGATTTGCCAATCAATAGGTTTTATTAATTTGATGGATTTATTTGTATTTTTTCAAGTGTTATAATTACAGTTTGTTTTATCTTATCTGTTTAAGAAGGGGTAAGTGGATGGGTGGGGGAAAAGAGAATGTTTCTAGAAATGAAGGATGCCAATAAAGAAGAAAAGTCTAGGGGAAAAAAAGAGCCCATCATACCATTACACACACATATATAATATAAATATATACAGAATTTCCCCTAGAGTACTTTGGAATCCATCTTTCTGACAAATTATAGTATTTATTTTATCTGTTAATTTTATAGTGTCCTATTTATTTTAAATTGTCATTTACTCTTTCTTGAAGTTTGAAATTTTTCTCAAATTAGGTATTTCTGACAGCTATATAATTAAATTCTTGTTAACTCTTGGATATTGATCCAAAATATAATTATAGTGTATGTATTTATTCTTACTGATATTTGTGTATTTTACATTTGGCCATAACAATATTTTGTAAATCAACTTCCCATCTATGGTCTTTTTTATTAATTTTTTATATTTATTTTTCACATTCCAGATTTTATTCCCCTCCCGGACTACCCACCCTACTGACAGTCCACATTCCATACATTCTTCCCACCCCACCCCAGTGTCTCCACCAGGATGTCCCCACTCCACCCATCCCACCAGACCTCTAAAGTCCTTGTAGCATCAGTCTCTTGAGGGCTAGGTGCATATTCTATGACTGAACCTAGACCCGGGAGTCCTATATGAATCTGAGAGATTCAGACTAGATTAATTGAGACTGATGGTCCTCCTACAGGGTCGCCCTCCTCCTCAGCTTCTTCCAACTTTTCCCTAATACAACCACAGTGTTCAGGAGCTTTTGTTTATTGGTTGGGTGCATGTACCTGCATCTGACTCTTTCAGCTACTTGTTGGGTCTTTCAGAGGGCAGTCATGATAGGTCTCTTTTTGTGAATGCCCCATAGCCTCAGTAATAGTTGGCGTCATGTCTTAGGGCCTCCACTTGAGCTGAATCCAACTTTGGGCCTGTTGCTGGACCTTGTTTTCCTCAGGCTCTTCTCCATTTCCATCCATGCATTTCTTTCAGGCAAGAAGAATTATGCGTCAGAGGTTCTAGAACCCTCACTTGATGCCCTGTGTTTCTGCTGGAGGTGGGATTAATAAGTTCCCTCTCCACACTATAGGACATTTCATCTAGGATTCCCCCTCTGAGTCCTGAGAGTTTCTCACTTCCTAGGTCTCTGGTACATTCTAGAAGGTCCTCCCACACTCCTTCCTTCCTAGGTCGCCTGTTTCCTTTCTTTCTGCTGGCCCTCAGGGCTTCAGTCCTTTTCCTCCACCCAATACCAAATCATGTTCCCCTCTCCCCTTTTCTTTCCCTGTCCCTTCTTTCCTTCACTTGTGGTTGCTTTCTTGTCCCTCCCAATTGGGACTTTTTTTCTTTTTCCTTTGCTGCTGCTGCTGCTGCTGCTTCTTTCTTCTTCTTCTTCTTCTTCTTCTTCTTCTTCTTCTTCTTCTTCTTCTTCTTCTTCTTCTTCTTCTTCTTCTTCTTCTTCTTCTTCTTCTTCTTCTTCTTCTTCTTCTTCTTCTTCTTCTTTTCTTCTTCTTCTTCTTCTTCTTCTTCTTCTTCTTCTCTCCTCCTCCTCCTCCTCCTCCTCCTCCTCCTCCTCCTCCTTCTCCTCCTCCTCCTCTTTCTTCTTCTTCTTTGCTAATATCCACCTTTAGTGAGAACATACTGTGCATGTCCTTTTGGGTCTCAGATACCTCACTCAGGATGACATTTTCTAGTTCCATTCATTTGCCTGCAAAACTCAGGACGTCCTTGCTCTTAATAGCTGTGTGGTATTTTATTGTGTAAATGAACCACATTTTCTGTATTTTTTTCTTCTGTTGTGGGACATCTGGGTTGTTTCTAGGTTCTGGCAAACACAAATAAGGCCGCTATGAACATAGTGGAACATGTGCCCCTGTGTCATGATGGGACATCTTTTGGGTATATTCCCCAGAGTGGTATTGCTGGGTCTTTAGGTAGGTCTATTTTTAATTTTGTAAAGAAACTCCAAATTGATTTCCAGAGTGGTTGTACAAGATTGCAATCTCACCAGCAGTGGAGGGGTGTTCCTCTTTCTCCACATCCCTGCCAACATGTGTTGTCACCTAAGGTTTTGATCTTAGCCATTCTAAATGGTATAAGGTAGAATCTCAGGGTAGTTTTGATTTGTATTTCTCTGATCACTAAGAACTTTGAACATTTCTTTAGGTGCTTCTCAGCCATTAGAGATTCCTCTGCTGTGAATTCTCAGTTTAGTTCTATACCCCATTTTTTTGATTGGGTTGTTTGGTTTTTTAGTGGTTAGCTTCTTGAATTGTTTATATATTTTGGATATTTGCCCTCTATCAGATGTGGGGTTAGTGATGATTTTTTTCCCAATCTGTAGGATGCCAATTTGTCTTATTGACTCTATCCTTTCCTTACAGAAGCTTTCCAGTTTCATAAGGTTCCATTTATCATTTTTTGATCTTAGAAGGTGAGCCATTGGAGTTCTATTTATGAAATTTACCCTGTGCCAATGAGTTCAAGGCTCTTTCCCTCTTTCTCTTCTGTTAGATTGAGTGTGTCTGGTTTTATGTTGAAGACCTTGATCCACTTGGACTTGAGCTTTGTACATGGTGACAAATATGGGTCTATTTTAATTTTTCTACATCCAGACATCCAGTTAGAGCAGCACCATTTATTTGGATACTTTCCTTTTTCCATTATATATTTTTGGCTTCTTTTTTCAAAGATAAAGTAAATGTGCGGTTTTACTTCTATGTCTTCAATTCTATTCCATTGATTAACTCATCTGTCTCTGTACCTACAGCATGCAGTTTTTATCACTATTGCTCTGTAGTAGAGCCTGAGGTCCAGCTTGGTGATTTCCCTCAGCTGTTCTTTCATTGTTGTTAAGAATTGTTTTCGCTATTCTGGATATTTTGCCTTTCCAGATGAATCTCAGAATTGCTCTTTCAATGGCTTTGAAGAATTGTCTTGAGATTTGGATGGGGATTGCACTGAATCTTTGGTAGGATGGCCATTTTTACTATGTTAATTCTGCCCATCCATGAGCATGGGAGATCTCTCCACTTTCTGAGATCTTTGGTTTCTTTCTTGAGAGACTCCAAGTTCTTATATAGATCTTTCTCTTGTTTGGATAGAGTTACTCCAAGATAGTTTACATTATCTGTGGCTATTGGGAAGGAAGTTGTTAACCTAATTTCTTTCTTAACCTGTTTATCATTTGTATATAGGAAGGCTACTGATTTATTTGAGTTAATTTTATATCCGGCCTATTTGCTGAAGTTGTTTATCAGCTGAAGAAGTTCTCTGGTAGAATTTTTGGGGTCGCTTATATATACTATCATGTCATCTGCAAATAGTGATACTTTTATGTCTTCTTTGCCAATTTGAATCCCCTTGATTTGTAGAAATCCTGAAATTAAAAGATTTTAAAATTTAGTATGCATTCCTTCTCTAATCAAGTTACCAGTGTATATCTATCTTCGGTAGCATAGACTATTTTCTGCTTCTGGAAGCCTTTACTACACAGGATTCTACATTTGCATGGTTTTGTCCTAATAATTATCTGTTTCAAAAATTATATAGGAGTTGTTCTAACCAGTCAAAAAGGAATGGATAAATTGTTAGTGGTGTCCTAAAGGGCATATACTGTCTGAAAAACCCATGACACATTTTGGATAAGGTCTAAGAAGTGAAGTTATGTAATAGGCAAACTATTAGTTATGAAACAAATACCAAAAATTGAGGCCAAGACATTTATATATTTACTGTGACCCAGAATACTTTCTTGTTTATATAAAAAATCCTGTTTGGTCACTCAAAAAAAACTACAAGTCAAATAGTATCTAAACTATATTAGGTGAAAAATTCTAGATCTTAGTGTCCTAAACAGACTTATGTGCTATTTGAACATTATCTAATATTTGTACCCAGAATTTGATGGTGAAACACACTGTTTTGATAAGCCGGAAAAAAAGAGTATTTCTTTTGCTATCAAACTCAAAACCAACTACCCAATTAATAACTACTGCTACTATTTCCACTTGTGCTTTTATGTGAAGCAAGAGGCTTTAAAATGATTAATGGAGAGCTCAGAATGATAAGAAGAAGTTCAACTGGAAGACAGAACCATGAAGTATAAATGCAGAGCTTTCTCTTTAGTATGGCAATTCTACTAATATTTAAAGGCTTTTTGTTTGTCTATATTTCTTATCATTCATTTCAATATCATTTTTTATAATAAATTGTGAAATTTACAAAAAAATTATGGTAAAATTTACAGAAATGCCTATACATAGAGTAATGCCTTATTGTAAAAAGTTTACTGTTAAATTTGTACTGTGCCTTATAATTTGTATCAAATTATAAGGAGTGGGTTTGGGAATAATAACTCAGCTGGTAAAGTTTTTTCTGCACAACCATGAGGACTTGGGGTGGATTTCCAGGACTCAGTAAATGCTGGGTGGGCAGAGTCTCCGGCCTGTAATTCCAGGTTTGGGAGGTATAGAGCATGTATTCCCTGAGCAAGATGGGTGGCAAAATGAGTTGCATTGACAAGCTCTGGGTTTACCAAAGGGATCATGGCTTGAATAATTAGGTAGTACAGCAATCAAGGATGATTCTAGACAGCCTCGGTCATCCTAAATACACAAGTGCATTCAAACACACACACACACACACACACACACACACACACACACACACACACCAGAGATATTTAGACAGAGACACACATATGCTCCATATATGACAGCACGCATGTTCACATGGTGTATGTGTGCAGATGAACAAAAGGGAAAAACATACAAGTACCAACAGTAAGATTTGGAATTACAAGTGTACAGGTATGACTAGACCTTTCAAACTTGCGTGTCCAGGCTTTTGTTAACCAGTTACTTTTCCCTCAATTAGGAGTATATTTGTGTGTATGTGTGTGTGTGTTTGTGTGTGTGTGCGTTTGTGTGTGTGTGTGTGTGTGTTGTTGTTGTTGTTGCTGATGTTGATATTGCTGTTATTGTTGTTTTTGTTTTTGTTATTGTTGGGCCCAAAAGCAAACATAGCAAATATAATGGAGGAGACAAGATTTCCAATGGGCCTACAATTCTTTCTTATTTTCTTTTATCTCAAGTAGAAAAGTGTTGAAAGTCTGAAAATAATACTGTCCCTATAGACATGCGGCTGCTGAGTGCACAGCCCTCTGACAGTAGAAAGCCTCCTTTTCTAAGGATTTTCATTAATCCTTCTGTGGCCTGGGAATGGGGGACTGAGTCTCTGTTATGACTCTATAATCACTTAAACCTGAATAAGCTCACAGCCTTAATATGGCTGTTTCCCAACAAAAAATATAAGATGGAAATTTGTGTGGAATAGCCATTGATTACAGAAACATGACTAATGCAGAATATGGAAATGATTTATGTGCTATTGTCAGGACCTGGGCTACAAAGTATAATATTATCTAGTGAAAAGTGAGGGCATAGCACAAAGCAGAGGGCAGACACAGCATCATAATTTTTAGATACATTTCATAGACTGGATGCAACATCCAGGGCTGCAAATGGTTTACTGAAATCTGTTTGATATTGTTGGCAAGATAGCAAGAAGTTAATTGTATTTATTTTGTCTGAAACAGTAAGCACACCACAGGTTAATCCACTTTCCTTCTTTATTAAATTGAGTCATACTTATAATAGCCTTTTTCTTTTTCATATTACTTTGAAAAGAAAGTTTCTCCAAAGAACTTGCATTGTTTACATTTTTTATAGCATGATAACATTTAGATTAATGGAAACGATTGAGCCACTTTTGAATTTCACACACTATTGAGAATGTACACATGTGGATAGTCTGAAGATTTCCCCGTCTGGTGATGGTCACAGAGCGACACTTTCCAGTAATTATGCTGTAACTTGAGTACAGTGCTCCGGTGAAGTCTTGAGAAATGAAGACTCCTTTCGGATCATAAAATCTCCACGATATATATGTCTTCAATCATTTCAATTTTTTGTTGCCTTACAAAGCACGTGCTTCACTTTAGTGTTTCTACGCATAAGATACCTTGTATTTATTCAGCCTCCACTGCCTCAATCCTGTTCCTTCTCTACTTCTCACCAGCATCTCCTACTTCACAGTTTCCTCATCTGCTTTCCTCTCATGTGTGGTATATTATTCTCAGTCTTTAGAACTTTAGACCCCATCCTATTCTAGTCTCTCTCTCTCTCTCTCTCTCTCTCTCTCTCTCTCTCTCTCTCTCTCTCCCTCTCTCTCTCTCTCTCCCTCTCCCTCTCCCTCTCCCCCTCCCTCTCTCTCTCTCTCTCTCTCCCTCTCCCTCTCCCTCTCTCCCTCTCCCTCTCCTTGTTCCCTATCACTCCCACATTTCTAGATCCCTCTCTGCCTAAAGAAAACATGGTATATTAGTGTTTCTGAGTCTGCCTTACTTCATTTAGCACAGCAGCCTTGTGCTCTATCTATTTTCCTGTGAATGTCAACTTGTAATTCTTTAGTTCTGAATGAAAACTCATTACACATATGTGCTGTCTTTCTCTAATCCATTCATTTGTAAGGAGTTTCTAGTGTATTTCGACAACTTTCCTGAAGTGAATAGTGTCAAAATAAACATGGGTGAGGAGTACTCTACATTATGGTGCGGAATTCCTATGGACATGTTTACTCTCTTGTGGAATGGCTAATTTCTATGGACGTGTTTATTCTTTTGTGGTACTTCCACACTGATTTCCACAGTGGCTGTAGTGGCTCACAATGACATCAGCAATAAATGTGTGTCTCCATTTTAAGCACATATATAATTGGGATCACAGACATTTTAAGAAAGATATGAACTCAGTGGTTATAAAAACTTTTATAATGATACAACGGAGATAATTTGTTCCACTTGATATCAATTGTTTGGCTATCTCTTGGCATCATGTACTAGAAACCACATGCTGTGAAGCTGCAGTTTGAAGACACCCTCTTACATGGTTTTACTGTCACAGTGAACTAAATCAGTGTTCTATAATCCTATTTGACTTAAGCTGCTCCTTGTGAAATTATAACCAATGGAACAAAGTTGCTGACAAATCTGATAATATGCACCATAGATAATGGGTTGCTTTTTAATAGGGTGCTGATGAGATCATTTAAGATGTTACTCAGTTTATTAATTTGTTAATTTTAGACATTCATACTTAATTCCATTTTGTCTTCCAAAATTATTATTGACAAGCTAATATGTTCTAA
Organism: Rattus rattus; assembly: GCF_011064425.1. Classification (NCBI taxonomy): domain Eukaryota; kingdom Metazoa; phylum Chordata; class Mammalia; order Rodentia; family Muridae; genus Rattus; species Rattus rattus. Next base: position 40,821,505 of record NC_046164.1, on the reverse strand, counting down.
TTTGTTTTTGTTAATAAGATTTTTTTCAAGGAAGAATTCCAGGATTTCATTGTTAAAATATTCATGAAGTATTTACCATTACATACATTAACCTATTTAATATTTACCTTAAAAGTGGAATAATTTCATATATGATGCTTAGTTTTTAATTTTAGATTTTATATTATATTTATCATACAATTTCATTAAGAAGTGAGCTTCTTGATCAAATCATAAACTTCCTTTTGGGCATTACATTTCTTTATGGCACTTCAAATCAAGTTCAGAGCCACAGGATCCTGTTCATGGTAGATAAGCACGTTCTCTACTACTGAATGATTTCTTTAGCCCCCAAAGATATAATAGTTTCTTCTTAGACTGAGGGAAAGGAAGTCCAGTGACCTGTCCAACTTGGCATCTAGCTCAGGGGGAGGCTCCCCGGCCTGACACTATTACAGACAAGGTGTGCTTACAGACAAGAGCCTAGCATGGCTGCACTCCACGAGGCCCAACAAGTAGCTGACTGAAACAGAAGAAGATACTTACACCCACCCAATGGACTGAAGTCAGGGACCCTGGTAGTTGAATTAGGGAAAGGCAGGAATAAGGTGGCGAGGATGTCGACCCCATAGGAAGACCTGCAGTCTCAACTAACCTGGACCATTGAGATCTCTCAGAGACTAAGCCACCAACAAGACAGCATACACTTGCTGGTATGAGGACCCCAATACATAGATAGCATTGGACTGCCAGGTCTGGCCTCAGTGAAAGAAAACACACCTAACCCTCAATAGACTTGAGGCCCCAGGGAGTAGATAGGCCATGGGTTGGGGTAGGGTGAGGATGGGTGGGGACATCCTCTTGGAGACTGGGGAGGAGGAATGGGATGGAGGGGGATAATGACTGGACTTTAAAAAGATTAAAGAAATATTAAAAAAAAAGAAAAGAAAAGAGAAAGTTTCTTCTTATAATTGTTTTCTGTTACAAACTACTCCCGTGGAGCTTTTGTATTTATAACCTGTTTCTTTTCATCTTAGATAATAAATAATAAATAAAGGATAATTGCTAAATAAAGCATTCAAGGAGATAAGAAATTCTCCTTGGTCATTCACATGTATTGTTGCATATAATTACTCAGTTACTTATGAACTTCCCTATGAAAATTCTCATACAACCTTCAAAAGCTAAATGTTTTTCTCAAATAATTTTATTTATATAATGAATTAAATCTGAGCTCAAAAATATTTGCACATGTCCATAGGCAATAAAATAATCAATTTCAGTTTTAATTTATATATAGAAAATTAATTGAGTCATTTCTAGCAACATTATTACATTATATTCATGAATTTAAAAGATATTTCAAGCAACTCAAGCTTCTACAGGCTGAGAGATTATTTTTTGCCACTAACATTACTTCAGAAAAAGACAACATTTGTATTCAAATTATTTTTGATAGACTTTGAACATTTTATCATAATTATTTGACCAAAGAACTGGAACTATTTAGAGAGATTAATTTTGTGAAACAGAAATGCTGTGTTATATTTTTATGTCTAAACTTCTTTTTTGAGTTTCTTCATTAATCAAAGATGTTTCTTTTGCCTGCTGAGTTGCCAAAAGTCAGGAAACTTAGAAAGTTTTGTGGCTATAGTTACAGAATTCTAATTCTATCACTAACACTCTCCCTAATATTTTATGAGAAAAGAAAATATCTGATTCTTTAAGCAATGAAAAGTTTCCTGTTTCCTTGGTAAGTTATGACGGGTGAATCTATATTTTATAATTGAAAATTTAACCCTTAGGACTGGAGTGATGGGTCAACAATTAAGAAATTTGTTCATTTTGTAGAGTATCTGGGCTTATATTTGTCAGCACACACATGGTGGTTTAGCCTTCTGTAGCTTCCATTTCAGAGGCTCCAACAGTCTCTTCTGATTTTTTTAAATAACAGAAGTGCACACATTGTACATATATTCATGCAGGGAAACATTCATATATGTAAAATGAGTAAATCTAGAAAAGTAAAATAAATCATGGCTCCAATGAAAACAGAGACAATGATGTAAATCTGAATTATGATCTTAGAGAATTTGGCAGTTATTAGCATGACTTGCTTATGTTCTGTCTGCTTATTTACAAATATGTGTAGTCAGGTCTATGATTGGGTAAAAGAGTATAATTATGCCACAACTATTTTCTTTCTCTGCTATGAAAGCAGTGAGCTCTCCACAAATACAAGGATTATGTATGAAATGCAATGTTTTTCAAAGAATTATGATCCAAGACAAACATTACCCCTGTTTCACTCTTTGTAGTTTGAACATTTGGGTAAGTCATCAGGAATGCCTACTGACTTGAAATCGAGATACTTTTACTCAGTAATCATTTTAATTTCCTAATGAGAAATGAGTTGTCATCAATTGTAATACATTAAGTAGCAAGAAATATACAAGAAAATCACAGTAGCCTAATGCCTCACTGGGCTACATGAAGTTTTATTTCAACTTGATGCAAACTAGAGTCATCAGAGAGGATGGAAACTCCATTGAGAAAAATAGCTCCATAGATCAGTCTGTAGGTAAGATTGTAAGGTATTTTCTTAACTCGTGATTAATAGCGGAGGGCTCAGCCTATTGTGGGCAATATCATCCCAGGACTGGTGTTCTTGGATTCTATAAGAAAGAAGACTGAGCGAGGTATGGAAGCAAGCCAGAAAGCAATAGCCCTACATGACCTCTGCATCAGCTCCTGCCTCCACATTCCTATCCTGTTTGAGTTTCACCCAACTTTCTACAGTGATAGTATAAGATGTAGAAGTGTAAACCAAATAGACCATTTCCTCCCCAATTTGTTTTATCAATAGCAACATTAGCTAAGTTGCACACTTTTCTACCATTAGTCATAATTATATACCTCTGTTGGTTATCCTTCTAGAATATGTCTAGTTCACCTTCAGAGTAAATGTTTTGGATTGAATGCCCTAGATCATGTGAACATGTAGACAAATGGCCTAACAAGAAATAAAAAGATATTTCAAAATATTTTATTAAGTCCTCGCTCATTCCACACAAGTTTTAATTGTGCTCGCCATCCCTCCATAAAGGTTCTTACTGTTGACCCTCTGCCCTTCTCACTTTTCTTTGTGATTTTCTCCATATCAAGGCCAATGTGCGCTCCAGATATTCTTGGAGTTTGTTTGCTTGTTTTTACCTTCCACTAGATGGTCATAGACTTATTAGAGGCTACATTCGTAGGCAAAAAAACAAAACAAAACAACAACAACAAAAAAAAAAAAAACACCCTTACTCTCACAGAATCTAACAACTGCCCATCACTGCACTGCTAGTGGGAGGATGTGTCCTGACTTCACATCTCAGTGCTGTGATTTTCTCTTCTTGGGCATGCTGTCATGGTAGTTGTGTGTTCATGTACTCAGCTGTCCTGTTGAGTCCAGAAGACATTTTCTAATAGTCACCCACTTTCTCAGGCTCTGATCCTCTATCTACTTCCATAAGCTCGAGCCTCTGAAGAAGGGATACAGTATATTTGTTCTATATACTATTAAAAGTGGATAAATTGCTAGTGATTTTTATAACCCACAAGAAGCAATTTGTGTCAAAATTTAAAATTATCTAGCCCAATTTTACTCACTTAAAGATAACAGGATATATGTAAATATATATACATATAGAATATATACTTATGAACACGTACACACATATAAATATATATTTATATATACTAATGAATCATGCATTAAGACATAAATCATTATAATAAGTAATATACAAATAAGGGTAAAACCCAAAACATTTTCATGGAGGTTTGACATATCTCCCTAGAAAATAACTCCATTCAGAAACAGAAATCTTACAGTAACTATATATGAGAGTAATGTATATTTGAGACTCAGTGTTTCACAATGGGAATGTGCATGGCATCCAGATTTGAATACCCATTCACATGGTTCTTATCCATGTTTGGGCTCATGGGAGATATTACTCTTTTTAATAAACCTCAAACTTCATGGTCTCAGATGATAATATCATTAAACTGAATAAAACATACTACACATAGACCAGTACTTACTTATAGAAAAAAGAAAATGGCATTTAATTAATGCTGAATAAATCTCACCGGACAAAAATTGAATAGTTTTAAATTTTGACATCATGGATAAAGAACCTAAAGTAAGCTATGAAATGTAATGTTGGTAAAGCATTATCCAACTGGCCAATAGGCAATGCTAAAATCATAAAATTTAGAATAATTGTAGCATTAGAATATATTTAAATAAATATTTAGAATTCTAATAAAAAATACTGGTGTTATGGTGGCAAGATTGCTAGATTGATAAAAGTGCATTTATCAAGACTGTTGACCTGTAGTTGATTTCAAAATTACTCATGATAGAATAAGAGAACTGACTCCTGAAAGTTGTCCTCAGACATCCACACATATACTGTGGTATGCAAAGTCATGAGAGCATGCACATACATGTACACACACAAGTCGATATTTTAAAAAATAAAACATTTGTTCTCAAATGTTCTAAATTCATACATTTTATAATTTGAACCTATAGAATTTGGACAATTTCTAGGAAAACATATTTTTGTTTTCATCAGAATATAAATCATAAAGACAGTGAATTATGAATTAATTCCAATTAGTAGAACTTTTAGTTTAAGGAGTGCTATATGAATGAATGTTTGACATTAATATTTTCACTGTAGAGCCTGAGGTTGCATACACTAGGATAGGCAGGCTTCAATTCTAACACATTTGTTTTGTATATACAGAAAGGATTTATTATGAGTATATGGTGACTAAAATTAGTAGCATGGTCTCTTGAAGTAGTAATTTGTGCACTGAACTGATGTGTTCCCCAAGTCACTCTCAGATGAAAGGGAGATGTATGCCCGGGAAGTCAGCTTGATCTGCCCAAATTTGTCCATCGCGTACTGTGTTTATGTGTGTTTATATTTTTTTTTTTGCTTCTGGTCTTCAAATATTCTATTTTTTGAAATGTTTAGTAATCTAATATTTAGGCCCTTTAGGTTATGCTGTTTTACAAAAACGAAATATTAACATTTTTAACTGGTGACAGTAGACAGATTCAGTTCTCAATTTAGTTTGCAGAACTACTTTGCCAGTGTCTGGATTCCAGTTTATATATTTAAAGATCAGAATACTTAGGACTAAACCTGAACTACCAGGCATGATTTTCCTCTGTCAAAGATAGTCTAGCATGTCTATTCAGAAGTTGACTATGAAGTTTCTTTAGCACTCTTTCTTAATTCCATTGATTCATTCCTTGATACAGAAAAAAAAAGATAAATAGAAATAAAATAGTGAAAACAGAACTGGTTGATTTATAACCCTGATAGCATTAAGGTCAGAATCAATTCCATTCACACAATACTTCTTAGTATGGACTTGGGAACACAATCTAAAGGAAGATTATAGCCTACACTCTGTGTCCTGAGTATTTTCAAGTATTAATGGAAAAAGAAGTGAGAATGTGTGCTGGTGGATTGGAAAGGAGAGCCGTGTGAAGCAGAAGGGACAGCTGGTATACCAGGCAAGAAGCTTAGAGGGTCAGTGCCAACAGATAGAAGGGAGGCATTTCTTACAATTTTGGGAGAAAAAGAATAGTGTGTGACACACATACAAATTGGTGACTCAGGAAATGAGTATGGCTGACATGGGAGGTGTGACCAGGTGTGAGACAGGGATGCAAATTTCTCGAAGTTTTCAGGGCCTGAGAAAAGAGACAAATCTATAAGCATTTGTGAGAGATGCCATGCCAATCTAATCTGTATAACGGTGACTTAAACTATTGCAAACACAGAGTATACACTGCAGAGATTTGTCTGAACTGCTGAGACTGCCCCTTGTCCACACTCTTCAGTCAGACCTTCTGACTTCTTCACAGACTTCTCACTGGTTATTTTTCTGAACTACAGAATCATAGGCCATCCAGAAAAACTGAAAAGAGATTGTCTTCCATATCTTTCACAAGATTACTGTAATCTCCTTGATAAATCTTTTGTAAAAGTAACTGGAAATTTATGTAGCCCTTTCCTAGGATTTGCTGAAGGATATTGCTTGTTTTGCCTTTATTTTACTTTACTTTATTTTATTTGTTTGTTTCTTCATCATACCTTTTTCTATGAATAACAAGATCATTTCTTTATGCTAAAAGACATAAAACTATCAAAAAACTAAGGGTATTATTTCACATTTAATCTAAAACAAATAAAATACTTTCCTCATTCTTTAATGTATTTAAGTGGGGACGGGTATTCTCATATCTACAGTCCTTGACTGGAATATTTCTATTTATTTGTTTGTCTGTTTATTTATTTATTACAATGTTTAAAGTCTTCCTTTTGGTCCTTGCAATGTATTTTATAAGCTTTCAGTATTATTTTTAAAAGTATATATAAATAAAATTGTAACAACAGATTTTAAATACTTTATTTCCATTAATTGAAATGATTTTGAGGGCTATGGCATTAATGCACATGCTTTGAAATTCAGAGCAGGAAGTGTTCAGCTGCCTTGTCCAATACACTTAGCATTTGTTCTTGACTTGAAAGGGCTGTGTCCACCTTGGTTTATAATGTTTGAGGACCCTTATATTTTCCATTAATTTATTTGGTAACCTTATCTTTCTGAACCTTGTGGTATTATATGATCTGGAAGCAAGTCTTCTATAAGCATTTGAAGGCAAATGATCGAAAACTTTCTGCCTTATTAGAAATGTTATCATAAGGTAAGATAAATATTTATGCAATATTATTTTAATTTTTCTTTTGTTGATCAATGTTATATTTCCTTTTAGTAATATAAAACACACTTATTCAATTGACCATATGGTAAATTGATTTTTTCTTTACCTTTTGTTTATTGTTCTTTTACTGTAAATATTAATTATGATATGAAGAAGTGATTTATAGTAATAAAGTGACAATTTGCTTGTTAAAGCATATATAAGCAGGGTTTTTTTTGTTTGTTTGTTTGGATGACCAATTAGCTTCAGTAAAATCAGTAGCAAAGTTGATAATTCCTTTTAAAGAGAGAAAAATGGTGCGGAATGAAAGACCTTAGCCCCTGATCACACAAACCTGTGGAAGTTATTGTCATGATGAAACATTTGTGTGTTTCTCTTGTGAATTTGAGCCACTCAGCAGTTTTCTCTCATTAGCACCTCTTACATGTGTCTGTCTAATGGCAGCTAGACGTTTGAGGTAGGCAATCTGAAGTGTGAGATTTATTTCCACTCTACATTTTCTATATTCTTGTGAACTGAACACAATGAAAACAAAATGCCAGGCTTAATTTCGCATTTATAGAAATTAATGTCTCTGAGAATTTTGAGTCATAAACAATATCTAAAGCTGTGTTTTCCCCTCTTTATTGAAAGTTAGAGTTATATATTGCTGGCTATACATTTTAATTATATTAAAAATTTACTTGTATAGAGTATAATTATATAATTAATTATATAGAGCATATGTAGTTTCAGTACAACTTTATAAAATTCCTTTAACTTAAATGGTGTCTTAAAAACAGTCTATAGTGGGCTTTTCTGGAATGTGTTAACATTTCTCTAAAGACTTTAGTGAAAATAAGTGATTTGTAAGTCCTGTTTGCCCAAGTTATGTTTTGGAATTTATCTTAAGACTGTTTATTACTGTCATACATAGTGTACATTTGGAATGTTAGGATGGTTGTAAATAGAAAGTACACCAATAAATATTATTCCATTTTGGAACACAATTAATATGCAAAATGACAAGAATAACCCTGGTTAAATATATAGATTTTTATCTCTAATTTGCATCATTCCCTGAACTATGGATAAATCAATTAACACCTGTTTAGCTTTCAAATTAGTGAAATTTTCAATGAATTAAATATCTATTATTCATTTTGAACTAATAGATTTTCTTTCAAATTTTATTATATTTATGCATCCTCTGCAACTTTGAAATATTAAATAAATAACTATGTTCTCAAATGTAAAATCTTTATTTTGTGTGATTCCATTCTTTATTCCCATTTTCTGTTTTAAAATTATATTTTCTTCCAGTTAAACTTCATCTTCCTTGTTAGCTTGTGACTACTTCAAACGTTCCTCATGTAGTTAAGTCATAAAAGGAAAAGTTAAATCTTAGTTTGGAGTTTTAATGGATTTGGTCTTTAATCAATTGGGCCCCTCTGCTTGTTGGCCCTGGGGTGATTCAGTGGTGCTGGCAAGGTATGTGGCAGAGAAAAACTGCTTTCCCGTGCAGAACTCTAGAAAGGAAAAGAAAGGACGAGGCCCTCACTGCATCTTCTCCATGAATTGAATTAATATCTCTCTTCCATTACCCCAACTTGTTCCAGATCCTCTCCACCTCCTTGTTTACTGTATCTTTCTCTCTTCCTGCACCCCCAAATCTGCAATCAACAATCAAAGCAAACAAATTAAGAGAAAACAAACAAACAAAATGAAACAAAAAGCCGCACTGCTTTAAGAAAGAAAGAAAGAAAGAAGGAAGGAAGGAAGGAAGGAAGGAAGGAAGGAAGGAAGGAAGGAAGGAAGAAACAAGTCTGTTTTATATTGTCCAATTATTCTTGGGTGTGGGTCCTACCTACCCTTGCAAGGTGACACTCCATTGGATCAAACAGATTTTCCCTTTCCCAGAAGGCATTACTTCCCAAGTAATTTCTTCTAAGGGAGGTGTTTGTGCCCTCTTCCTCTTCTCAGCGTTTGGACTTTGGTTTGAAGGTGTGCAGGTCTTATGCGTGCCCTCACAGCCTCTGTAAGTTCATATGTGCGTCCTCCTATCATGTACGGAAATTGTTGCCTTGAAGCCATCCACCATCGCTGGCTCTTTCCATCTCCCTGCCTTCTCTTCTGCATACCCTTGAGAGAAAGGGTTTGATAAAACGGCAACAACAACGTCTACTTAGCAGCAAATCCCTAACTTTCTGCACATTGTTCAGTTGCGGGTCTCTGTGTCCTTTACCCTTTACTACAAGAAGCTTTCTGATGAGGGCGGAGGGGCCCACTCACCTACAGGTAGATCAGTACATGAGCAGTCTTCATTTTGTTGCTAGGTAACCGTTCATTGAGCCAATATCAACCACATAGCTCTGTGGGTTAGGAACAAACTTTGAGACCATTTAGAAAGTATCCAAACAATAATTTTAATCTTATTCATAGACTTACCGTTGTGTTTTATAAAAAGATAGAGAAACCAGAGATATGTTTCGATGACTTTGGTATGATGTGAAGGAAGGGAGTAGTATTTCTCCAGGCCCAGGCTGAAGCATCCCTTCCCTCCAAGGGACCAGCCGCAGGACTGTTTAGTATGGAATAGGGGAGCTGAGAGACGGGAAGGGGGGAGGGGGAAGGGAGGGGAGGGGAGGGGAGGGGAGAGGAGAGGAGAGGAGATCAACCTTGAGCACGTGGAGAGAGAGGGGGAGGGGAAAGCAAGCGGAGAGAAGGGGAGCAGGATCAAGAGGAGAAAGCAAGAGGAAGAGAGCAAGAGAGTGAGGAGGGGGCAAGCAGTCCTTTTACAGTGAGTCAGGCAGGCATAACTGTGGGGCGGAGCCTAGACTAAATGCCAACACTTATTTTTGTTCCGAATACTTGCATTTTCCTTACTTTATTTACTATACATATAGCTATTTTTAAATTTTTCTTCTAAAAATATACATTTTTCCTCTTTAGCCATTTTATTCCTAATTTTCCCACCTGTGGGCTAATCTGGTAATTTACATAACACTTGGGTATGTAAAGATATAGATAGTTGGAGAGTAAATGCTTTAGTATATAGGAGACCACACACTGAATCCCTAACATGAATGTCAGGAAATCAAAGAAAATTGTTTTCTGTGAGTCTCTTCTCCCCAAGGTTTTTATATGAGTTATTTCAATATGAAGAAACATATTTCTTTGGATAAATTAGGTTTTATGCCTTTTGTGATTTTTTTTCTGTTTACAATCTAAGTTTCCATCTCTTTTAAAAAATCTTTATTTTATCGTCTACAGTGGGAAGAGATTGGTGAAGTTGATGAAAACTATGCCCCCATCCACACCTATCAAGTGTGCAAAGTTATGGAACAGAATCAGAATAATTGGCTGTTGACCAGTTGGATCTCTAACGAAGGTGCTTCCAGAATCTTTATTGAACTCAAGTTTACTCTGAGGGATTGCAACAGCCTTCCTGGCGGACTGGGGACTTGCAAGGAGACCTTTAACATGTATTATTTTGAGTCGGATGACGAGAATGGGAGAAATATCAAAGAGAACCAGTACATCAAGATCGATACCATTGCTGCTGATGAGAGCTTCACCGAACTTGACCTTGGAGACCGTGTCATGAAGCTGAATACGGAGGTCAGAGATGTAGGACCTCTGAGCAAAAAGGGATTTTATCTTGCTTTCCAAGATGTCGGGGCTTGCATTGCTCTGGTTTCTGTCCGTGTCTACTATAAAAAATGTCCTTCTGTAGTTAGACATTTGGCTGTTTTCCCTGACACGATCACTGGAGCAGATTCTTCCCAGTTGCTAGAGGTGTCAGGCTCCTGCGTCAACCATTCTGTGACAGACGATCCTCCCAAAATGCATTGCAGTGCTGAAGGGGAGTGGCTGGTTCCCATCGGGAAATGCATGTGCAAGGCCGGATATGAAGAGAAAAATGGTACCTGTCAAGGTAAGCCTTTGCTTGTGGATTTGTGAGGGCTTCTCACTTCTCTTGGATCATGTGTATGTGTTTCCACCAGTGATTAGAAGTGATCTTTTACTTTTCTGGGGAGTATTTCTCTTCAAGTTTCATTTCTTCTCTGAATATCAAAGTTTCCAAGCAATGATGAAAGATTTAATGCACGATTTTACTGACGATACATAATTAATGCTCAGAGAGTGTCTGACTCTCCATGTGAATTTTATATTCCTCTTATTCACATAAGTTTTTTTTTTTTTTTTTAATGGCAAAGACAATAGCCTGCCGCCATCCATTGTAGGGCTGTTGTCCATCTACCACTGTGGTTTTCGTTCATGAAGTTGTTGTCTATCCTTGTTTTGCTGTACAGCATGCAAATGAAAAATATCTTGTCCTGGCATGCTTTTGGCTGCCATTTAAAAATTCTTCGCAAGTAGGTTCAGCAATATGAACTTCTCAGAAAAAAAAACAAAAAACAAAAAACATTTGTCATCTCGCAGGTCTTAGCTTACTATGTTGTTTACATATGGTTGCAATTATATGCTTGCTTTTCGAAATTTATAGATCAATTTTAAATGCATAATAACCAGTGCCCCATGAAAATAACTGTTTGGAGACAGAGCCAATACAGAAAGGTCATTTCAAAGCAATTTGCACTTGGGGAGTTTTTTTCTTTCTGCTTTAATTTTTCTTTTAAATTGAAACTTGATCATGCATGCTTCCTCGTTCATTTGAAAATGCTCTCTCACTTTGCTTACAGTGTGCTAAGTTGCCCTTTCAGACTTGGATATTTATCAATGGCTTTTTGAAACAAGATAGTACTTCATGCCAAAGTAGAGAACAGTGTATGAGGAAGAAGGCATATTTTTTTTCCTTTGAAAATGTGTGCTCTCATGATATCTTAATTTTAAGTAATAACAAGGGGTTCATGTGTATTGACTGAGGAGAGAACCCGATGCTGAGCAGAACCGTCTGTTGTTTTCATAACTGTTCTTGTTTCCCAAGCCCCTTTTATGTGTACTAACCCTTCTAGTTTGCTCAAGCTTGACTTTAAATTCATTAAACATTGAGAGAGACAAAACAATATCATTTACTTGGCAAAGTCAATGAAGCTAGATTATTAATTTTCTCAAAAACTCTTGCATGTACTAACATTTCCTTTTCCAGTACGAGCTCCTATTTTAGGACTTTTACATTATTTCCTATAATTAATTATGTAGTTAGTTTTCAATGTAAGTTCTTACACATCTACATACCAATGCACACATATACACTTAAGAATATTGTCAAATGGACATTGTGCGTCTAAATCCTTCTAAGTTTTTGGAGTAGTGAAACAATTCGTTTGATTAGATTTATGTAAATGGTCTAGTACTTTTTTTTTTGAACAGTTACATTCATTTATGGGGAGGTCATATGTAATTATATGAAAAAAATCAACTAATTAATGTTGACTGTAGTTCATTATAAAATATAGGTAAAAGGTTTATAAGTAACTTCTTTAACTGCGTATTGTCATTTTAAGGCAACAATCTACTGATCATTTATGTTATTTTAGGGAGTAGGTGGAGGCTAACTTAGACCACTATGAAATTGGTTCTCATTCCAATTAACAGATGGTATAGGAAGCCCCTGATCCCTTAGAGGATAAAATTTGAATGATGAGATGAAAATATTCTATTGGCACTTACCATTGAATGTGTCATATCTCAAGGGAGCGGTGCTTCTATTTGAATGTCTGCTAGTGTGAGAAGTTAACGTTATTATTTTGGGGGAGGGGCCCATACTCTACATAACTGAGTAGAGAGCACAGTGAGTGAGAGCAGGATGAATTGCAAAGGCTAATAAGGCTTAATGGTTGTGCCCTGGCTACTCTTGCAGGAGACCTGAGTTCAGTTCCCAACACTCAGACGGCAGTTTGTAATTGTTTGTAACTTCAGTGGCAGGACATCCAACATTGTCATCTGGCCTCCTTGTGCACAAGAATGGATGTGGCACACAGAAATAATACAAGCAAAATACCCATGCTGAAAAATAATAATTAAAAAAAATGATCGAATTTATCTAAATTCTTGAGTTTTTTTCTCACTGCTATGGCAGTGGAGCAATGTCTTAATAATGTCTCTTTTCTTTTAAACATTTCCAGTTACTTTCTTGTGTTAAGTCTTTGCCTTTAACTATGTCTCTACACAATGAGCACGCCTGGTGCCCACAGAAGAAGGAAGAAGAGCATAAGGTTCTGCAATTGGAAGTTAAGACCATTATGAGCTACCATGTGGGTGCTGGGAATGAAATCTAGCTCATCTGCGAAAGGCTCTTAGCTGCTGAGCCATTTACCTTGCCCCAGCCAATTGTCTTTGATAGTATCAAATATCACATGTCCATTTTAGTAGAATTTTGTGAGGAAGTCAGGTGCTAGTCATGAGACTTAGCTGCAGTCCCAGGCGCCGTCTTGGGACTGCCGCCACACCCGCTCCCCACAGAATTTAAACATATTAATTTTATAAATAATTCATCTCATTGAATAACTAACATTAAAAAATGAGAGTTTTCTTTGGGGCCTTAAATGCTCTCACACATTCTTGAAAAATGTATATAAGTAGTGCATGTGTGTAAAAGAATGGTGGAAATGCTGTCACCCTTAAATTACTCTACTGTAACCTGCACTATTGGAATATTAATTTGAAAATGATGTTTGGAATAATCTTATTGGCCAGAAGTCTCTGACTGATTCAGACATTTTCTTCCTAAATACCTATCCAAACCATCAAAAAATGTCCCTAGAAATTACCGCTCAATTATCTATCTCTTAGAATCACTCTCCTCCATTTCCCTCTCCAATCTAAAGCTAGATCTTATTGGAACTTGTTTTAAAATATAATAAATAGCTTTATGCATAGTTTTGCCTAGTTTTACCTTTGAAGCATGCGATTGTAGAATCTATAAAGAAATGCAAAGCTTACTGCTTTTCGCGTGTATCTTCTCCCCCCTGCATTTTAAAATTCAGTAGTGATCGTTATGAGATTTTTTTTTTCTAATCTTAAAATTTGTCTTAGGGTTACATGCTGTGATGAAACATCATGATTCAAAGCAACCTTCCTTGGGGAGGAAAGGATTTATTTGCTTGTTCTTTCACATCGTTGTTCATCCTGAAAGAAAGTCAGGACGAGAACTCAAGCAGGGTAGGATCCTATGGGAGGGGTGAATACAGAGGAAAGGAAGGAGTGCTGCTTACTCACTTGCTCTTCCTGGCTTGCTCAGCCTGCTCTTTCATAGAACCACCAACCACAACGGACTGATCTCATTAATGAATCCACTAACAGTCATGGATCACTAATTTAAAAAAAAAAAGTCTTACACTCTTGTCCAGTCACAGCCTGATTCATTGGAAGCATTTCCACAGTTGCAGTTCCCTCCTCTCAATGACTATAGCTTGTGTCATGTTGACACAAAACTAGTCAGCACAGATCATAATTAGGTTTGACCTTATTTTAACTTTGCTCTTTGTTCTTTTCTCTACATGTGAAGCATACAGTGTTTGTTCAGTTTCTCAGAAGCATTTTACTTGTTCTTTTATGATCTTTATCCCTTGAATGGTCATCTGTCTTCATTGTTCCTGGTTAACTTCTATTCACCCTTCCAATCTGTAGTTTAGTACTGCTTCTTGAGGGATGCTATGATTGGTCAACACTAGGTGACGCCTTACTTTGCTCGAACACTGCCCTGTGTTAGATTCATTTAAACTCTTAAGTGTTTACCTAGTTTATACTTTATTATTTCGTTAATGATTCTTTCTACATCTACTACACTCTTCACTCCTGTTGGAAGGGTGGTATATCTTTGATTTAAAGGGTGATAAAGAAGTTTGAAAGCAGGAGGAAAGCGAATAATTCAACAAAAAGAAAAGAGAATGTAATAAAATATGCAGCATACCGTTTTGCTTATTTATTTTTACATTTCTCTACACATACAGAATTTTTTTTTGTTGTGTCTCAAAAATCTTTTAAATCAATGGTTTCTTAGTCAAATATTCAGTGGCCAAATTCTCAATATCCAGAAATAAGTCATTTTAATGCTATGAAATGATTGACATTTCATATATTCAAGACCGTGGACACCATATTAGTCAATTTTGTCAAAGCACAAAAAAGTGGCCTATTGAAATATATTTATAATGTGACCTTATTACCTAATGCCACTTAATTACTTACTTTCTCTCCTAACCATATTATGTTAAGGCTTAATTAATGTTATAATTATGTCAGGAACCTGAAATTTGAATATATTTGTTGTAATACATTATTATACATGAATATTTGTAGAATCTTCTCTTGGTGATGACTTGATAAACCTAGTCATAGTCAGTCATCCCTGTGAGAACTATTACATCTGTAGGTAGGCTGAGCTTGACCTAAAAATTTCCAGAATTTGAATTTCAGGATTGAGAAAGCTAGGCAGTTAATTAGCTATATTATCTCATCCTTGATGATAACATAGCACAGATTCAGTCGACAAGGCCAGCTATGTAATGCAGGACCCTTTATTTCATACCAATTAAAGTTCCCACTGAACTTCCTTTAAGAGAAGAGGACAGCTTTATCTGTAATAATCTGTGTTGAGTCAAACCATACAATACTCTAGCTTTCACTTTATTAAGTAAAAAATGCTATATATTAGCTTAGTAACACACCTTATATTTCTGTAATTAACTACTGTAAGAATGCAAAATTATTTCTTGAAAACATTTTTTGTTTTGGGAAACAAATACTAACTTCAATCCATTTAGCCATGTGTGTTTCCCTAACTGTTATTTATCATTTTTTCCATATCCCCTACCCCCTTCAGGAGTCATATGATTTTCTTTTTTAGTACAAAATGGTTAGAAAAAGCTCAGTTTGGAAGTTTTTGCTTTTTATTGAAAATGGATGTGTTTGACAGAAGTAATTGAGTTCACATGGATCAAATGTTGCCTGCTGAGTTCTCCTGTGCTTCTGTTGCTGACTTACTCAGACGCAGAGCGAGAGCCCTAATCTTCATCACTTGCGAGTGGAATGAAGTAGTAATTTGAAATTAGCCCTGCATAATTATGGTTTCACTTCTATCAAATGGGGAAAAGAGATTTAGATTGTGGGTCACTGCCAAAACCAGTCGGAGTGAAGAAGGTATATAGTGCATGCTAAAAATACAGGGGAAAGCAAGCTGCTCGTCAAGGGCTGTGGAGGAAAAGCTCTTATTAATTATCCAACGGAGAGTTGATTGCACAGCAAGGAAAAGTGTAGTGAAAATACCCAACTCAGGAGAGAGCTTTGATTCAGAAACAGTTCACATACAGCACGGAGCAATACGGTGATCATTCATATTTCTGGCTCCTATTTATGACTGCATAAAAACTGGCTGGAAGTATAGCATTTTAGGTGTTCCTGTAATTATGCACTGGGGAGCCTAGTTATTTTTAATTAGACACATTACCAAAAAAAACATCAAAGAGGTTGAAATGTTGGCTCTATTTTACTCGACAATAAGAATGCTATTTTATTCAACAATAAGAAACTAATCTTAATTTTAAATTTTCAGCAAATGTTAGGAATTACACAAGTATAAAATGAAAGTAGTTTGTGTGTGTATGTGTGTGTGTGTAACTCTATGTGCATGTGTGGATATATACATATGTGTATGCAAGTCTATTCATATGTATGCATGCAGGTGTTTCCGTATTTATGCACCTGTGTTTACGGGTATGTATGTGCTTTATGTGTATGCAGGTATGTATGTTCATGAGTCTGTGTGTGTACACATATACACGTGCCCTTCAGGTAGGAGGAAATACCATGGCATGGCAAATACCTAGCTAAACCCTCATGTGTATTTTCATGTATGACCCATAAGGATAATAAAAATAGATGAGTTTTGGTTCTTTCAGCTTAAACTGCTCTCTACTGAGGTTTTGGGGAAGTTCTACAATAGTTTTACAGAGTATTGTTCTTGCTTTGTGTTGCCTTTCATTCCAAGTCATCTTTTCAACACTGTCATTAATATTTTGGGCCAAATAGTTATGAGATGATGGGTGTGAGAATGTGGGTCAGAGGCGTCAGGGAGGATTTTAGCAGGTTCTTTGATCTCACCCAGTGGAAGCCTTAGGAATTCTACACTTCATTTTGAATGTGAAAAAGCGTCTCCAGAGATTGCCAAGTGCTTTCTGTGATATCCTCCCTCACAGTTGAGGCAGCGCTGAGAAGCACTAATCTAAGGGCCCCCAGTGAACATACACACCAACAAAACCAAACACATACAATTGGAAAAGTGGAGTACGACGATTCTTTAGCTTTAAAGGCATGATTGAATCTATGGCGCCAACTAGGTATCTGTATTAAAAGCTACCTAAATTCACTTGAAAATGGTGAGACATAGGCTGTGAAAGACAACAGTCTCCTGATTTAAGCTCATTGATTCGGATTCAGAATGCTTGGGTTCAAATTGCTCGTTTAATTTCACTTGTTTTTGCCTAGAATTCTTTTCTTTTCTTTTCTTTTCTTTTTTTTTTTCAGAGCTGGGGACCGAACCCAGGGCCTTGCACTTGCTAGGCAAGCGCTCTATTGCTGAGCTAAATCCCCAACCTTCACTTGTTTTTAATTCCATGTCTCTTTACTTTCTTTTTCCCTTACTGCTTCCTAGCAACGACTAGACGAAAGGCCATTAACATAAGGTGGAACCCATTGTGTTTTTTTCTGAACAAACTAGCCATTTATTATACTTTATTAAAGATAAAGTGTATTTATTAGGATATTATATTAGAATTATTATAAATCTAAGTAACTATAGGGTAGAACATTCATGATTTCTTTCAGTTGCATTGTGTACAATTATATTTTCTATAATGACATATGTATAAATCTTACACTTCATTTTACTAGGTAAACCAAGACCTATAAATATCTATGTGCTTTCTTTATGAAAAACGCATTTCTAGATTGTCCGCACTGTCAGAAAACCTATATAGTATCACTCCTTCTTTAAACTTATGCCATTTCAACCAGAATATACAGTCTGTCCAATGTTGTTGCTTATGAAGTCTAGGAAGGCAGACAACAGTGCATGGATTGAATATCAGATGTAGGAGATTTTCTGCTAGGTATGGGAAACAGAATATGCTTGCTTGTGGTGAAACAACAATGATTCTTTTTTTTTTATTAACTTGAATATTTCTTATATACATTTCGAGTGTTATTCCCTTTCCCGGTTTCCGGGCAAACATCCCCTTCCCCCCTCCCCTTCCTAATGGGTGTTCCCCTCCCCACCTCCCCCATTGCCGCCCCCCCAAAAAGTCTAGTTCACTGGGGTTCAGTCTTAGCAGGACCCAGGGCTTCCCCTTCCACTGGTGCTCTTACTAGATATTCATTGCTACCTATGAGGTCAGAGTCCAGGGTCAGTCCATGTATAGTCTTTAGGTAGTGGCTTAGTCCCTGGAAGCTCTGGTTGCTTGGCATTGTTGTACATATGGGGTCTCGAGCCCCTTCAAGCTCTTCCAGTTCTCTGATTCCTTCAGCTGGGGTCCTATTCTCAGTTCAGTGGTTTGCTGCTGGCATTCACCTCTGTATTTGCTGTATTCTGGCTGTGTCTCTCAGGAGCGATCTACATCCGGCTCCTCTCGGTCTGCACTTCTCTGCTTCATCCATCTTGTCTAATTGGGTGGCTGTATATGTATGGGCCACATGTGGGGCAGGCTCTGAATGGGTGTCCCTTCAGTCTCTGTTTTAATCTTTGCCTCTCTCTTCCCTGCCAAGGGTATTCTTGTTCCCCTTTTAAAGAAGGAGTGAAGCATTCACATTTTGATCATCCGTCTTGAGTTTCATTTGTTCTAGGTATCTAGGGTAATTCAAGCATTTGGGCTAATAGCCACTTATCAGTGAGTGCATACCATGTATGTCTTTCTGTGATTGGGTTAGCTCACTCAGGATGATATTTTCCAGTTCCAACCATTTGCCTATGAATTTCATAAAGTCGTTGTTTTTGATAGCTGAGTAATATTCCATTGTGTAGATGTACCACATTTTCTGTATCCATTCTTCTGTTGAAGGGCATCTGTTCTTTCCAGCTTCTGGCTATTATAAATAAGGCTGCATGAACATAGTGGAGCACGGTCTTTTTATATGTTGGGGCATCTTTTGGGTATATGCCCAAGAGAGGTATAGCTGGATCCTCAGGCAGTTCAATGTCCAATTTTCTGAGGAACCTCCAGACTGATTTCAGAATGGTTGTACCAGTCTGCAACCCCACCAACAATGGAGGAGTGTTCCTTTTCTCCATATCCTCGCCAGCATTTGCTGTCACCTGAGTTTTTGATCTTAGCCATTCTCACTGGTGTGAGGTGAAATCTCAGGTTGTTTTGATTTGCATTTCCCTGATGACTAAAGATGTTGAAACATTTCTTTAGGTGTTTTTTCAGCCATTCGCATTCCTCAGCTGTGAATTCTTTGTTTAGCTCTGAACCCCATTTTTAATAGGGTTATTTGTCTCCTGTGGTCTAACTTTTGAGTTCTTTTGTTTATTTTAGATATAAGGCCTCTATCTGTTGTAGGATTGGTAAAGATCTTTTCCCAATCTGTTGGTTGTCGTTTTATCCTAAATCCACAGTGTCCTTTGCCTTACAGAAGCTTTGTAGTTTTATGAGATCCCATTTGTTGATTCTTGATCTTAGAGCATAAGCCATTGGTGTTTTGTTCAGGAAATTTTTTCCAGTGCCCATGTGTTCCAGATGCTTCCCAGTTTTTTTTTCTATTAGTTTGAGTGTGTCTGGTTTGATGTGGAGGTCCTTGATCCACTTGGACTTAAGCTTTACAGGGTGATAAACATGGACCGATCTGCATTCTTCTTACATGTTGACCTCCAGTTGAACCAGCACCATTTGCTGAAAATGCTATCTTTTTCCATTGGATGGATTTGGCCCTTTGTCAAAAATCAAGTGACCATAGTTGTGGGTTCATTTCTGGGTCTTCAATTCTATTCCATTGGTCTATCTGTCTGTCTCTGTACCAATACCATGCAGTTTTTTATCACTATTGCTCTGTAATATTGCTTGAGTTCAGGGATAGTGATTCCCCCTGAAGTCCTTGTATTGTTGAGGATAGTTTTAGCTATCCTGGGTTTTTTGTTATTCCAGATGAATTTGCAAATTGTTCTGTCTAACTCTTTGAAGAATTGGATTGGTATTTTGATGGGGATTGCATTGAACTGTAGATCGCTTTTGGTAAAATGGCCATTTTTACTATATTAATCCTGCCAATCCATGAGCATGGGTCTGAGGTCTTCTTCAATTTCTTTCTTCAGTGTCTTGAAGTTCTTATTGTACAGATCTTTTACTTGCTTGGTTAAAGTCACACCGAGGTACTTTATATTATTTGGGTCTATTATGAAGGGTGTCGTTTCCCTAATTTCTTTCTCGGCTTCTTTCTCTTTTGTGTAGAGGAAGGCTACTGATTTATTTGAGTTAATTTTATACCCAGCCACTTTGCTGAAGTTGTTTATCAGCTTTAGTAGTTCTCTGGTGGAACTTTTGGGATCACTTAAATATACTATCATATCATCTGCAAATAGTGATATTTTGACTTCTTCTTTTCCGATCTGTATCCCAAATGATTCTTTTTATTAAAGAGTTGATGTTACACACAGACATTGAGAAAATTCCCGAAATAAAGAGAATAACATAACCACGTACGTGTTTAATGCAGTGATATATGATGTACTAATATTTCATTATACTCTTACATGTATTCTATTTTTCCCAATGTTTGAATGTTAAACTTTGAGAAATAAAAGTTGCACTGATTCTTGAATTAACTGTATAAATGAGCCTGTTCTAAAATCTGTTGCACTGTCTTAAGGATAGAGAAATCTTCATAAATATTTAAGGTCAAATATTTGCATGTTGAATATGGAATAATTGAGCTTATATATGACTGTTCTTCTCTGGATAGGTTTTTATGTTATAATGCTAACTGAGCAGAAACTTCTTCAT
Organism: Rattus rattus; assembly: GCF_011064425.1. NCBI lineage: Eukaryota > Metazoa > Chordata > Mammalia > Rodentia > Muridae > Rattus > Rattus rattus. The sequence goes on along the minus strand of NC_046164.1, from coordinate 40,800,787 downwards.
AAAAGAAATCACTATTTTGCTACTCCAAAAATCCTAACTACTAAATTTCTCTCCATTTATTGATGCAAGATAGGAAGTCTTAGCAAGCAAGAAAATGAAGCTTACGAGTGAGATGCCTATCATTTTGTTGCTCAGATATTTAACCATGATTCATAGATTTGTCTTCTCACTCATTATATCATACTTGTGATACGTTTGGGAGTGAATATACACTGAATTTAGAATAGCCATAATAACCATAAGAGCCCTGTGCTGCACACATCATCTTCATAATGATACTGATAGCTATGTAACACTGAATTTGCGTACCTTCTCAAGCTCTTTCATAGCGGTGATGTTTCAGTCCACATTGTTACTATGTGACTTCTTCTTAACGTGAGTGAACCTAAATGTCAATGTGGTCATGTGGCTGGAGAATTATTTTTTAACAAAAATCTTGCATTTGTTGGGAACTTTCCTTTTTGTTAAATATTGGTTCGACCAAGATGTCCTGAATACACTCCTTTTGAAATAATAAATACTATAGAAAGAAGAATAGAAACTTTTTCCATTTATCAATGAGTGCATACCATATGTGTTTTTCTATGATTGGGTTATCTCACTCAGAATGATATTTTCCAGTTCCATCCATTTGCCTATGAATTTCATAAAGTCATTGTTTTTGATAGCTGAGTAGTATTCCATTGTGTAGATGTACCATATTTTCTGTATCTATTCCTCTATTGAAGGGCATCTGGGTTATTTCCAGCTTCTGGCTATTATAAACAAGGCTGCTATGAACATGGTGGAGTATGTGTCTTTGTTATATGTTGGAGCATCTTTTGGGTATATGCCCAAGAGAGGTATAGCTGGGTCCTCATGTAGTTCAATGTCCAATTTTCTGGGGAACCTCCAGACTGATTTCCAGAATGGTTGTACCAGTATGCAATCCCACCAACAATGGAGGAGTGTTCCTCTTTCTCCACATCCTCACCAGCATCTGCTGTCACCTGAGTTTTTGATCTTAGCCATTCTCACTGGTGTGAGGTGAAATCTCAGGGTTGTTTTGATTCGCATTTCCTTATGACTAAACATGTTGAACATTTCTTTAGGTGTTTCTCAGCCATTCGGCATTCCTCAGCTGTGAATTCTTTGTTTAGCTCTGAACCCCATTTTTAATAGGGTTATTTGTCTCCCCACAGTCTAACTTCTTGAGTTCTTTGTATATTTTGGATATAAGCCCTCTATCAGATGTAGGACTGGTAAAGATCTTTTTCCAATCTGTTGATTGCCGTTTTGTCCTAAGAAGAGTGTCCTTTGCCTTACAGAAACTTTGTGGTTTTATGAGATCCCATTTGTTGATTCTTGATCTTAGAGCATAAGTCATCGGTGTTTTGTTCAGGAAATTTTTTCCAGTGCCCATGTGTTCCAGATGCTTCCCTAGTTTTTCTTCTATTAGTTTGAGTGTATCTGGTTTGATGTGGAGGTCCTTGATCCACTTGGACTTAAGCTTTGTCAAGGGTGATAAGCATGGATCGATCTATATTCTTCTACATGCTGACCTCCAGTTGAACCAGCACCATTTGCTGAAAATGCTCTTTTTTCCATTGGATGGTTTTGGCTCCTTTGTCAAAAATCAAGTGACCATAGTTGTGTGGGTTCATTTCTGGGTCTTCACTTCTATTCCACTGGTCTATCTGCCTGTCTCTGTAGCAATACCATACAATTTTTTTTATCACTATTGCTCCGTAATACTGCTTGAGTTCATGGATAGTGATTCCCCAGAAGTCTTTTTACTGTTGAGAATAGTTTTAGCTATCCTGGGTTTTTTGTTATTCCAGACGAATTTGAAAATTGTTCTAACTCTAGGAAGAATTGAATTGGAATTTTGATGGAGCTTGCATTGAATCTGTAGATCACTTTTGGTAAAATGGCCATTTTTACTATATTAATCCTGCCAATCCATGAGCATGGGAGATCTTTCCATGGTCTGAGATCTTCTTCAATTTCTTTCGTCAGAGGCTTGAAGTTCTTATCATACAGATCTTTCACTTGCTTGGTTAAAGTCACACCACGTTATTTTATATTATTTGGGACTATTATGAAGGGTGTCATTTTCCTAATTTCTTTCTCAGGTTGTTTTTCTTTTGTGTAGAGGAAGGCTACTGATTTATTTGAGTTAATTTTATACCCAGCCATTTTGTTGAAGGTGTCTATCAGGTTTAATAGTTCTCTGGTGGAACTTTTGGGATCACTTAAATATACTGTCATATCATCTGCAAATAGAGATATTTTGACTTCTTCCTTACCAATTTGTATCCCTTTGATATCCTTTTGCTATATGATTACTCTGACTAGAACTTCAAGAACTAAATTGAATAAGTAGGGAGAGAGTAAGGAGCCTTGTCTAGTCCCTGATTTTAGTGGGATTGCTTCAAGTTTCTTTCCATTTAGTTTAATGTTAGCTACTGGTTTGCTGTCTATGGCTTTTCCTATGTTTAGGTATGGGCCTTGAATCACTGTTCTTTCCAGGACTTTTATCATGAAGGGATGTTGAATTTTGTCAAATTCTTTCTCAGCATCTAATGAAATGATCATGTGGTTTTTATCTCTCAGTTTCTTTATATAGTGGATTACTTTGATGGTTTTCAGTATATTAAAACATTCCAGCATACCTGGGATGAAGACTACTCGATCATGATGGATAATGGTTTAGATGTGCTCTTGGATTCGGTTTGCAAGAATTTTATTGAGTATTTTTGCATCTATATTCATAAGGGAAATTGGTCTGAAGTTCTCTTACTTTGTTGGGTCTTTGTGTGGTTTAGGTATAAGAGTAATTTTGACTTCCTAGAAGGAATTTGGTAGTGCTGCATATGCTTCAATTTTGTAGAAAAGTTTGGATAGTCTTGATATGCGTTCTTCTCTGAAGAAAGGTCTGATGGATTTCTGCACTGAGCCCATCTTGACCTGGGCTCTTTTTGTTTGGGAGACTTTTAATGGCTGCTTCTATTTCTTTAGGAGTTATGGGGTTGTTTAAACGGTTTATCTGTCCCTGATTTGACTTTGGTACCTGGTATCTGTCTAGGAAATTGTCCATTTCCTCCAGATTTTCAAGTTTTGTTGAATATAGGCTTTTGTTGTAGGATCTGATGATTTTTTTTAATTTCCTCTGATTTTGTTGTAATGTCTCCCTTTTCATTTCTGATTTTGTTAATTTGGACACACTCTCTGTGTCCTCTGGTAATTCTGGCTAAGGGTTTATCTATCTTGTTGATTTTCTCAAAGAACCAGCTTTTGGGTCTGTAGATTCTTTATATAGTCCTTTTTGTTTCTACTTGGTTGACTTCAGCTCTGAGTTTGATTATTTCCTGCCTTCTACTCCTCCTGGGTTTATTTGCTTGTTCCTGTTCTAGAGCTTTTAGGTGTGCTGTCAAGCTGCTGATGTATGCTCTCTCCTGTTTCTTTCTACAGGTACTCAAAGCTAAGAGTTTTCCTCTTAGCACAGCTTTCATTGTGTCCCATTAATTTGGGTATGTTGTACCTTCCTTTTCATTAAATTCTAAGAAGTCTTTAACTTCTTTCTTCCTTCCTTGAACAGGTTATCATTGAGTAGAGCATTGTTCAACTTCCATATATATGTGGGCATTTTTTCCTTATTGTTATTAAAGATCAGCTTTATCTTGTGGTGGTCTAATAGGACACATGCGATTATTTCTAATTTTTTGTATCTGTTGAGGTCTGTTTTGTGCCTGATTATATGGTTAATTTTGGAGAAAGTACCATGAGGTTTTGAGGAGACGGTGTATCCTTTTGTTTTAGGATAGAATGTTCTATAAATATCTGTTAAGTCCATGTGGTTCATAACTTCTGTTAGTCTGTCTATGTCTCTGTTTAATTTCTGTTTCCATGATCTGTCCATTGATGATAGTGGGGTGTTGAAATCTCCTACTATTAGTGTGAGGTGCAATGTGTGCTTTGAGCTTTAGTAAGGTTTCTTTTATGTATGTAGTGCCCTTGTATTTGGAGCATAGATATTTAGGTTTGGGAGTTCATTTTGATGGATTTTTCCTTTGATGAATACGAAGTGTCCGTCCTTATCTTTTTTGATGGCTTTTGGTTGAAAATCGATTTTATTCGATATTAGAATGTCTACTCCAGCTTGCTTCTTCAGACCATTTGCTTGAAAAGTTGTTTTCCAGCCTTTTACTCTGAGGTAGTATCTGTCTTTGTCTCTGAGGTGTGTTTCTTGTAGGCAGCAGAATGCAGGGTCCTCATTGCGTGTCCAGTTTGTTAATCTGTGTCTTTTTATTGGCGAATTCAGTCCAGTTTTGCTGAGGGATAGTGATTGTTGCTTCCTCTTATCTTCATATTTGGAGGTGAGATTATGTTTGTGTGCTTGACTTCTCTTTGTTTTGTTGCAAAACAATTAGTTTCTTGCTTTTTCTAGGATGTAGCTTGCCTCCTTGCGTTGGGCTTTACCATTTATTATCATTTGTAGGGCTGGATTTGTAGAAAGATATTGTATAAATTTGGTTTTATCATGGAATATCTTGGTTTCTCCATCTATGTTAATTGAGAATTTTGCTGGATACAGTAACCTGGGCTGACATTTGTGTTTTCTTAGAGTCTGTATGATACCTGTATAGGATCTTCTGGCTTTCATAGTTTCTGGTGAGAAGTGTGGTGTGATTCTGATAGGTCTGCCTTTATATGTTACTTGACCTTTTTCCCTTACTGCTTTTAATATTCTTTCTTTATTTTGTACATTTGGTGTTTTGACTATTATATGACAGGAGGGGTTTCCTTTCTGGTCCAGTCTGTTTGGAGTTCTGTAGGCTTCTTGTATGTCTATGGGCATCTCTTTCTTTAGGTTAGGGAAGTTTTCTTCTATGATTTTGTTGAAGATATTTAGTCGTCCTTTGAGTTGGGAGTCTTCACTCTCTTCTATACCTTTTATCCTTAGGTTTGATCTTCTCATTGTGTCCTGGATTTCCTGTATGTTTTGGGCCAGTATCTTTTTCTGTTTCATATTATCTTTGACAGTTGTGTATATGATTTCTATGGAATCTTCTGCTCCTGAGATTCTCTCTTCTATCTCTTGTATTCTGTTGGTGATGCTCGTATCTACGGCTCCTTGTCTCTTCCTTTGGTTTTCTATATCCAAGACTCTTTCACTTTGTGTGTTCTTAATTGTTTCAATTTCCATTTTCAATTCCTTCACCTGTTTGATTGTGTTTTCCTGAATTCTTTTAGGGATTTTTGTGTTTCCTCTCTAAAGGCTTCTACTTGTATGCTTGTGTTTACCTGCATTTCTCAAAGAGAGTTCTTTATGTCTTTCTTAAAGTCCTCCATCATCATGATCAAATGTGATTTTAAATCTAGATCTTACATTTCTGCTCTGTTTGGATATTCAGTGTTGGGTTTGGTGGGAGAATTGGGCTCTGATGATGCCGTGTAGTCTTGGTTTCTGTTGCTTGGGTTTCTGCGCTTGTCTCTTGACATCAGGTTCTCTCTGGTGTAACCTTGTTCTGCTATTTCTGACAGTGGCTTGTCTGTCTGATAGGCCTGTGTATAAGGAGTGCTGTAGACCTGTTTTCCTCTTTTCTTTCAGCCAGTTATGGGAACAGAGTGTTCTGCTTTCAGGCGTGTAGTAGTTCCTGTCCACTGGCTTTCAGCTACCCCTTTGGGCGTGTGTCCTGAGTCCACCAGGCAGGTCACTTAGAGCAGAGAAGTTGGTCTTACCTCTGGTCTTGGGCCTGAAGTCGCTCCTTGGGGCTGGGTTTCAGCTCTCCCTGAGGGCAGCAATCAGAAGGGCCTGCCTCTTCTTCTCCTGGGTCCCTGTGCACAGGGGGCCCAGACGGCACTAGGTGTTTTCCTCTAGAGTCAGAAATGTGGGCAGAAAGTAGTCTCCTCTGGCTTCCCAGGCGTGTCTGCCCCTCTGAATGTCTAGCTCTCTCTCCCTTGGGATTTGGGTGCAGGGAGCTGTTTGACCGGGTCTTTCAGATCTGGGCGCAATCTGGACCACAGGACTCCTGAAGCTTGCCTGCCCCTATCTTCCTGTTCCCAGAGGCCCTATGGAGTCTAACTTCTTAAGTCCTTTGTATATATTGAATATTAGCCCTCTATCAGATGGCAGATTGTTAAGGATTTCTACCCAATCTCTTTTTTTTTTTTTTTTTTTTGTTCTTTTTTTTTGAGCTGGGGACCCAGAACCCAGGGCCTTGTGCTTCCTAGGTAAGCGCTCTACCACTGAGCTAAATCCCCAGCCCCTCTACCCAATCTCTTGATTACCCTTGTCCTATTGACAGTGTAAACGGATGTCTTTATTCAGGAAGGCAGGTAAAGGATAGATCGAGGCCTGTCATTTGATGAGAAAGAAGGATGAGAGGGAGAAAAGATTTAGAAAGATGAGAAGGAGCTGGGAGAACATAGCAGCGGATGTTAAGATTCTTCTGTGTTCATAGATACAGGTTATTATGAATATTTTTAAGGGATGGGGGTATACAGGCTTTTGTGCCATCTAGACAGCCAAATTATATCTTATCAATTTGATCAGATATTATTGTGTGGTGTGTTCTTTCATGTGGCAACTGACTTAATTGAGTTCAAGAGAAGGTGCAGTGGCAGGATGCACCAAGCTAGCCATAGAAATAGGATGTGTGTGCTTGGTATTGTAACAACCAGCCAAGGGGACTGTAAGTGAAAGAAAAAAAGCTCGGCAAGGTGCCAAGCTGGAGCAGCTCGAGAACCTTCTGGGTTAGAGAGTACCATGGGGGCCAGAGTGGAGCCACTGAGATAAATTAGTGCTAGTTCCTATAGCCCAACAGAGCTGGAACTAGCAAGAGGGTGACCTCCCTCAGAGAGAGCCTGAGAAAGAACAGGTCATTCTGCCTTTTTTTTTTTTTTTTTTTTTTTTTTACTGTAACAACAGTGTTCTTTGCCTCACAGAAGCTTTTGGTAATTTTATTAGATCCTTTTGACAAATCTTGACCTTAGAGCATAAGCCATGGGTTTTCTGTTCAGGAAACTTTCCCATGTGCCATTTGTTTGAGGCTCTTCCCTACTTTCTTTTCTATTAGTTTCAATGTATCTGGATTTATGTGGAGGTCCTTGATCCATTTGGACTTGAGCTTTATACAGGAGATAAGAATGGATCAATTTGAATTCTGCTACATGGAAACGGACCGTTGAACCAGCACCATTTGTTGAAAATTCTGTCTTTTTTCCACTGGATGGTTTTAGCTCCTTTGTCAAAGATCAAGTGACCAAAGGTGTGTGGATTCATTTCTGGGTCATCAATTCTATTTCACTGATCTACCTGTCTCTCTCTGTACCAATACCAAGCAGTTTTTTTCATGATTGCTCTGTTATAATGCTTGAGGTCAGGGATGGTGATTCCCCCAGAAGTTCTTTTATTGTTGAAAGTAGTTTCCGCTGTCCTGGATGTCTAAGTCTATGAAGAATGGAGTTGGAGTTTTGATAGGGATTACATTGAATCTGTAGATTGCTTTTGACAAGATGGCCATTTTTACTATATTAATCCTATCAATCCATGCAGGAAGATCTTCCTATTTTCTGAGATCTTCAATCTCTTTCTTCAGAGACTTGAAGTTCTTGTCATACAGATACTTCACTTGCTTGGTTAGAGACACACGACAGTATTTTATATTACTTGTGACTATTGTGAACAGTGTCATTTCCCTTCTCTGCCTGTTTTCTTTAGCATAGAGAAAGGCTACTGATTTGTTTGAGTTAATTTTATATCCATCCACTTTGCTGAAGTTGCTTAATCAGGTTTAGGAGTTCTTTGGTGGAATTTTTGGGGTCATGCACTTAAGTTTACTATCATATCCTCAGCAAATAGTGATATTTTGACTTCTTCCTTCCCTATCTGTATCCCCTTGACCTCCTTTTGCTGTCTAATGCTTTGGCTAAGCAGATCATCACTCTTGATGGCTAGTATCTGCTGAGCTTTCTCACTGACCCTAGTTGATTAACTCTATCATAATTTTTATAGTTTATGCTGTATTTAACAACATTTTAGTTGGAATGATTGGCATAAGGTTTGTTACCATTGAGCATCCATGATGAACCAGACTGAAAAGCACTGCCTGTTTTTTGGTTAGTTCTAAAATAAATCATTTTAACTGGGCATATGGCTCAGAGACCAAATGCTTGCAAAACATATGAAATGTCCTCAGTACAAAATAAAATTAATTGGAGACATCCTTTAGGCCTCATCTATTGTGATTTAGCCATTTTACCTGCTATATACATTTACCTCGAATAGAATTTACAGTTAACAATTTTGAGGCTATTTAAAAAACCACCCTATTAATTAAAAACAAATATGCAATTTAACTTCTATCTACCTATCACCCTACCTTCTTAACAGAATTATCTTTCTGTATATTTGACTTGTCTTACTTATCAAACTATATCCCCATGTAAGGCTGGAGAGATAATTTAATTAAAAATACTTTTTTTTCTTTTTTTGCAATTCTAGAGGACCAGTATTCAATTCCCTGTACCCACATGGTGATTGTAATCACCTGAATTTCTGGCATTAGAGTATGTAATACCATTTTCTGGCCTGTACAGGCTACAGCACACATGGTATTCAAAAATCATGCAAACACACCCATATGTAAACATGAACACACCTATGAACATAAGTAAATAAAATGTATAGTCTCCTAGGTACTCAGTTAATGACATTATTTTCAAATTGTATTTACATATGATTTTTTTTTTCTGAATGGCATGCCAGTTATTTTAAAGTAAGAAAATAGTAGGTCACTAACCCAGGTATATAGTGTTAATAGAAAGTGTAGAAAGTGTGCCATTAACAATCACAATAAAATGTCATTTATCCATGGTCTTTTAACCAGCTCTCACTACCCTTGACCCAATAATTGTTTTTCCTTTCTTTCTATTCCTGGACCTGGATCACATTTTAATTTCAGCTTTTAATTTTGTGATGTATACATGCTGTGTTTGCACTTAAGGCATTTCTGTGTAAGAGACAAAATGTTGTGTGGATGGAGTTAAATCTTTTCAGAGCACGAAGATGTCTTCATCTTTGAGCACTATGAAGGTGTAGTTTGGATACAAAGGGAGGAAAGAGAGAAGGGCCCCAGATTGGGGAAGCAAACATTAGAGCAAATGACCGTTTGACTGATGGATCACTCCATTTCTTTGATGCGTTTATTGGTAAGAAGAGAGAACGAATCCCACGATCTTGCTGTGTGATTGTAAGGGGATTAATAATGCTCTACTCCATATGCATAAGGGCTTTGCCTCTGATAAATACGATAGTATGTTGAGATATTTCTAAGATACAGAATCAAAATGTTCTTTTCTGTTCCATGGATTGGAAAACAAGTGATGTGATTTATCCATTTCTGAGAGTTAATGCCACTTTTCGTTCCTATCCCAGATACTTTCATGTTTCGCCAACTGAAAGTGAAATAATTATTTGGTCTTGTGCTCATTTCGCCCCACCTTCACCTAGTCCCTCCATTTTCCAAGCTTAAAGCTTCTTTATTTAGGAGCAGCCGGCCTGCGTTGTTTATTTATTTAAAAATCTCTTTAGAAGGTTCCGCGTGTAGTCTGTTTCTGCTCTCTTGGTTCAAGCATGATTTAATATGTCAACATGGGTTTGCTTAACTGCATTTGACTGTCTTCCATACTTTACTTAGTTCCAAGCAGTCTCCTTTTTAAGCCCGTTGCTTCTGAGATAAGTGAAATGTCATAACAATGCAAACTCCTTCTTTTGTGACAGCAATAGATTTTCTTTGACACAGTCAGTGCTTAACATGGGGTGGGGGCAGAATTTAAACAGTCATCATAGACTACACTGAAGTTAACATTGCTATTCTTCAGGTCCACACAATAGAAATTATGATCGAACCATTTATTTAAGCCAGAAAGAACATCACTATTTTCTCAGGACAAAAATGGGTTTAGATCCAAAATAAAAATAAAATACCGTGAACAGGAAGAAAACATCTGCTAACGGTACTGCCATAATAACTTCCAAAGAGAACACCTTATTGCCCCAGTTTCGTATCTTCCAAGGCTTTTTCTGCCAGAGCCTGAATTATTGCTTTTGCTACATAGCTTTAACAAGCCATCCACAGTAACGTTTTTTCCCATTTCCTCTCGAAGTAGATGTCAGAGTCTCTGCTAAATAGGTAGATCTTTGAAGACTATTGTCCTAAAGCTTACTTGGCACAAACAAAATCTGCAGGACGCGTACCAACATCAATGAGCAGTTGAAGCAAACTAAAGGTAAAGCCGATTCGTTCAAACCAAAATGGGGGTAGCCAGTCCATCAAAGACTCACAACGGATTTAAGTAATTACCCAGGATGACTTAACCTAAACAGTTCTCAGAAATTTGAGGTGTGTAGTAAAAAAGGAAGTGACACCGGAAATAACAAGAACTACACCGGAAGAGACAGGTTGCTCCAATCCTGTTGCTTGATTGGCAAGACTAACCAGAGGTCTTATTCATCAGTCACTTATATGTTCCAGGAAAGAACTGATCCAAGGGGCAGCAAGATGCTCTCCTGCCTGTCTGCCTGTTAGGAACCTTATTTAACTGGATCAAGCTCTTGATCACCCAAGAGGGCGTAGTTTGCTTTTCATCCCATATCTGGCATGACTGGAAGATTGCTTATACCCTTTCAATTTACTCTTATGTTTAAGTGTTAGTTAACAATTTTAAACGGTTCTAGTACTCTAGCAACACGCCACATCTCGAGCGTCTGTTTCTATTTTCAGTTTTCACACCTGCATTTGTTATTGTGAGCAACACCCTGTGATGGTGACCTGCCCTCCGAAGGACAGAGTGTGAAACTATGACATGAGGCACACCCCTCCCCCATTCTCTCCACCAGGCACCTCTGCGTGTCAAAGCCTGGAAACTCCAGTCTGTTTTCTGAGTGTCATTTGTACGAATGGAATAACCGCACATTTGATCTGAATTTGACAGAAGTAAAGTTGAGCAACTAGGCATGCTACTGCAAGGGATGAAATGTGCTACAGGATCGGTGAGCTCATTCATGAAAGAGAGAAGGCATTAAGCATTCAGGAAGCACAGTCTGGGTGAGAAATCTGAGCTTTGGGGAAAATCTGATGAAGGTGAACTTTTTCACAAGGGCATTAGCCTGTCATGGAAGGGAAGGTGGCTTGAGTTCCCAGCCTGAGGCTCAAGAGGGCATTGGTTATATTTACCTCTCGTTAGGAGAAGGTTCAGTTAAACAAGGACGGTGACCTTGTTCTACAAAATACGCAAGTGTATTAATGGGAGCAGTGTGACTTAGAAATAGAGTTTAAAAGGCAATCGCATAGTAGAAATTATATGGATCGAGTAAGACGTATGATCTGGAGTCTCAGACTTGTCAGGATATTTGGGCTGAGTGGATAAGGCAAGAAGAGGAGACGGCACGTAAATACAGAACTGCTGTGTGCCTGTGCTGTTAGAATGTTTTATTCATGTTCTCCGCTAAGTATGACAACATCCTGTGAGCCAGTTTCTGGGGCAACTGGAGCTGAGAAAGTTAATTTTAGCAGGATCACACAAACCCAAACGCGGAAGTGGTAGCTGATGTTTGTCCCCAGGTGTTTGTGTCAGCCAGTATCTTCCTTCCAAATTACATGAAGATTCTTTTGGGACTCTTATTATGTGACCTGTACACAAGTCATCTGTGAACTTAATGTGCTGTCCTCTGTGGGCCGCAATGAAGTACAAATGAGAGTGGTGTCCCAGGAAGAAACAGGAAGGAGGTGTAGTTCAGGCCCTATTTTCAGATATCACACCAAGAAAGTTGGAATGAAACATACAGTGACATGGAGAATAACATTTATTATACAGATAATTAGTCTTGCTAGATTGTTCAGGAAGTAAAGGAGTCTGCCTTTGAGCCTAAACTCCGGAGTTCTGCCCCGAAGCCATGTGATTACAGGAGACATAGACTCTCACAAATTGTCCTCTCACGTCCACACGTCTGTCATAAAATGCATGCCCACTCCCTGCAAGTTCACATGCACATGCACATGCACATGCACATGCACATATACAGTCATGCACACACTGCAAATGCAATGTGTAATGATAGGAAATTGGAATGCTAAGGAAAATAAAGAAGTGGGAATGTTAAAAAAGAATACCCAGTATTCATGTCTTTTCCTGGGCATACAAAGCTTCAAGGTTATGGTTCACAAATAGAAAAACCTTTATATTTTGCCAGGCTTTCTATGAGCAAATCTAAACGAAGAGTAAGTTATATTATGCATAAAACCTGAATGCATGCACCTGAGAAAGAATTTGTGTCGGGATGTTGTAACTTTTCAATACATTTCCAACTTCTTTTGTCATTTTTTCTTGCATAGTAAAGTTTCTCTGGGTTTTTGTTTGTTTGGTTGGTTTGGTTTGGATTTGGCTTGGTAATTTATGTACCCAACAAAGCTTTTTGTTTTTTGAATTTGTTTTCTGAAATACCAGAGTGACACTTTTTTCAAATATTGTGCACGCTTTTGCTGTTTCTACTTTGTTTTGGGTGTGTGATAGAGAAATGATGCAAAAAGAAATGGGCATGGAGACTTTGAGGGAATTCAAATGTACATCATCCTCTATACCTTGTTGCCCAGTAAACAAACACATTTGTTTTTCTTTCCATTGTAATTGCTTCGTTGGCATCACGAGAAATAACAATTACTTTATTAGCTTGACTTATATATGGAGTCCTGTTTACTGGTGGTTTTATTTATTTATTTATCTAGATTTTTTTTAAAAAAATTTGCTTTTTATAACATCATTTGCAACCACCAATCATCAAGAATAACATGAAAATTGTTCAAAGTGTCTTGGCATAGACTTTTGTTTCTGTTGTTGCATGATATCAGAACTCACAGAACTATTTTTAATTTCAAAGTCAATTGAAAAAATAACAGAAATAGTTTTCTTCCCTAAACTTGTATTTGGACTTGAAAACTATGAGGTCTGACAACTAGATCAGAATGCTATTTTAGGTTTTTATTAGCTATTATTTTCTTAATTTACTCTACTCTTATTTTCTACAGTTGAATACTTCTCTTACACATTTTCTTAAATATTTTTTTCTGTTGTTTCAAATCTTGTATATATGTATGTGTGTGTCTATATCTATCTATCTATCTATCTATCTATCTATCTATCTATCTATCTATCTATTCTTCAGGGAACCTGTATATTGTCTAATATTTTTCTTAAATATTTTTCTGTTCTTTCAGAACCTCTATCTCTGTGTTTGTGTGTGTGTGTGTGTGTGTGTGTGTGTGTAAAATTTTTCTTCAGGCAGCCTTGATTCCTTACGAAAAGCTGTTTCAGTAGTTGTTTTGATTTTTGAAGTCACTGTCTCTTTGTTAAATCAGAGTCAGACGATGAAGCTACTGTGATATGTCAATATATTGCTTTGCACATGAATATTTGCTAAATGTTCATAAGATTTTGTTTCTGTAAAATAGCCCATCCTTTGTAATTTTGTTAAGAGTAATGATGATAATGTGAGTGACTGTATAAGTAACTTTTATTTGCCTGACATAACTGTCATCAGCTTAAAACTGACTAGGCTTCCTCTGTCTAGTTCTTTCTGAACTCTGGCTGGCTGGTTCAAGTCAGCTGCAACTCAGCTGTTCTGGCCCAAACTCCTCTCTAAGCTGACTGCTACAGTCTGGCTTCTCTCTGCTTGTCAATCAATTTCTCTGCTTGGCCTCAAACTGTGTTCTAATCTTCTGGCTCCCTCTCAGTCTCTGTCTACTTCTGTCTGCACCTGTGTCTAGTGTCTCCTCTTACAACCTATCTCTTTAAAACTGTTCCTCTAAAAACTGCCTCTGGACTCCCCAAACTGAGCTTCCGTGTACTACTCTACTGCACTGTCTTCTCTACTTACTTAGTCAACCAAACCGACCGAACAGAACTGACTCCTGAGTCCCGGTATTGAAGGCATGTACCACCATGCCTGGATCTAACTTTTCTGTAACTGACCCTTGCTGTTGGTGGGTCTCCTAAGATGGCTCAGGAGAATAAGAAGTGTGTCACCAAGTCTGAAGACCCGAATCTGATTCCTGGGACACATAGGCTAGAGGCACAGACCCAGCACCTTTGTGTTGTCCTTATGACAGAGTTTCTTGTGCAAGCACAGAAAAAATTTTAAATATATATAATATGTACATGTATAAATAAATGAACTAATAATTTAAAACAAAAATTTAAATAAAATGTTGTGTAAGATAAAGGTTATAATAGCATGTACAAGTTCTAAGCAAGTTCAATTTCCATAATGAAGATGTGAAATAGGACTGAAATCTACCCTTAGCTGAGGATCTATTTGCAATTAATAGCTGCTGACCCAGGGAGACCAAAATAGGTTTTCTTTACTAATGTTGTCACTGATAAGCTGACCATTATCAGTTGGAAGTTCATACACGTTTCTTTATGGTTTCTATGATCTCCCTGAAATGGGATTTTTACCCGGATTACAATAACTAGGAAAAAAAATTTCCCGCTATGGACTGATCCTAGATTGAAAGGTAGTTGGTGACCCTTGTAATTACTTTTCCACTATTTCTTCCACGATCAGTGGCTGCTTCTTGCCTGAAGATACAGTGGGAGTTAATTGTCTCTGGAAGATATGAGTTCACGCCTTCAGTGATGTAGCCGCTGATGACTTGCCCATGCTCCAGTAAATAACCCTCATCTATGTTCATTTAAGCCAAATTAATTAAACATTAAACTCATTGCAAAACAGTCAAAAAGGTGAGGACATTAAACTAGGAAATTGGTGGAAAAAAAGAGTTCACTAGGGGCAGGATGTGGATAAGTAATATTCTACAAGCTGGGTTACCTTGTCTGGCCTCAGTGGGAGAGGAAGCACATAACCTCACAGAGACTTAAAGTCCCACGGTGAGGGGGATACCTAGGGAGGCCCCCACCTTCTCAGAAGGGAAGGGGACTTGGGAAGAGGGAAGGATTGTGGGAGGGGTGACGAGGAAGAGGACAGTGAGTGGAATGTAAAGTGAATATGTTAAAATATTAAATTAAATAAAAAATAATAAAATTTAAAAAGAGAGTATTATAGGAGTGCATATGACCAAAACATACTATGCAAATGCTAAGGTATCAAAAAATATGTTAAATTCTTTGTGCTCATTCTGCTACTTTATATTCACATTAGAAAAAATTACACATATTTGAGTTGCTTTGTTATCATTGAGCATATGTACTTGGTAAAAATAGATGAATACCACCAACTGAAATTTAAAGATATCTTTATTATTAAACTTTGTTCAGGAACCTTTTGAAATATGAATCTGATATACCCCATTCCTGACTCTGAAGGTTTCGTGTGGTGGAAAGAGATAGCTGGGGATATTTTTCTACATTGTTTGGTGATTTCATTTATATTTCTCTAATTTATGTGTCTGTTAATGCATATTATACATGTGTATATGTATGTATATATGTATGTACGTGCATACTCTTTAACACACATATATAAAATAACAAAATCAGAAAACATTATATATAATCCAGAGACCAGTAAGGTAAAAATTGCCTAGACAACACAGCGTGAATGGTAAAGACCTGTGTAATCAATCTTGAGTTCCCTTTGAGTTCGCTGTCACTGCCGGACGTGAGGCCTGCCTTAAGTGAAGTTTCATACCCAGTGAAATTTGTTTTCTAAAAAGAGGAAGAAGGAAGGCCTGGGGTCAGACTAGGAAGGAGATGGAGAAAATCTGGGAGGAGCTGAGGGAAACCATGATTACAATTTATTCTTGAAAAATATCTATTTTTTTTTAATGTGGAACGCTTCACAAATTTGTGTGTCATCCTTGCACAGGGGCCATGCTAATCTTCTCTGTATCTTTCCAATTTTAGTATATGTGCTGCTGAAGCGAGCACGAAAAATATCTATTTTTACCAACAAAAAAAAATTAGAAGACAGACAAGTAGATATTTGGAGTATATTTACATGAAGTACATCCAAAATGATGGTTTGAATATGATAGTAAAAGCACTAAAGTGTGATATTGTTAGAAGTTAGCATATTTTTGCAGACAATAATTTTGTTTTGCATCAAAAAGTTTGCTCAAAAACTGAGAAGTGTTATGTTTTGAATTAATGATGACCATTTGAAAATTTTTTCTTTGTGAATAGGAGGTACTTTTTGCCTATTTAAATCATTTTAGGAGTTTAATAGGAAATAAATTTGTAGATAAATAAATTAAAAGAATGAAACGAATTATGGGATTTACTAAATTAGTTATTTTTGAAGTATCATAAAAATAACATTTTAGCAAAGTAACCCATGTGTGATTCATTAATTAATATTGAACAATGTCATATATATAATATCCATAGTCTGCCAAGTCAGAAAATGTAGAATTTTTACAATGTTCTTTCTTCCTTGCATTGCTTTATGTGAAAATCTATAACAAACATGTCTTTCTTATAGAAGAAAATCAAAATGAATGTGTTCAGGAGAGTGATAAGCACAGCCATTGGGAAAATTGCTGGACCACAATCACATTAGCCTTCTTGTTCTACCTTATCTTCCTGGAGTACAAGGTTAATTAGTACCATGGGCTGTATGCATTATTCATCACTGCAATCAAGTCTTTATTCTGCTGAGTCTTTATCCAACCGCAAACTGTTGTTCTTCTCATAAAAAAAATCTTGATCAAGTATTGTTATGTTTAATTTCACTATGCTACACCGGTGAAATATATAAATTAATTCATAGATACATTTTCTAAGAGCACCAATGTAATCTACAGAAAACAATGAAAAAGTAATGTCTTTTAGGACACAAGCTAGTAAGATAATGATGGTCAATCATTGTTATTTATTATGTTTCTATTTTCTCACTTTTAATTCATTTTATTTACAAGGAAGAATTATCAATGCTCTCATTAGTTGCAATAATTTCTCTTTAAATATTATGAGCTTTTAAATGGTGTTCGTAGGATTAATTTCATCTCTCTCTTTCATTCTCCCATGTCTATAAAACTCTTGTGCAAATAAATTTTGCCATTTTTTTTACAATAGCTTGTATCACTTTCAGATAGAACTGTTCTATGGTTTCAACATATTTTAATTGAATTTAATAAACATAATTAAGTATTTCACTTTCTCTACTGACTAACCATTTAGTTAGAATTTTGTGATGCGATTCAAATAATGAAATATGTTTTTACAGGAATAAACCTTCTCCTCTTACGTGGATGATAAACATCATAGTCAAGAAAAAATAGGTAATTTTAAGGGCAATATAAGATTATCTTCTTACTATTATTATGTATTCAGAGTTTTAGAGTAGTTTTGGACATTTATGATGATTCATGCCTATAATTCCATAATTCAGAGAGCTAAGACAAAAGGAGTCATACTATGTAGTCTGAGCTACATATTAAAATATTATTTAAAAAAATTGTTGAAACCATAGGATGACAAACTTGAAACAATCCCATGTTTATTTCCTTTGGTTTTATTCCACTGACGACTTCAGGGCATGTGGTTTTTCTAACCATAAAATTCCTTTAGATGTTTCTGCATACCTTACCAAACTGAAGCCATGTTATTGGGTTATTTCAACTTCATCAAAATACTTTATTTTACTTGCTTTTTTGTTTAATTCCTATATTTTCCTGTGGTAAGATTAAAATAATATTTAAATTATATTAAACCTTTTTGACCTCCTTTCCATTCCTAGCAATTGTTAGTAACTTCTGATAATAAACAAGCAGTAATTTATAATTTTCTTTTTCAGAGAAATAAGTAACCCAAAATATGCTCTGAATAAGCAGCGGCCAGTTTTACTTATCTGATGCATATTTTCCGGTTAGTCTCAAGTACAGGTTTTAAAAGGGAAAGTTATGTAAGGTGTATCTAAAAATGCCTGCTCCCCTGACGAAGACTAAAAATATAATTCTAACACTTGGAAAATTAGTCATAGATTGTTTGTCGTAAGGAAACTTAAATAGACCTGAGTGCCCTTCTGTGCGTATGAATGGTGTATTTTTATTTATTTTATCCTAGTTTAATTCAAGAAAATTAAAGTACATCTCATAATCTGAGATACTGGTGGGTAATTTTACCACTGCACGCTTTAACGCAACTGTAACACTAAGGGTTGAGGCATTTGCATACATAAGTTTCTAACTGTTTAAGCACAGATAGCTTTTTCATTTAGCATTTCAATTTTCAATTGATTTCATCTAACTTTAAAATGTTTGCTTGTAACAATTACAGTGGAACATGGTTCAAACACACAGTGATTTCATGACTTCATGCAGTAATTGGTTTTCCATCTAGAATGACTTGGCCATTCAATAGTTAATGTGTCAATGACTTACTTAGTCTTGTCCTAGATTTAATTTAAGGAAGTAAAATACATTGAAGATATTTAAAGTCTAATGAAGATTTACTCTATTGCAAATTAATATAAATATAAGTGGGAATATTCGTACGTGTTAACAAGAATAAAAAATAAAATAAAAGATTCTTGAGGCTGAAGGTTTTAAAGACAAATTATTTTTGGTGTACATAAAGACTACAGACCTACAGATTGCATAAGAGCAATTGAAGTATCAAAGAACTCAGGCTGCTGAATGGGAACCTAGGTAGGGAATGACATTTAAAAGCTATCATTGCCAGAAGCAGAGGGGAGTGCAGAATCACTTTAACTTGAATCTTAGTGTCAATCCTTGAATTCAGACACTGGGTTTGAAGTACTTCCCCTCTACCCTTCTTAATTAATACTGTATTCTCATTCATAAAAAGGAAGATCAGGAGTTTATCTTCATGTACATTTCACAAATACACGTGGTCAAGGAACTCTTGTTTTACCCACGTCTTACCTAATTCTTTCTGCCCAGACAGCAAAGTTTGGAAAAGAAAATAATGAGAGAAAATAAAAACATATTCACTAGAAACAACACATGAAGATCGCTGGTACTTTTCTCTAGTCTGGTGAGGATCTAAGATTTTCTTTAGTGAAGATGGCCAGAAGTTTTCATTTTCTATAAAAGAGGGTAGGAGGGTGGTTACTGTTGGAAATTTTCTTCTTGATTTTATAAAGAAAGGAGGGGAGAAAAGAATTTGGATTTGTTTTTCTTCATTACACTCATCTTAGAATAATCCTTATTGCAAAATGATATGTTTTATGTCATATATTCCATGTACTTTGATTTTAGTGTTCTGCTTCCATAGCATGTTTTCTGTTTCCTAAAGATCTTTCGGGGATATTCATAATTTGTCCTTTAATTTACACAAAGTCTAGACAATAAATGTGAGCACATTGTAAATATGAGAAATAGAGTAATACACACCATCTTTAGATCTAGAAAAGTATTGATTTTAAACATAATTTTACAGTGTTCTTATGGAAACCTTTGCTATTAGTGGTATACAATGGCCTGGAAAGTTTGTAAATAACAGATCATTGAGGGAAACATATGAAAATAATGTTGTTTGAATAAAATGTTCACTGGTTTGGGCTTGTAGACTATAATCAGAGAATTGAATCATCAGTTTGAGAAGAGAATCCTTCATTTAATTTTATAACACAAATTAAAGTAGTATTTCTGTTTCTATAGTGCAACAGAACATGTCATAAGCATTAATATTGTTTTTTCCTTGGTTATATCATTTTATTTTTCTTAAGTCTCTGAAACAATTTCACTCATACTTTTGGAGGTATAATATTAGTTTAGCTAAAATTTTATTAGCAGCATTAGTTTTAAAGGTAGTAAAATATTAAACTAAGTAAATCTTGATGATTGAATTTTTCTTGTTAAATTCTCATTAATGAAGTGTAGAATTCTCTTTTTGAGATTATAATATAATTAAAATATTTCGCCCTTTTCCTTCCACCAAACCCTTTCAAATAACCCTCCACTTCAAATCTGTGCCTTCTTTTTACACTAATTGTCATCATATGCATACATAAATATCATATACGTTCCTAATTATAACCTGCTGAGCCCATATACTATTACCTCTATGCATATTTTGAGGTCTGAAAGTTTGCCAGTGGACCAGCAATTTGTGTACTCTTCTCTGGAGAAGACCACCTCTCTTGCTCCCAGCATTCTTTAGTTGCCTATAATTCTTTGTGTAGGATTGAGGTCTTATGGGTTTTCCAATGTCCACTTTTGCATGTTCACTGGTGTGGTCAATCATGTTTGTGAGATTTTATGGACTATTTTCTGATATTAGTAGGAGACAATCTCTAGCAGATTCCAAGATCCTCGGCCTATTAGAGTCTCTCTTCTTCAGTGTTTCCTAAGACTTAACTGTGGGATACTTTTGTAATTGTATTTGTAGGGACTGGATTCCACAAGTCTCTATAGCACTTATTTGTTGTTTTCATCTATTACAAAGAGAAGTTTCCTTGACAAAGAGTGAAGACTACACTTACTTGTGGCTATAAGATCAAATGTTTGCAGATTTTATTTGAGGTTTATTTTAATAAAGTAGTTGTTATGAATTCTTCTCCGATGACCAAGACTTTACTCAGATTGAATGTTTGCTAAGTTTACAGCATCAGACATGGTTTGCCTCAGGCTGAGAATGTTTAAGTCCATTTAAACAGCTGTTGATTAATGCCAATATACATGTATGAGGAATTATAATTCTGCAACATGGCTGCTCTGGCAGGGGATCACATCCAAAGATCTAGGTCTTTGTTATCTAACTGGAGTACAGACATACCTTCAATATACAACTTTATTCTCTCCTCAACCCCGAAATAAAGTCTAATTGAAGGACAAAGTAATGAATCAGACAGATTTGACAGAGTGAGTCAGAGATGCGATATGCCCAACTCTCACAAAAACAGAACCGGAAAGGAATGCTACTTAAGAGTAGAGCAGGAGAGAAAGTTGAGTCATTTGTGAATCAGTACAGTAAATGTAGTGCAATAGAATTTAGTTAGTTCATGAGTTCATGCTGTTCAGTGCAGGTCAGCAGAGGCAGCTGAAGCCAGAGAATACTAAGGAGTCAGAAGATTAGAACAAATTGCCAGAGTTAGTTAGTTTGAGGCCACGCAGAGCAATTCAGTGGCTAGCTGAGTGAAGCAAGTTTGAATCAGTCAGCTTGGAGAGGAATTTAAGCCAGAACAGCTGAGTTGAACCAGCCAGCCAGAGTTCAGAAAGAACTAGGAAAGGTGAGCCGATTCAGAAGTAAGTCTCCGAGGCTGAATACATTCTAGATTAGATTGTACAGAGGGTAGCAGCTTCCAGATTCAGGCCTAGTAATAGATGGAATAGAGAAAGCAATGCTCTGGGCTCAGTCCAAGCCATGTATTTGCATACCTTGAGTACAGTTCTCACCGTACCCCTTCATCTGAGGAAATAAAAGCTAGATTTACACACCTGTGTCACCACTGTACCCTTATGATAGCTGGTCTTTGATGTAGTTCATAGGCAACTTAGTTGACTAAGTCTATTGGTCTTGTCTTCCTCTGAAAACTTCCATGTTTTTTTTCTCATCATGAAAGCTATACTTCAAGGTAGAAGACTTCACATCAGTTATAGCTCAGGAGTCTTTTGGCTCTGATTCAGAGGCACTTAATATCCTCAGCGCTAGGGACTTACTCTCAACCTCTGTGGGATAACCATGGGCAATAGAAGCAGAAGTATGCTTTAGGAGTACCTGACCAACAATTCAAACAAGGTTTCTTATGTGCAGAATAGGGATTTTCTTAGATGGCCTTTGGGTCTTGGAGGATTGCTATCAGCCTAGGTAGGAGAATTAAGTTTATACTATTTACATATCTTTACACACACACACACACACATACACACACATCTATGCACATAAATCTATTATGTTTACATGTATCATAGTAGGGATCTTTTGTAAATAGTTAATGTAATCTTTTGAAATCAACCCAGAGCCTCTTTTATTTGAGAATGAAACTGTTGTGTTATTATCTGGTTTAATAAAATGTAAACTCTTCCGTATTCTCTGTAAACATTATAGATAATCACATCTTTAAATACTTTAAAATCTTAATCTGTATTGCTCAAGCTTGTATTTTCCCTTCTGAGAATCTGACAGTTTTCAGTGAGAATCACTAGCAAATTATCTTATCACTTAAGGAAACCTAAATCGTGCTGAGAGCAAATGTAAGTTCAAGTACACCTGCCTTCAAATCCTTACTCACAGACAGAAGAGAAAATTTCAATTTACATCTTGCTTTATTCTAGTTCTCTTTGTTTGCTGTGGTGCTGCCTCCTTCAGCCATGACTATGCAAAGACGTGCAAGCCACTTAGTACCAAGCTGCATCCACATCACGTCACTTTGCTTTCTTCCTTGACCCAGAATTTGTTGGCCACAGCTACACTGAAATGAAAATATATTAGTATGTCAAGAAAAGGAGAAAAGAAACACAAATGTAGGTCATAATAGAGAATCTGCTCCCAAATATTTTTAATTTTACTACTTAATTTATGAGTAAGATATTTTAAAGTATTATAAAACACAGAAATGTGGCAAAACAATGAAACCATAATCTTATTTATTTTATCAATGTTTATCCATCTCACAATATAGCGTAAGATAGGCTCTGCTCCCATAATCTTAAATTATCGAAGAGCCTTCATATTCTTTGTTTATTTTTGTTTACTTATTTAGAATCAAGAAATAATGATAGTGACAATATACTAAATGTTCTGAAAAAAATTATACATGCTCATAAATATCCCTATTTATTTATTATGTAGTTAAAGACCTATAATTCCTATAAGAGTTGTTGAATGAGCATAAATACATTAGCAAATATAAGAAAAGCCCTGCACCTGTTAACTATAAAATCAAGATTTGCTTAACAATTTCTACATTGAAATACCAAATAGATTTTTCCTTACATTGAGCTGCCTTTCCTATTTTAATGTCTAATTAAAGATCAAATTATGGTAGTTCTTGATCACTTCCAAATTTGTACTCTTAACTATTTTTCAAAGAAGAAATGTTATACTGTAAAATGTATAACTATAGGTTTAGTGAATAGGCTAGAGGGATTATACAAAGTCATTTAACTGTGACTCTCCATTTAATTGTGTGAACAATCATTATTTTTAAGTCCCCATAAATATTATGCAGGCATTTGGTAGCACAGCTCAATGGCAATTTATTTAAGTCTTTTATTGACATTTTAATTTATGTACACTTATGACAGTAGAAGTTATTTATTCATTTATTTTACAAATTTGCAGTGCTTTAATTACTGTCACCTTTTTGCTTTCCTCAAACATCTATGCCTTATACTATTCTGAACATGCATAGTGCTAAAGTTGGTAGACTTGGTTTTCTCCATCCCTCTGCTTACTGAGCCTGGACAGCCACCATCACAGTTAGTTGCTATAGCCCAAGGTTTAAGCCTGATACAACTTGTAGATTTCTAATATTTTCTTTCTTCACTCCTCCTCTGAATGGAGTTTACAATGGAAAAGACAGGATGGAAAATACAACTATTGTTGTGTTGAGTAAGTCCTGTAGAAGTGTATAAGTAGCAAAGGTGACGAATATTCCTCATCTTTCCCCCTCTCCCTCCCCAAAGTCTCTCTATGTAGCACTGGGTGTACAAATGCTTTCTATGGAGACCAGACTAGCCTCAAACTCACAGACCCTTTTAGGTGCTTGTGTTAACAATGCCTGTCCCCATGCCCAGCTGGATCTCTTAATAGTATCTCTCAAAGCAACTGACAGTGAAGGTTTGAGGATCTCAGTACATGATCTGAAAGCAGCAACAGTGTGTGTTAAGTAAAATATAATAGTGCACAGTTTATCTCTTTTTCACGACATAAATGTGAACAAATAACGAAGGAGTCCTGGGTTGATGGAAACTGTTGGTCTAGTGGGAGTTCCTTAACCTGTGAGAGAAAATGTGGGTGAACTTCAAGTGCAATGCTAAGTGATGTTGTCCTTTTTGTTGTTGTTGTTCTTTACAGGGATTTCCACCAACGCTAGCTCTACATCTAGATTGTAAGCTGCATTGATTCATGTAGCAATGCTTCGCCTGTGCTTTAATAATCCTACTTATTTCAAATCAAAGTATGAAAAATGGAAATATGCACAACCTGTTTATAACTTTACTATCCAAAAGGGAATAATGAACTTAAAATGTAATAATTGTGTAAGTAAACTAACTTGAATGGATTCTTGGTTATTTTTCTTTGAACCCTGCTTCAATCACAAGAGAGTCTCAGTAAATATATACTAATTTAAGTCACAGGATACTCCTCTTTCATGTGGCAGCACAGTTCTAACCACAAACAAATGACAGAATTGTCATTAATTTGTAATATGTTCGAAGTTAACTACCTAGTCGTCAGATGAGTGCTAGAAGCATTAATTTAAAAATGATATGTTTTAAGTACTATAGTCAAATAGTTAAAACTTTCCAAAAATGGTTTTCATTTAAAATTTAAACTAAAATACAGAAAATTTTAGGTAAATAAATCAAAATTATTGTAATAAATAGTTAAGCACAATAAGGAAAAGAATATTAAAACAGTAATAAATATAATTATCAGGCAAAATCCTTAGTTTGTGAAATCAGTCTTAGCAATGCTTCTCCATGGAGTTGGAGAACAATCAAATAGACAGACATCTTCTGAGCAAGAGTGTCAGAAAGTCTAGTATCAATTCAGAAACACAGGTTGTTTTTCTGAATTTCATAAAGAATCTTATTCATCTCTCCGTGTGAATGTGAGATTTTCATTTCCACACATAGACATGGTGTAGGTGGCAAGGGAACAAACGTCAGGATGTGTGAAGCCCGGGTCTGAATTCCCTGGGTGCTGCTCTCAGTGCCACTCTATCCCAGCCTCTCGAGCGTTTCCGGTGTGAGTACAGTAATAACGTAAGTTGCGATCATTAGTGTTAAGATATAAAGAAAATAGAACAAAGCCCGCAGCGAGCAACAAGAACTTTTATGCTTTCGTTTTCATGTTTCCCTTGAGGGAATGCCTGTACCTGGGAGGACAGGTAAAGTCTGCAGGACAAATTTACCTTATTTATTTGATTCCAGATTGAACTCTGTGTGCAAGAGCCACTGCTCTAAATTTCTGTACTTGGACATGGGCTTTGTGAGGTCCCTGAGGTAGCTTTGTTGTGGTAAAAACAATCTTGTTCTGTAAGGTACTTCCTCACTCACTCCTCGCTAACCAATTTGTTGGTTGAATGAATATTTGAAGAGATGGCAATAGAAAAAAAACCTGTTTGGTGACTAATAACTTCACATTCTAAGTGTGCCATACTTAATTAATCGCTCAGTTTATAAGTGTAAATTTCTCTCAAGCAAATACACCCAGGAGGAGTAGAAGGCAGGAAATAATCAAACTCAGAGCTGAAATCAACCAAGTAGAAACAAAAAGAACCATAGAAAGAATCAACAGAACCAAAAGTTGGTTCTTTGAGAAAATCAACAAGATAGATAAACCCTTAGCCAGACTAACTAGAGGACACAGAGAGTGTGTCCAAATTAACAAAATCAGAAAGGAAAAGGGAGACATAACTACAGATTCAGAGGAAATTCAAAAAATCATCAGATCTCACTATAAAAGCCTATATTCAATAAAACTTGAAAATCTGCAGGAAATGGACAATTTCCCTGGACAGATACCAGGCACCAAGTTAAATCAGGAACAGATAAACCAGTTAAACAACCCCATAACTCCTAAGGAAATAGAAGCAGTCATTAAAGGTCTCCCAACCAAAAGAGCCCAGGTCCAGACGGGTTTAGTGCAGAATTCTATCAGACCTTCATAGAAGACCTCATACCAATATTATCCAAACTATTCCACAAAATTGAAACAGATGGAGCACTACCGAACTCCCTTCTATGAAGCCACAATTACTCTATACCTAAACCACACAAAGACCCAACAAAGAAAGAGAACTTCAGACCAATTTCCCTTATGAACATCGATGCAAAAATACTCAACAAAATTCTGGCAAACCGAATCCAAGAGCACATCAAAACAATCATCCACCATGATCAAGTAGGCTTCATCCCAGGCATGCAGGGATGGTTTAATATACGGAAAACCATCAACGTGATCCATTATATAAACAAACTGAAAGAACAAAACCACATGATCATTTCATTAGATGCTGAGAAAGCATTTGACAAAATTCAACACCCCTTCATGATAAAAGTCCTGGAAAGAATAGGAATTCAAGGCCCATACCTAAACATAGTAAAAGCCATATACAGCAAACCAGTGGCTAACATTAAACTAAATGGAGAGAAACTTGAAGCAATCCCACTAAAATCAGGGACTAGACAAGGCTGCCCACTCTCTCCCTACTTATTCAATATAGTTCTTGAAGTTCTAGCCAGAGCAATCAGACAACAAAAGGAGGTCAAGGGGATACAGATCAGAAAAGAAGAAGTCAAAATATCACTATTTGCAGATGATATGATAGTATATTTAAGTGATGCCAAAAGTTCCACCAGAGAACTACTAAAGCTGATAAACAACTTCAGCAAAGTGGCTGGGTATAAAATTAACTCAAATAAATCAGTAGCCTTCCTCTACACAAAAGAGAAACAAGCCGAGAAAGAAATTAGGGAAACGACACCCTTCATAATAGACCCAAATAATATAAAGTACCTCGTGTGACTTTTAACCAAGCAAGTAAAAGATTTGTACAACAAGAACTTCAAGACTCTGAAGAAAGAAATTGAAGAAGACCTCAGAAGATGGAAAGATCTCCCATGCTCATGGATTGGCAGGATTAATATAGTAAAAATGGCCATTTTACCAAAAAGCGCATCTACAGATTCAATGCAATCCCCATCAAAATACCAAATCCAATTCTTCAAAGAGTTAGACAGAACAATTTGCAAATTCATCTGGAATAACAAAACCCAGGATAGCTAAAGCTATCCTCAACAATAAAAGGACTTCAGGGGGAATCACTATCCCTGAACTCAAGCAGTATTACAGAGCAATAGTGATAAAAACTGCATGGTATTGGTACAGAGACAGACAGATAGACCAATGGAATAGAATTGAAGACCCAGAAATGAACCCACACACCTATGGTCACTTGATTTTTGACAAAGGAGCCAAAACCATCCAATGGAAAAAAGATAGCATTTTCAGCAAATGGTGCTGGTTCAACTGGAGGTCAACATGTAGAAGAATGCAGATCGATCCATGCTTATCACCCTGTACAAAGCTTAAGTCCAAGTGGATCAAGGACCTCCACATCAAACCAGACACACTCAAACTAATAGAAGAAAAACTAGGGAAGCATCTGGAACACATGGGCACTGGAAAAATTTCCTGAACAAAAACACCAATGGCTTATGCCTAAGATCAAGAATCGACAAATGGGATCTCATAAAACTGCAAAGCTTCTGTAAGGCAAAGGACACTGTGGTCAGGACAAAACGGCAACCAACAGATTGGGAAAAGATCTTTACCAATCCTACAACAGATAGAGGCCTTATATCCAAAATATACAAAGAACTCAAAAAGTTAGACCGCAGGGAGACAAATAACCCTATTAAAAAATGGGGTTCAGAGCTAAACAAAGAATTCACAGCTGAGGAATGCCGAATGGCTGAGAAACACCTAAAGAAATGTTCAACATCTTTAGTCATCAGGGAAATGCAAATCAAAACAACCCTGAGATTTCACCTCACACCAGTGAGAATGGCTAAGATCAAAAACTCAGGTGACAGCAAATGCTGGCGAGGATCTTGGAGAAAGAGGAACACTCCTCCATTGTTGGTGGGATTGCAGACTGGTACAACCATTCTGGAAATCAGTCTGAGGTTCCTCAGAAAATTGGACATTGAACTGCCTGAGGATCCAGCTATACCTCTCTTGGGCATATACCCAAAAGATGCCCCAACATATAAAAAAGACACGTGCTCCACTATGTTCATCGCAGCCTTATTTATAATAGCCAGAATCTGGAAAGAACCCAGATGCCCTTCAACAGAGGAATTGATACAGAAAATGTGGTACATCTACACAATGGAATATTACTCAGCTATCAAAAAAAACGACTTTATGAAATTCGTAGGCAAATGGTTGGAACTGGAAAATATCATCCTGAGTGAGCTAACCCAATCACAGAAAGACATACGTGGTATGCACTCACTGATAAGTGTCTATTAGCCCAAATGCTTGAATTACCCTAGATGCTTATAACAAATGAAACTCAAGACGGATGATCAAAATGTGAAGGCTTCACTCCTTCTTTAAAAGGGGAACAAGAATACCCTTGGCAGGGAAGAGAGAGGCAAAGATTAAAACAGAGACTGAAGGAACACCCATTCAGAGCCTGCCCCACATGTGGCCCATACATATACAGCCACCCAATTAGACAAGATGGATGAAGCAAAGAAGTGCAGACCGACAGGAGCCGGATGTAGATCGCTCCTGAGAGACACAGCCAGAATACAGCAAATACAGAGGCGAATGCCAGCAGCAAATCACTGAACTGAGAACCAGACCTCTGTTGAAGGAATCAGAGAAAGGACTGAAAGAGGTTGAAGGGCTCGATTCCCCATATGAACAACAATGCCAACCAACGAGAGCTTCCAGGGACTAAGCCACTACCCAAACACCATACATGGATTGACCATGGTCTTCAACCTCATAGGTAGCAAAGAATAGCCTAATAAGAGCACCAGTGGAAGGGGAAGCCCTGGGTCCTGTTAAGACTGAACCCCCAGTGAACTAGACTTTTGGGGAGGGCGGTTATGGGGGAGGGTTGGGAGGGGAACACCCATAAGGAAGGGAGGGGGAGGGGATGTTTGCCTCGAAACCGGAAAGGGAATAACACTCAAATGTACATAAGAAATACTCAAGTTAATAAAAAAAAAAAAAATGTAAAAAAAAAAAAAAAGACCCAATTTCCTTTAGTACTGGAGCAGCAGGTAGCACAGATTAATCATTGAGGAAATATTTATAGGCTAACGAGGCAACACTGAAACAGAAAGAAAAAACAAATTGGGTAGTTTATTAATGCCACTAACTAACTGAACAATTTATTCCTATGTGTGGACTTGAAAGAAAGAGGGCCATCTCTGCAGGTATTGACTATTTTGTTTCTAATTGTTGTTATTTTGAGGATTTTTTTGTTGTTATTGGGAGGTTTTGTGGTTTTATTTTGAGTTTTGTTTGTTTGTTTGTTTGTTGAGAGGGTCTCTTACAGGCCCCAGGCTTCCCAAGTAGGCTAGGTTGACCAGTTAGCAATCCCTAGGCATCTGTCGGTTTTGCATCCCCAGAGCCCAGTGCATGACACCATGCTCAGTTTTTTAAAATGTGGGTTTTGGGGATCAATCTCATGTCCTCTAGCTAAGCCATTTTATCAGTCCCCGAACCAGTTAGTTTTAAATTTTAATGTACTCTTTATTTGTAATAATAGATAAATAAACAACCAAACTATAACTGACTCTCTTTCAAAAGGCATTGGGAAATAGTGAAGTAAATGCCTATTTCGTAAAACAGGGCTAATAAGAATGATGGTAATTTGCTGAGCTTTGTGAAGGTACAGGCATTATGCTAATCATTTTCATATACTCTCCTTTGTCTCTGCAATGATCAGGATATCATATTGCATGTCCATAGAAGACATTGGACATGTTTTGGTTTATGTACTGCAAACCATGGCCAATGGATCAAATCTGTTGTACTGTCTGCCATGGTACCATCTACAAGTCTCCATAAATTTTCATAATTTATAAATGGTTGGGGAAAGTTAAAATCACAATAATGTATTATTGCACATGGAAAATACATGATATTCACATGGCCTCATAGAAAAAGCTTTCTAGCAATGTATAAATGCTTTTTTCATTTATGTTTCTCCTTTGGATGCTTATATACTACAATGACAAGGTTCACTATTTCAATAAAAGCATATTCTATGTACAACAACAAAAAAAAAAAAGAAAGAAAAAAAACCTGTTTGGTGACTAATAACTTCACATTCTAAGTGTGCCATACTTAATTAATCGCTCAGTTTATAAGTGTAAATTTCTCTCAAGCATGGAGAGCTCTGCAACTGGAATGTTTCTAGATCTCACAGTTCATCCAATGGTGACAAATGTGGTGTGTTTTGTCCCTTTGCTGTAATTATTTGTAATGATTAAGCTTTGAGTTCTAGAGGTGCATTTGTATGTTTAGTTATAGTTTTTTAGAACTAAACTAAATTTGATCATGTTTGATTCCTTCATGGGGTTAGAAGTGGCACAATTTATATATGTAAAGGTTTTACTAGACCATTCCTATCACTATACAGATGAAGTCTTGGAATCTTGGTGGATACTCCCTTGTTGCAGAGTCTTCTGACACATCATTATCTCTAGGTCGAGGTATGAAGAATGGGGAAAGTGGATAATTTTATATTATTATAGAAGTGATTAGAGGGTAGCATTTGGACATGTTGAGATATAATACAAGAAGAGTTATTCTATTCCAAGGATTGTTGAGACTTTGTTACTTTTCATCCTAGTAATTGGGCAAATCTAATGTGAGTATGCCCTGAATTCCAGTGGCTGTTGTGACTGTACTTGTTCCTTCTGGATTCCTCGTGTCTCTCTGATTGACTCAATCGATCAGTTCTTCTCTGTTTCCTGTTGATTATTTCCTAAGATAATTCAATTAGTATTGCCTGAAATGTGTTGGTTTCTATGGCTAGAAACACACTCCCCAATTCAAAACCAATGTTTTCGTGGTTTAGTCAAATATCCCACCTCTCTGCTAAAACTTCAGGGCCTCACACATACTAGCAATATACCCTCACACAAGACATCAGCCCACTTGGTACCTCTTCTGTAGAAGGGGCAACTTTTGCCATCACATTCTGTCCTCTCAGAAACTGACTTTAGGGGCTATATAATCTTTTACTATATTCATATATTGTTAACTTAATAAATAACATTTCATCGTTACGAATGTATGCTCTTTTTCTAAAATTACGAAGCAATATGTTTTATAAACTTATAAGTGTAAAACTTCAATAATATGAATGCATATATCTGGAATTTTTCAGAACTTTTTAAGATTTTAAATACACTAGGATCCTTACAATAAGTACTCAGATGTAAACAGCAAATGAACAAGGCATCCATACTGTGTTAACTCACAATTTTATATTTTCGTGAATATAAATGTAGAATTTATATTGTGAATTCCATGTAGATAACCTGTAATGCATGGCCAAAGAAGTATGTTTCAGCCACAGGCCGTGAGAACTTTAGTGCACATAACTGTGCTTAATATTGCAGAAGACACTATCTTTCTAAGTCTCTCAATACTTTGATTTTACTTCACACATTATTTAATTGACTCATGATTAGAAATTTTGAAATACTACAGGGGCTCCAGTTTAAATATCCAGCTTCAGTCCTGTCTCCAGGCTGCTGTGTTCTTATCTCTAGAATCTCTGCTATGGAGCTTAAATGACAATTAACATGGGAAAAACAATGAAAACGGTAAGCGCGATTCTTTTATTCATTTGAATGACACTGACCCCGTAGACTCATATATTTGAGTACTTCATCTCCAGGGAGTGGAACTATTTGAAAGTCTTTCAAGGGTTAGAAGGTGTGGCTTTGTTTGGAGCAGGCGTGTCTTTATTGGAGAAAGTGTGTCATTTGGGTGGGCTTTGAGGTTTCTAGAATTTATGCTCTGCAAGCTTTGCTTTCTCTTTTCTTTCCTGAAGGATCAGGATGTAGCTTTCAGCTACTGGTCCAGTTCATGCTCGCATGCTACCACGATCCCGATCCGTAACAAAAGGGTAATAGACCAAGCCTCTGAGACTACCTTTTTGTTGTTGTTGTTGTTGTTTCATTTTTTATTTATTTATTTATTTAGACACTCCAGATTTTATTCGACTCCTGATCCACCCCCTGAGTGTTCCACATACCATACCCCCTCCTCAGCTACCTCCCCATACTCCCCCTCCCTCGCCACAAGGATGTCCCTACCCCACCCACACCACCAGACCTCTAAACTTCCTGGGGCTCCAGTCTCTTGAGGATTAGGTGCATCTTCTCTGACTGAACACAGACCCGGGAGTCCCCTGCTGTATATGTGTTGGAGGACTCACCTCAGCTGGTGAATGCTGCCTGTTTGGTGATTCAGTGTCTAAGAGATCTCAGGGTTCCAGGCTCATTCAGACTGCTGGTCCTTGTATAGAGTCGCCCGCCCTTCTCTTCAGCTTCCTCCAGCTTTCCCCCAATTCAACCAG
Source organism: Rattus rattus (assembly GCF_011064425.1). Taxonomy (NCBI): domain Eukaryota; kingdom Metazoa; phylum Chordata; class Mammalia; order Rodentia; family Muridae; genus Rattus; species Rattus rattus. The sequence continues at coordinate 40,768,527 of NC_046164.1, read as the reverse complement.
AGGGGGCAGCCGTTCCGTTTATTGGTTGGGTGTACATATCTGCATTTGACTCTTTCAGTGGCTTGTCTGGTCTTTTGGAGGTCATGATAGGTCTCTGTTTGTGAACGCCCCATGGCTTCATCTTGGGCCTCCCCTTGAGCTGGATCCCACTTTGTGCCTGTAGCTGGACCTTCTTTTCCTCAGGCTCTTCTCCATTTCCACCCCTGCATTTCTTTCAGACAGGAAGAATTATGGGTCAGAGCTTTAGCTGTGGGATAGAAAACCCATGCCTCATTTGATGCCCTGTCTTTCTTCTGAAGATAGGTCCAATAAGTTCTCACTCCCCACTATAGGGCGTTTCATCTAGGATCCCCACGTTTTTTTGAGTCCTGAGAGTCTCTCACTTCCCAGATCTTTGGTACATTCTAGAGGGTCCTCCCACCCTCCTTCCTCCTGAAGTCACCTGCTTCCATTCTTTCTGATGGCCCTCAGGGCTTCAGTCCTTTTCCTCCACCCAATACCAGATCATGTTCCCCTCTCCCACAACCCCCATTCACTTTGCCTCCCCTGTTCCTCCTTCCTTCTCCCCTTGTGGTGGCTTTCTTCTCCATCCCAAGTGGGCCCTTCAGCTTGTTGACTATTTTGAGTTTTGTGGACTGTATCTTGGATATTCTGTACTTTTTTTTTTTTTTTTTTTGGCTAATATCCACTTATTAGTGAGAACATACTGTGTATTTCGTTTTGAATCTGGATCTGAGTTACCTCACTCAGGATGATATTTTATAGTTCCATCCATTTGCCTACAAAACTCAGGATGTCCTTGTTCTAAATAGCTGAGTCGTATTCCATTGTATAAATGAACAGCATTTTCTGTATCCATTCTTTTGTCGTGGGACATTTGGGCTGTTCCCAGCTTCTGGCTATCACAAATAAGGCTGTTATAAACATAGTGGAACATGTGCCCCTGTGGGATGGGGGGTCATCTTTGGGGTGTATTCCCAAGAGTGGCATTTCTGTGTCGTTAGGTAGGTCTATTTCCAATTTTCTGAGGAACCTCCAAATTGTTTTCCAGAGTGGCTGTAGTGGTTTACAATCCTACCAGTAATGGTTCCTTTCTTCACATCCTCACCAACATGTGTTGTTATCTGAGGTTTTGATATTTGCCGTTCTTACTGGTGTAAGGTGGATTCTCAGGGTCGTTTTGATTTGCATTTCTCTGATCACTGAGAACTTTGAACATCTCTTTAGGTGCGTTTCAGTCATTTGAGATTCCTCTGTTGTGAATTCTCAGTTTAATTCTGTACCCCTTTTTTTGACTGGGTTGTTTGGGTTTTTTTGGAGATAAGCTTCTTGAGTTTTTTTAATATACTTTAGATATTAGCCCTCTATCAGATGTAGGGTTAGTGAAGGTATTTTTCCCAATCTGTAGGATGCCAATTTGTCTTATTGAATATGTTCTTTGCCTTATGGAAGCTTTCCAGTTTCATGAGGTTCCATTTATCACTTCTTCATGTTAGAATGCGAGCCACTAGAATTATGTTTAGGAAATTTCCCCCTGTGCCAATGAATTCAAGGCTCTTTCCCACTTTCTCTTCTGTTAGATTCAGTGTATCCGGTTGTATGTTTAGGTTCTTGATCCACTTGGATTTGAACCTTGTGCAAGGTGACAAATATGAGTCTATTTTCATTTTTCTACATACAGATATCCAATTAGACCAGCACCACTTATTGAAAGTGCTTTATTTTTTTCCCATTGTATTTTTTTTGGCTTCTTTGTCAAAGATCAAGTGTGCATAAGTATGTGGTTTTTATTTCTGAGTCTTCAATTCTATTCCATTGATCTACCCTCTTGTCTCTCTACCAATATCACGCAGTTTTTAATCACTATTACTCTATAGTAGCACTTGAGGTCAGGTTTGTTGATTACCACAGTCTTTTCTTTTACTGTTAAGAATTGTTTTTGCTATTCTGGGCTTTTCCCTTTCCAGATGAATTTCTGTGTCTTTGAGGAATTGTGTTGGGATATTGATGGGGATTACATTGAATCTGTAGGTTGCCTTTGGTAGGGTGGCCATTTTTACTATGTTAATTCTGCCAATCCATGAGCCTGAGAGATCGCTCCATTTTCTAAGACTATCTTAAATGCTCTCTTTTATAAGAGTTACCTTGCTAACAGTATTTTTTTTACATCAATAGAACAGTGGTCAAAATTGACGGTGATATCATCAAAACTAGTAAAACTGTAAGTCATATGTACTCGATGAATAACTGTAGGATATTTTGAGAAAAGTATCTGAAATCACACCAATCCAATATACTCTTGGTTTGTGCCTGAAAACTGAAATATTTATGCTTTCTATTATTATTATTATTCTTTAATCTTTTTTATAGTCTGATCCTTATCCCCCTCCCAGTCTGCCCTCTGACTGTTCCATATCCCATACCCCACCCAACAACCCCCACCCCTGTCTGAAAGAGGATGTCCCCATCCTACCCCCACTCCACCCCACCTACCCAGTCCCTGGTGCCTCAAGTCTCTTGAGTGTTAGGTGCATCTTCTCTCCAATAAAATAGACTTTCAACCAAAAGTTAGCAAGTGAGATGAGGAAGGACACTTCATATTGATCAAAGGAATAATCCACCAAGAGGAAGTCTCAATTCTGAACATCTATACCCAAATACAAGGGCACCTACATTCATAAAAGAAAGTTTACGAAAGCTCAAAACACAGAATGAACCCCATACAATAATAGTGGGAAGCTTCTACACCCCACTCTCACTAATGGAGAGGCCATTGAGACAGAAACTGAACAGAGACACAGTGAAACTAATAGAGTTTATGAACCTAAACTTTCTTTAGAGATAAAGCTTTGAAAGATCATCAAAATGTATTGCATGATTTTTTAAAAAAAATTAAAGTACTTTTATTGATACATTTTATTTTGGTTATACTCTTTTCCTTCCATTTACTTCCATATTTTCAAATGTGTCCTTGTTCAAAAAACATACAAATTCATCCATACTGCATAGTATATAAGGCAACCATCTTATACATATGGATTATATAATTAGTTTTCTTTTTACACTTTAAGAATGTGTGCCCATTTAACCTCCAGAGGAAGTAGTTGCCAGTCATCATGTTGATAGTCACCTGTTTTAAAGTAGTCTGCAGACATGAGCAGCATCCATCATCTGCATCAGAAAGACTCCCTTCTGGCATATGTCAAGCCATTTTATCAGAAGAAGCTGCCATAGATTGGACTAAGGACAAGGTTATACATAGGAAGTGGGTGGCTTCAAATGGCCATTATTATTCATGCTTTATTTATTTATTTATTTATCTACTCATTCTTTTATTTTTATATCTCCAAAGGGGGTTCTAGGAATTAGATTACTTAAACTATAGAGAAAATGCCCTTTTTCATACTAACCTTTTCTTCAGTTGGATTAGATGTATAGTTGAAAATCTATTTTCAAGAAGTTAAGACAGTTGACTTCAAAGGTTGAAATTAGAGATTCACATTTATCAAAATATGCCTTAGGACTTGAGAAAATTTGCTGCAAGTTGTGAAGTTTTAAAATGTATAAATAATATGTGCAAATACTGCTCAATGTGCTCAAAATATCGAATTTATGTTTTACCACCGTAGCGACCACTATCCGGTCCATAATTTTTAAGTAGGATAAAATAAATGACCTGAACCAATAAAAACCACCACAAACAGAGCCCAGGATACCAAAACATATTTATATGTTTATATATATTATATAATATTTATATTATATATAGAGATGTAGATGTAGATAGAGATATAGGTATAGAAATAGATATAGATAGATAGACTTTTACCTGGCCGTTACCCATCTAGGAAACAAAAGATTAGGAAGCATGGATAAAAAGATAAAGAGAAATAATATCCAGTCTTCTATAAATCCATTCAACTTGTTCATTATGTTACTGTCACTTATGTGTTACTGGCTTATAAAACTTTGAGGAATTGATATATTGACAATATCATTTACCCCCTAAAGTGGATTTATAACTTTTTCTATAAACAAATACTACAATAACCCTCTTATAAAATACATCGTGTTCTATTAGTGTATTTTATAAAGTTATTGATTTAGGACACTTAGATACTATAAATGTTGCAGTTGGTTTTATGATAATTGTCCATTCTATATATTTTATTCCTAGTGGGTGGTGTGAAGGAGGAGAATAGAAGTGTGGCATAGTATACCAGTCAGAATTTAATGAAAGAATTCTATTATATTATCACTTCTTGATATTCCATGCCTGGTCATTCTATAAACTATGACATTGTATTACATCTTTTGGATCTACATTGCCTTCTAATAAGCAAAAAACCCTCAAATTATTCTTGGGATATAAATTTTTACTTTTGTGTTAAGATTCATTTTATCAGTGCCAAAGAGGAGGATTCAATAAACTGTCAGCAGATCCTGAGGAAAAGTGTACAAATCTATGATGAGTAATATACAGGTACATCAGTTAAAACAGAATGTGCATTATAAGAACCTTTCTAAATGAGAAAGCCTACTGTCTGTCTGTCTTGTCTTCTTTCTGTGTCTCTATCTGTTTGCATGACATATGTATGCATATTTCACTTTCTGATGGGAGACAAAGCTTTTCAACTGACCTAGTTAATAGACATATCCATGTTTTCTACCTAGTGATATCTGTAAATGTATATACACTTCTTGACATGCATTCGAATATTATTTTGAAATTCTTTCTGAATCCTTATACAGGTTGTTTCATTTTTTGTCACCTTCATATCTCATTAACAAAATGTTGTTCCCTGAAGAGTATTTGGCATCACAAATTTATAATTCACTGTTTACAATTGTTTCCTAACAAATCCTTTGTATAGAACTGGTTCTTTCTCCTCGTCAAGTGTGCTTGACTGACTAAGGACATTCAAAGATCAAATCTCAGACCTGTTTAAGAGCATTAATATTCCACACGTAGGCATTCTGTCTAAAAGAGAGGATGTCACTAAAACATTAATTTCTAGTGAAATCCTCTGCCAGTGACCTAATTCATCAGCCAACACCATTTCATAAAACAAAATAAACCCATAATAATCCTTAAAAAATTCATGTCCTTAGTTTTGCTTTTGTAGCACAAAAATCAAGTTTCCAGTTTATGTTAATCAGTAGGTCAGTAAGGGCACAAATAGAAGAAGGGGGCTGAGTGCTTACATGTCAGTGCATGTACGCAGCCTGTGCAGCTTATTTTTCCTCGTGCGTGAGACCCGAATACACAAAGATGCATTCTCAAAATATTTCCATAAGATAAATAAATGAATCAAAATCTGGTGAGAAAAGGAATCACCAGAAATTTCTCAAAAAGCTAAAAGAAATTAATTTCCTGAAACAAGTGTTAATGCATTTTAAGTACTCTTGAGTGAACTTGCAGTTGGGTAAGGAAAACAATTTATGCCAATTAGCATGCTGTCACTTGCATTTCACTCCTGTTAAAGATATGAGTGCTGGGACACAGACAAGTCTGCTACCAGCTGCTGTTCCTATCTACCTTGGTGCTTTAGGGTCAGTCCTTCAGAGTCTTACCCATAAACTAAATTGGAACAGCACTTTCCTGCCTCCCTGGATATCCATCAGAAAGAAAGAAAGAAAAAAAGAAAGAAAGAAAGAAAGAAAGAAAGAAAGAAAGAAAGAAAGAACAAGAGAGAGAGAGAGAGAGAGAGAGAGAGAGAGAGAAAGGGAGGGAGGGAGGAAGGAAGGAAGGAAGGAAAGAAAGAAAGAAAGAAAGAAAGAAAGAAGAAAGAAAGAAAGAGAAAGAAAGAAAAAGAAAGAAAGGAAGGAAGAAAGAAAAGAAAAGAACGCAGGAGGGTGGAATTATAGAACAAGCATGAAATTGATTTAGCTGATGATTCACCATTGATGACACAACTTATTTTATGAAAACGTTTGTTAGAAAATGTGTTTCAGAACAGTCCTCATTTCTAGGAATGGAGTTCTTTGGAACCCTATGAGGCATCACTTTGTGCTTTGCAACTGGGTATGAAGAGTGTTAAGTGGCTTCCTGCAAATCCCCATATACATCTGCCAGAGTGAATTGTGTGTTTAATACACACTGCAATTTAATCCATTTAGACTGTTATTATATTGTGACATGTACACTGAATATCTTTGTTGCATGAATGGAATCGCTAACAGAAAGAGGAGACCCCATTGTTTTGCACCTTACAGTCATGAGAAAATAGAGGTGGTGAGCTCTTAATTACCATACTCCCCTGTTGTAAATGGAAGGCCCCCACAGTGATCTTTTTGTAATGCAAAGGAACTTGGCATCGTGAAAGACAAGTTTGAAGGGACATTTTGAAGGAAACGGAGAATGTAAGGTTATAACCAAAGAACTGGCTAAATCAAACATTAGAATGTTTCTAACTTTGTAAAATTTAAGAGCTTAATGATGAAAATACTATGCAAAATGTCTTAGCTAGGCTACCATGGAACAGAAAAAATATGTTTATAATGTGTTAGAAACTATTAAATCAAAGACTAGTTTGGATTTAAATTTATATTTTACTTGTGTTCTGTTCGTTACATTTCTACTACAAATCAGTCTTTTAACAATGTTTTCAGTTGTATATGTGTCCAAAAGGTATAGGTTCTATGCATAACTATGGGAGTCAGTCAATACTCAGTTCTTACTTCATCTTGCAGGCTACTGTTGTCTTTGACAGACCATATTTCACTCCACTAAGACATATATGTTTTATAAATGTAATGAAAGCATCGTATAATTAGAATCATTAGTTATGAAATCAATATAATCTTACATTTTTGGAAGCAGACAAGTCCAAAATAGCATTGAGATATAATAAAGTAAATTGAAACCATGAAAAGTGAAAATTACTTAAGGCAATATTAGAAACCACTTATTATATTTAGAATCACTTATTACTTAGTAGACAATGATATTTCTTTTCTTTATAATTATAAGCTTCTTAGTGTCTTTCTTCTATAGAAGCAGACGTTTAAAAACTGCATACTTTCTAAAGGCTTAAAAAGAGCCGTTGCTGTGAAATTGGTAGGAATATATTAGGTACTGAAGTTAAAACGCTCTTCTAAACGAGATTTCATAATGATAGGATTTAGCTCACTAGAGTTCTATTAACTTTGATCCATTTAGCAAATGGGTCACAATTCACACTGAAAGTGAGTTGGTTACTGAGAGAAGAATTTTGAAAAAGTCTCTTGGAGTGAATTACTTTAGTTTTATTAGACATTTGAGAGTATCTTGCAACGTATTTTGATAAAATTCACCAACCTTCCCAACTTTGTGGTCATTTAAAAAAACACTTCAGACAAATGTGTTCTAGCCAAATATTCAAGATGTGTGTTTTGCACTGGGGTGTGGTTGACTTACCAGGACTATGCTCTTAGAGAACTGAGAGTCTTTTTTCCCCCAACACCTAGTAATTACCAATAGTTCAACAGCAGGGTGATAGTGTATGACCAGCTGCTTTTCCACCTACAGATTTGGGTTGGCTTGGCTTTGTGCCCATTTGTGTGGAGTGGGAGAAAGTGGGTAGGGAAGAGAAAGGAGAGGGAAGGAGGGAGGGAGGGAGAGAGAGAGAGAGAGAGAGAGAGAGAGAGAGAGAGAGAGAGAGAGAGATAAATATATTAAATAATTTTCAAAAAGGACATTACTGCAGAAGGTTCCATATATATAGAAAGATAGTGGTCAATGATACCCCGGTATAAAACTCGTGATCCGTTACAATGGCTGGACGGAAAGACATACCCCCTGGTGTGCTAGTGCCAAAAACATCATGGGGGTAACCACTCACATTCTGATTCAACTTAAGTACCATTCCATAACAAGACAAAAGTCATATTGGTAACATTATTATGCCAGTTAACTATGGCGTGGTTTGGGCATACCCTGGTATTTGGTATTCAGGCAGCAGGGAGGAGGCTTTCCTGGAGATGGTTTTCAGTGTTACGTGAATTAGATCTTCTAGATGATAGCCAGTGAAACAAGTAAAGTAGCTTCCTTCCACAATATTCTGTAAAATAGCAGCTCTCTTTATTCGGGTGTAATGAGGGCCATATAAACCTTGGAGAGTGGGTAAGAGTTTTCAAGGGTATATATTGTTGGCTGGGGCTGAAGTACTGGAGATACTTTATTTGCATGAGGAGGGATCCCAGGTGCTTACACCTGTAATTTGGCCAAGCAGCTACATGACTTTCTCAAGAAGGACAGAGGTTGGGGTCATAGAGCTACATGTCCCTGGGTATGCTGGCCAAGAGTAGGGAGGGAGCAAATCTCACTCCTACTGCTCTCAAGATGAGATTTTCAGGGTTTGGCTATACTCAATGTGCTGTGTTGACTTTGCCCTTGGTCCAGGCCATCATCGCTCTTGTTCCAGGCCACTTCCCTGGATACTCCTGTTTCACAGCAAGGCCTGGCATAATACCTAGAAGAGAGCCAGTTTTTACTTTGTACCTCAATGCACATAATATTAAGCTCATTACTGATAACAATTCATTTCTCCACTCTCATCTCTGAAGCTTGTATTTATAATAAATAATGGTTAGGACTGAGATTCACATTGGGTGAAGGTTGCACAGCCCTAAACGAAATGTATGTGACACACATAATATGTGTGTGAGTACACACACACACACTATATATATATACATATACATATATATATATACATACATATATATATATATATATATATATATATATATATATATATATATATATATATATACCACACTACTACTCCCCCTCTTCCCAGGTCAGGGTTTTTGATAGGAGAAGGAGCAGAAAGATTTTAAGACCAAGAGGCATGGATGGCTACAAGTAAACACTGTCGAGTAGACACAGCAGCACAGATGCACTTACGAAGTCAAGGAATTCATGACAACATGCACAAAACCTATACCAGAGTGGAATTAATATTTTCGGAGACACCATGAGGGGTCAGTGTACAGCCTTTTTGTAAAAATTCAAGTAGATCTATCAGACCTCCATTTTATAGCTTCAACCAGTTAGATAACATCTGATGATAGATCCCATATAATGAAAAATAGAAAATTATACAGGACTGAGATTGATTCCTGGATAGTTGGACACAAAATTAGAGCATAAATTAGCAATGTATTAAGTTATTGTCATATAGAATGTTGTATTTATAAATAATGGTAGTATATTACAGGATGAATTAATAAGCAATGCCCTTGAATTGTTTCCATACATTTTTTATGGATCAGTTAAACTATAAAATGTACATTAGGAAATCTTGGTAATACTTTGCTTTTATCCTATTAGTGCAAATATTCATCTATGCTTCTAAAGTCAGCAACTTCTCAAAATACACAAACCTTTTCAGAAGGCCAGCTATTCTGCTGAGTGGTTTGTAAAAAACATGTTCCATGGTTCCAGAGAGGGTTTAAATTTATAATTAATTAATGTTAATATGGGCCCCCAAGAGGAGCTGGCAATGTAGCTCCTCACTACCACCTAAATGAGAGTGACTTCTTTGAAGAAACCTCCATTCACATGAGGCTAGAATTCCTAACTTCACCAAGGAAAAGAATTTCCAGGTAAGCCAAAATAAAGAAAACTTGTATTTTGTTAAGTGTTTTAACATGGATTTTTAGCATGGCCTTTAGAAAATACTATACACATCAAAGCCCTGAGTTCACCTTCTAAACAGGGAGTCTCATTTGTGTCTCCAACCAGTAACATCATATATGATTTTGGTGGATTTTAAAGATACTCTCTTTAAAGGATTTTTAAGGATGTCTTTTGTACTTGTATTTTGAAGTAGTGTTAGTGGTGGTGGTGGTAGTAGTAGTAGTAGTAGTAGTAGTAGTAGTAGTAGTAGTAGTAGTAGTAGTTCTTGTTATTTACACTTTCTTAGATTTATGGACACAGCGAGGTTCTGTTTCTGAGATAATTGAGTAGAAATATAGGAGTCAAAGGGGGTTAAGATATGTTTTGGCTACATATAAAGTTGAGATTCACAGAAAATTCCAAGTTTAAAACTGGGAAATCATTGAGTTAGACTCGAAGGTCATATGTGCCTAAGCGTTCGTGTGGATCATTGCTAGTTTAACGCTCCTCGAAAAACTCTACATAAAGACACAATTTTCTCCATGTAGCCAATTTTCACAACCAATTTTGTTTATTGTGCTGAAATTCTTGGCTTTCAGCTGGTGAACCTTCAAGCAAACCCAAGGGAGAAGCATTTCTTTCCTTTTGTATGTCTCTACATGTCACTTAGCTTTTTCTGTCTTTTCCTTGATGCAATAGGATTCTTGGTCAAAATTCATTCTTCAAGGTTTCTCAAAGGAAATTATAAAGAACGTGGATTTTTCCTAGTTTTCTTCTTATTGTTGTGATAGAGACCATGACCTAAGCCACTGGAAGGAGGGGGTTTGTGGTTTAGACATCGAATCATAGTCTGTTTTTGAAGCGAGCCATACAGGAACTCAAACAAAACAAGATACTGGAAGCAGAAACTGAAGCAAAGATTATCGAAGAATGTTGCTTATGACTTTTGCTCCTTACACTTGCTCAATTTTCTTTCTTATGACCCACAACCTCCAGGAGACGGACCAACAGCTGCTGGACTTTCCCTCCCCAGTCAACAATCAGGAAAATGCCACACAGACATGAAAGCAGGCCAATCTAATGCAGACATTTTTCTCAATTAAGAACACCTTTTGCCATATGTGTGCCCAGGTCATCAGAAAGCAAAGCGTGAGGAAGGTAAATGTAGAATCTCAATGTCCAGCATCATATGGAAATGAAGGAATGAAGGGCTAATCTTAAGAGTCTTTTGGTTTTACAGTTGAATTTTCAACCATTGGAACTTCATCATGTGCCTAGAACACAGAGTGTTGGAGTATAGGAAAGTTTTGGAGGCCTTGTAGAATTTTAGTCCAAACCTTCCTTTTGGTTAAAGGATTCATTTGACTATTTTTGTTTAAAAAATAATTTTATTATCTATGTTGGTTTTCTGAGATGACCTTCAAGAGATATGTGAGAAAAATTACATTTTGCTTATTTTTTAAATCAACTTGTAAATGAAATATGACTGTGATAGGAAACTGGACTAAAATAAATCTTATTTTTATAGTGTGTTTAATACTTTCTGAAGCATAGAAAAAGCTAATTAGTGTGAGTGACAGATGATGCATCAGTTCAGCCCTCAGGACAAAGTCTTTAATAAGGAATCGGGGACAAAAAGTAAACAATACACAACCCTCCTAGTTCTTGACAGGAATAAATCTACTAATTGTGGATCGTATCTAGTACTGATTCGGAAGTGTTTTCTTTGAAACCTTATAAACGTATAGATGAGTTATTAATATGTTCTACTGTTATTTAGTTTTTGGGTTTTATTGTTGTTGTTTTGAGATAGGGTTTTTTGTAGCTCAGGGTAGTTCTGTTTGTCCTTGAACTTGATTTGTAGGCTAATCTGGTCTTCCACTGAGAGATTCACCACTCTCTGCCTCTGGAGTTCTGGGATTTAAGGAATGTACTCAGGAGGCAGAGGCTCGTGGATCTCGGTTTATGGACAGCCTGATCTACCAAGCAGGTTCCAGGACAGCCAGGGCTATCTAAACAACTATCTGCAAAAAAATTAATAAGGAAAAGAATTAATAATACAAAAGAGACCTCTTTTAAAAATGTTATATAAAGACTCCCTCATATCAAATATAAGTGTATTCAGTAAGACAGAAATGTGCAAATGTTTTATTTTCTACCACTTTAAAAGTATGCTTTTATGTGATGATTAAAAAATATTTTTACCCGAAGTGGCTTCTTCATATTTTTAATTTACACACTGATTAAGGCAAATGATTTGATTTTTGATATTTTCTGTTACACGGAGTTTCTGCTGGTTCTGCTATACCTTCTTACAAGAGTGATTGTTTAATATATAGTTTTATTTGTTAATATATAGTTTATTTAATAACATATAGTCACTTGAATTCCCTCAAGACAGAAGGAATAACAGGATATTAAAATACATCTTTGGGATTCAAAAGCTAATTTTTTAATATTTTTAAGGAGACAACTGTGTCAAAAATGATTGAAGTATTAAATTTCAAAGAAAATTTCAAAGGCCTTCAAGACATTGAAGATATAGATTAATAGGATATGTCTCACGTATTATCAATCTGCATATTCTGTGATCACTTTGTGTAATGAACATCTTTCACATACATGGATCTATAGTTGCAGAAATTTCTTTGGATTGTCTCAAATGTCTGAATATAATTTCAAGAAAATCCCTTATGTTGCTACTAAGTCTAGTGTCAAGAATATCCAATATACCTTCCTACTAGAGGAATTTAAGTATTTCCTATGAGTCTACAAATATTTACAAGTGCTAAAGTTTATGTTAGAGGATCTTAATGTTCACCAGTGTATTTAAGGTAGCAAGTGAGAAATGTAGCCGTAAATGTAAAGCTTGAGAGTCTATTCACTTAGTGTCAATACAGTCCTATACAGTAATGAAAACTCCTCAATACTAGGAAAATATCAGAACTGGGACCTGTTATTTTCTGTCAGTTGACATACCAAAGTAACTCAGACTTTTATAATTTTTCTAATTGAAATTATGGATAAGCACCCATTTTAGTGCACATTCCAGTCATTCTAACATTTAGGAGACAGAGGCAGGAGGGTTAGGTGTTCAAAACTGGTCTGTATTATATAACAATTTTGAGGCCAGCTTGGGCACATGAGATATTGAGACTGATTCACAAAACAGAAAGAAAGGAAGTAAAAAGAGTGGGAATCAGAGTGGGAGAAAAGAAAGAAAGAATATACATCATGATTGCTTCAGTCATGGTTCAGACTCATAGACTACAGAGCCAATGCCTAACAAGAATTGTTTCCGGAGCAGTGACTTTTGAATCTTAAACTAATTTCCAAATATTCAAAAGAAGCAAGAGGTCTCTTGCATTCAGGAGGTGGCACTTGACTTTCTTGTTTCTAATGTTGACACTATTCCAGGTATTAGCTAGGTTCATTCTGATTGTTGCCATATTCGATACCACCTGTCTTCTTATATAACATCCTGTGGGGTATGAAAATACTTGTTTTATTAAGAGGGCCAAAGCAATTCTTCCCTGGTTTTTGTGTGAGCTTCCAATTTCTGGCATATCAATCTTGTTCAAAAATTATTTCTTAGAATGGTTTCCCCACAACCCTCTGTGGTTCATCCTATCCTATGGTTTCCAAGAAATATACCACCGATCAATACACGTATTTGTCTTTTAGTATAATGGAGGTGCATGACTTGGTGATGGGTTGAGGCATGGAAAGTGTCAATCAATATAATGTGTCACAATTTCAATGGTCTGATGATTTTGTTGCTCTTAATTCTGCTTTCGTTCCATTCTGTACTTACTCAGTTGTGAGAAATTACCACGCGCTTTGTGATCAATGGACCATTGTGAACAACCTAAACTCCGAAACTCACCTATGAACTAAGTCCTGGCATGTCTCGGCATGTTTCCCTCACTCTGCCAATACATTTGAATGAGAAGTCTACACAGAGGAATAATAGGACTGCCTGAATGGGCACATGCTTGAGACTGTGGAAAATATGAGTAGTCTGTGTTTGCTGATGTTTTATTTTGTCTTTTGGAAGAAGATAATTGACTTAAGATCGTTAATTGAGTATATTGTGTTACATAATCATTGGAGATAGGCAGTTTTAATTTCTATATTTAATAAATATCAACAAATGGAATTTATCTAAAGTTCCATTTCATTTAATAGAATTTTTCTTGCAATATAACTATTAAAGGAAACCCTCTTGGGGAAGCCAGAGGTACATGGCTGATTCTCCAGTTTCTTAAACACCAGCATGTGACCATTGAACAAAATTCAAAGCTCCTATTATCATCTACATTTCATATTAAATCTTGACACTCAGAGTGCCTCGAGAGTCACTAAACAAACTGGAAATGCTAGCCCAGTATATTTTAAAAATATATTGGTTGAAGCCTTTTGTTGGAATTATTTTATTACCTTTGTAATTTCTCAACTCAAATACTTTAACATGTAGCTTTGTGCATGGATGAGAGCAAAAAAGAAATACTGATCTGAAATGAAATCAAATAAATACCATTAGCCTCTTCCATTTCTTTCAAAGTGGGCTTGGGAAATTGAGCATAATGTTATGTCTGTATGCTGACAATAATAAACATTTCAGAGTAATGATTTCACTCTTTACATCCTCAAGGGAAGATGGTATAATTACAGAATTTAAACCTTTAGAAAAATCTTCAGAAGGAATATATGTGGGTTTCTATGTGGTTCAATGTAAGTTTTGAAAACAACAATAGCTATGTATTCCTTTATATAGGAAACAATTTCCAGAAAACAACATTAGTAAATTATGCATAGATAGTAGCCTACAGACATGCAAAACAGGTGTCAGGACCACTGTGCCAAATTTCCTTCAGAATCTCCTTTCATGAACAGATTTATGTGATTATGACAGTAGGCAGATGAACATTTTGTGTTTTTTTGTAAGTTTGGGGGCATTGGTTGAGTCATCAATTGAATTCAAAATATTGCACGTGGACTCATTAAAGCACAGTATATGATGTGACAATCTCACAGTATGATCCAGCCATGGAAATCAAACTTTATGCTGGAGCCATCTCTCTTTTTCTGTTATTGAATGATCACGTTGACATCACCCCACTACTTGTGTGCAGAATTAGGTGATATATTTTTCAACATCATTAGCATGTGCAGAACTTCACCTTGGTCAATCTGGATACAAAATTTTCAACCCAGTGTCTGCACATAAACCAAAACCATTTCCCGAGGTCAAGATATCGCATCATGTTAATAATCAAACCCACAGATGAAAACCTCAGCAGTTATACAACTGCATAAAGATTGTGGTTTTGCACCTATAAGAATTGTCTGAATTCAGCCTAGATATCTCTGAATTTATTTTCTTTTGAAAAGAACAAAAGCTATTATGACAGAGTCATACGCCCTCAGAAACCTTCCCTTGAGCACCTAGGAGCTTTCCTCACTGTGGAAACTCACCAACAAGGCTGTTGGTTAATGATATTTAAAGATAAAACAGCTGATTAAAAACTCCACGAAGGAACTGTTTTGGAGAGAAACCAGAGAGAATCCTTAAAGAAGGAATAGCTGGGTCCGTTTGTTCATGGTTCTCTTCCTAGGAGGAGCTAAGCTGAGGTATGAGTGGAGTGGAGACTTCAGTGGGGGTGCACAGCATCCACCGTTCACCCCCAATGTGGCAACTTTCACAGTCAAGGCTCTCTCATCTACTCCATATGGGTTTGCACTTGAAATGACTGCTAAATTTATGAAAAGAAAAAAAAAACCACGCTGTGTTTTATGTGTGCTTTATGCACCCTTAGGAATGAGTATCTGTGGAAGCTCAGCAGACTCTAAATTAAATATGGCTTTCATCAATAAATGAACTGAAAGATTCAAGACTCAAGAAATGGAATGAAAAATGTAAGAAACTTTCCTACAAAAGCTGTACAACAAAATCGTGACTTATTGAAAGAGAAAGAAATCATGTGATTACTTATGCCTGTTTGAAAAATAATCCTTATCTTTTGTATTTAACAATCACCTAAGATAGGCAGTTGCCGTGGATAAGAAGTGTTTTTTTTTAATGCAAGATTTTTTTTTATTTCAGATCTGTAGACTGAAAACATAGGAACACATTCTGTAAACAATAATTCAACAATCATTTTATTTTCTTGTTAAGTGGAAACTTGAAAAGACTTCTGAAATTACTAAGTGCATTTGAAATACATTATAGGCTATTATTCTTAGAGCATAAAGGAATTAAAAAATTTAACAATGCACATACATATGCAAGCACACACATGCTTGTGTGTGTGTGAGTTTGTGTGTATGTGAAAAATGAGTGAAAGAGAATCCTAACAGAATTATCTGTGAGTTTTATCATCAAACTATAAGCAATTAAATATGCACCGAGTATAATTCACTGCAGGCGTGGCAAGTTGTCGGTAGCATTAACAATAAATGCAAGTTACCTTGTTTGCACACAACCACTGAAGAGAGATGACAATGTATGACAGCATGTTCTGAGTACAGCAGATAAATAACTTTGCTTGGGGTCCTTAAAATTAAGAATACAGTGTTACAAGAGACACTGCTATCATTTTTGTTTGTTTTGCTTTGTTTTGGTTTTTGTTTGTTTCAGTTCACTTGCTTCCTCCCTATCACCATTTTTTTTCTGATCACCTATTGAGTGTCTCTCATTTTTTGTTGTTGCTGCTGTTGAAGTGTTTGACTGTCTCTGCATTGAACTGTGCTGAGGGTCTCACTGCGTTTTATTTTTCACAGCTTTCGCACACAGACTGTTTGATCTCACTTCTTGGAATGACGATATTAGTGGGATAATCTTGCATTTATTCTTGTGGCTTTCAGTTTTGCTCATGTGTTTACTGGTATGATATCAGCACCTGAACAAAGTCAATACACCATAATGTGAGAATGAATGTTGATACTAAAGATTAATAATTAACATCATTCAGTAGACTCATTTAGCTGATTTTTAATTATAGTATATAGATAATAATTTTACATCCTAAGGACTTCTAAAATATCTAGCTCTTAACATTTACCATTAAGCCTATGGGACAACATGGAATAGAAAAAAAATCATATATATCCTGATCTGAATGCACATAATACATCCAGCCATGATCACTCTTACAAGTTTACTTCTCCAGTTTACTTTTCATGTTTTGTCCTACTTAGAATATTCTATGTAAATACACACACATAAATATATACATATTTCTAACCTGTTTTGTAACCTTTAATAACATCTCATTACATAAAAGCTGAGCAAATTCAACCCACAGTTGCACACATTACCTGGAAATATAATTGTGAGGATGCTTAGACAGATGAAATAATTTAAATTTTTCCTTATCTGATGAAGGACTACAAGCTTGGGACATTAAATCTTTTTAGAGCACAAAACGCTCAACTGCTAAAAAGCATAATATTTTCAACTATCCCTGACAATTTTGTATTTAGCTCTTAGTCAGTGCAAAGAAGACAATGTAAATCAAGTTCTTTTCCTGATGTCTAAGTTACCATGGGACAACCGTATATTTCCTGATTTCACTTCTATACTAAGACAATGAGATAAAATGTATAACAATTTGATTATGCTCTCCCTTAATATTCAAGGAAGTGTCCAAATATTGTGAAATTTTTCTCTTGTGTGACTTGTGAGCATCACGACTATGATGATGTGGGGTGAATTACTTTTACTGAATGTAAGTCTATGGTTAGTGGGTCAATAATAGTTCTTTATGTCTCTGTACCATAAGGTGATGTGGTTATTTTTATGGAGACAAGAAATTATCTTTGTTATGCTGAAGTGATTCCTAACCCTGCCTGTGCTCCTCCTCTGTGGCTGGACCTCTGCTAGTGAAAGCGTGGGTTGTACCCAGCTTAGCCCTGCTACTCATAGAAAACATTTTATTGACATCACAATAGTTCTTGCAGGACCCCTTGAGACTGTGTCATTTAATGTGACTGGTGGTGAAACAGCACATACCCACACTTGCGATCAAATTGCCATTACGCCTTTTCAAAGCTGATGTCAGTAGAACGAAGTGTTTCCTGTATGAGAACCGGCTCCTGATGATTTAACCAGGGCACAGGATTATATCATATTATAAAATATCAGTAGGATTTGATGACAACTTCACGCTCACCAACATCAAAACACTCTTTTCCTTTCGCATTTTAGAAAATAGAGAGGTAATTGGGTTAAGAGAGAACCTTGCTTGAAGAATAAACTCCGGAACATCTTGAAGGCTGCTACTTAATTCTGCACATTTTGCGCTCCTTGGTTGCTTAGTAATCATTTGGAAGACAGTAAGAAAGTTGTAAGCAGATAGATTTTGAAACATTCACATGCAAAAATATTGTCTCCTGGGCGCTGTCCTTGTTTCATTTTGTGTTGGTTCTTTCTTTGTTAGCTGATTCTATTTCTATTCATAGTATGAACAGTGACAATATCTTACTTTGTAGCATTCGTTGTGGGTCATGATTTGAGTATAAAAATATCATACTAAGTAATGAGTTACTTGCCACAGTGCTCCAAAAATCCTTAAGGGATTTGATAAATTCCTTTAGTGTAGCTTTCAGTAACACCTTAGAGTATGCATTACTCTAAGTGTAGAGTTTATCATGATATTAAAAATAAAAATAATTACATTAAAATAATTCATCTAGTCTTAATCATTTTCTTTTTGATTTTGGGTAGTTCAGGAAAAGGTAAGTTCATGAATTCTTTTTTAATTAATCATTTTATTCATTTACATTTCAAATGATATTCCCCGTTCCCAGTTATGCTTCCACAACCCCCCCCCACATCGTATCCTCCCTCTCCCGCCTCTCTTTGCCTCTACCAGGGTTTTCTGCCACCCACCCACTCACCCACTCCCACCTCACCACTCTAGCTTGCCCCTATGCTTGGGCATCGTGCCATCACAGGACCAAGGGCCTCCCCTTCCACTGATGTCACATAAAACCATCTTTTGCTTCATATGTATCTGGAGCCATGGCTCTCTTCGTATATACTGTTTGGTTGGTCGTTTAGCCTCTTGGAGCTCTGGGTGGTCCGGTTAGTTGATATTGTTCTTCCCATGGGATTGCAAGCCCCTTCAGCTCCTTCAGTTCTTCCCCTAGCTCTCTTATTGGGGTCAGTCAATGTTTGGCTATAAGCATCTGCGACTGTATTAGTCAGGCGCTGGAAGAAACTCTCAGGTTACAACCATACTAGGCTCCTGCCAGCAAGCACTTCCTGGCATCAACAATAGTGACTGGGTTTGGTGTCTGCAGATGAGATGGATCCCTAGGTGGGGTGGTCTCTGGGTGGCCTTTCCTTCGGAATTTAGGAATTTGGAGCCGGGGTATGTTTATCACATTTCCTTGATAATCAGTATTTTGATTCGTAATAATGTGTTCGAATACATACTTCAGATACTCCCTTTCAGTGGATTGTAATATGTTACATGTTCTCTACCATCCTTTACTTGCTATGTAAAGATACATAATCTTTACTACTGAAGAGACGCCTGCAAATGAAAGAGTTGGGACTTTATGAGCGGCATTTGAGAGGGTCGCTTAGAAGGAAAGCAATTTTTGGTTAATGGGCAAGAGTTCATGATAGACAAGCCATATAAAAATGTGTGGAAAGTATATTTGTCTCAAAAATAAAAAAATGTAATCTGAACCTCCTATATTTGTTGCTTTGCCAGAAAGATAGCATTTTATATTTATAAATGTGTTCTTTCCATTATTTGAAGATTACCATTGTATGGTACCACAGGGAAGTTGTATGATTCCTGAAACTTGAGAGTTCATGCTAGAATGTCTATTATATAATTTTATATTAAATCTATTTATTAATATACAAATATATTATACAATATATAATATAGAAAGGTATAAATATATGATATATAAAGTATACAATATGATTATGTATCATATATATAAGTATGATATAATGTAATGTTAAATTGATTTTAATATAGAGCAGGATCTCACTATTGGCAATATGAAAAATTACACAGTTGTCTTTCAAGAGAGGAAAACACTATGTAGATAAAGGAAGTTCAGCACAAATATTTCCTAGTGGAAATGCCTGTTAACCAGGCAAGGGGAATTATGTCAGTGATTTAAATTGTTTGTTAATATTATCTGTGATGCTAAATGAACAGACACCCCAGGGAAACACAATTTAGCTTACAATGGTCTACTCATCTGTAATATTATACTTTCATCTGCATATTAGAATTTTGGTAATTTCTCTATATTTACATGAAAAATTCTTTAAATTAATAAAATAATTTTGTATAGTGATAGAATAATATTTTTGATTAATAAAATAGAAAGTTTTATAACTTTCACAAATAGTATGCTCACTATAGTCCTTATTAAATAAAAAAATCCTATGAATTTAAAGTCATACATATAAAATTAATGATATGAGTAGTAAATTAGTATATAATAATTTTACATATATAATGTATAACATACATAGAAATATGAACTTTAAAATGTGCATGTGTCTCAGATTTTCAAAAGGGTCAGAAGTACAACTATCTCTGATTTTTTAATTTACTTAACTGAAATAGCCAAAGATATATGAAATTCAAAGCAAGAAGGAAAAAAGGTTTTTAATGAACACTGAAATTTGTGTGTTCTTATTAATTTTTGTACCTGTGATAACCTCCTTTACGAAGGGCCATTCCTTGGTGTGCCATGATATCCACTGAGTTATATTAATAATTTCAGGCATACAATTGCTTGTTATAGCTGTCCAAGAACACAGCTGAAAAATAAAATGAAATCTTACTTCACCAGAGCTTTTTATTATGATGGTGCCTGCTGCTATATTGCGGAAAGATTTTTTTTTCTTGTTGAAAATGTTATTTAAATTTTCAGACAGCTGTGAATCTCTTCATATATAATTCATTTCAAAACATTTAAAGTCCTGCATCTGAACACTTGATCTGTGAACTGCAATATTTTCACAGCCGGAGGGATTAAGAGAGGTGGTCCAGTCCTTCACAAATATTTTGTTAACATTTTATGCAAACAGCTGTGGCCTGCATTTCTTTACATAGAACGTTTCGAAAACCATTTAGAGTTTCATTGCTACCAGAATATTTAGTTAGAGCCCTGAATTTGTTGGAAATTAATCAGAAACTGAATATATCAAAGGAAAATATGAGGACAATTGAACGTTTGTTTTGAAATATCTAGAACCTTTATGATGTAAGGTGTGGCAGACCTTTAATTTTGTGACTACTTTATTACTAGCAATTCATAAAGGAAATTTTAGCATAAAACAAAACTAGTTTTAAACTAGTGCTTCTGTATTCTACTCAAAGTCCCACATTTCCATCACACAGGGTACAGATGATGGTTTGGAATATTCATAAATTTCTCTATCTGGTCAGCTTTTCTTGCTAACATATCTGCTTGTGTTTTCCTTTTTATGAGTTTTGTATAAAATTTTGTAAGAAAGATCTAAAGGCATCTCATTCTTACATTTATTATCATGGAACTATGTTACCCCACAGGATGCAGAGAGTAAAATCAGTAAGACATTAGTGACCATGCCATGGGGAATTATGATTTTGGTGTCACGCTTAACTTTATTTCCCAAAATTAAATATGATTACTTTGATAATTTTCTTTTTTCTTTTTTATGAAAGCATTTTTAAAAGTTTTGGATATTATAACTGAATTCCAATACGAGGTTTCATCAGATTCTTGTTGTTCATTTTGATTCTTGCTTTCCAGTTAGACATGCTTTGAAATAAACATTGAGATGGAAATGCAGTATAAACATTTTCAACACTAGAGCCTGACTGGCATTTTTTGAAGAATCTCAAATAATTGTGTGATCAAACACTAAGATTCTTTATACTGTCCCACGAGTTTTTGTCTCAGTGGTGTTTTTGAAGAATGATAAGCCATGGTGTGGCCTAACACGACGAGACTCTTTTATACTGTCCCAAGTATTTTTGTCACACAGTATAAATTAATCACTAATTGCCTTTGTGTGATGAGTTGAAATTGGCCTTTTCTTCCTCATCACGGGCTAAGACATCTCACCTCCCACTTTTTAAAGAGGTCGAGACTCAGGCCTCTCGTTGAATTCTAAATGAGGTTTGTCAGTCAAGCGTGGCAAAATCTAATCTCATCCAAAGAAAAAGAGGAAAACGGACCAGAAAATTATCTGATTTTCCGATTTCATGGCCAAGGTTACCCCGGGAAGTGATGAAAGTGGCATTTAAAGCCTGTAACTAAGGAAGTATGCCAAACGTAGCCGTAATAACGAATAAACCGTGTGGAAAGATAGCGTTTTAACAATTTTACAGTTGCTAAGTGTGAAAATTGTAATGTGGTCAAGCTCCAGGAATCCATGGCAGTCGGTTCAAAGAACTGGAACAATGCTCAACTAGGAAACATTCTCAGCTCTGTAACTCTTAAACACTGATGAAGTCAGCTTCTGCCTTGGCGGTGCCGACTCCAGGACAGAACGCCTGGGGACAGCTTCATTAGTGAGGCCGGCTGTTTGCCCTGTGTGAAGAATGAAAGCAGGATCGCAGAGGAGACAGGTAGACAAGGAGTGCAGCCGAAAACGTTGGTCATCTTGTTTTACCTGAACATCATTTTCATGTTGTTTTGAGCTGTCGCTGAAGGTGGGAGAGAAAAGTACTTGGACTTGTGAATATCTTACAAATGCTTTTTTCATGTAATTCACTACACATTAGGAGCTGACGGTCTCACTAGTTCTACTATCCAGATGGAAATATCTAATATGGAAGTCTGAAAATGAAGCCAGAATGAGGAAACTTTGTTAACAACACTGAAATATGAGTCAAAATGAGGAAGCCTACCTCCATTACTTCCCTTGACAGTTGATACTGTTTACCTCAAAAGCACTATCAACGTTCATATTAGCGTGTTATTTAGTGAACTACCTTATAGTACATACATGACATAATGAAATCCACATGTTGTATGTGGCATGCAGACTCTTAAATTGTTCAGGGAAGTAGGGATAATTCTGTAAATAATCTCAGAAAAGAAAAATGAGTGATAAGATACTATCTTCCTCATGACGTTTAATGTAGCATGCTCTACTGTTAGAAAAAATATTTGAATCTTGGCTTTTCCTTATACCTTAAATTTTGGCATTGATTCATACAGATGCAGTGAGGTATTTTGTTTTTTGTTGTTCTTGTAATATCGTTTTATAGAAACCTAACCATTTTCTACAACAGTGTCAGAAAACTCAGAAACATTTCAAGCAGTATAACTTACAAAATAGATGCGAAATGCATCTTAATATTTTGAAATCTTTGATCCCTTATCAAGAAAACCCATGCTTAGAAAGCAAAATGGATGAAAGTCAACCATTTGGATTTATTTCTTTTTCACAGTCGATGGTTTTGATGATTATTGTAACGATTATCAATATCGTTATAAAATGTTTGTTCTATATTTTTATGCTTTGAGGAATAATCCTAAGTGTCTATTGTAGATTTCTTGCACATGTCAGCTATTTTAGAATTAAGACTTTTATGAGATAAAGTAGCAGTATTTAGTATCATGTACAATCTTTATCGATGCAGAATTTGCTTCATGGGCTTCCAAGTAGCAACAGTCACAGAAACTTCAGAAGATTATCAACATTGACATGGCCTGAACTAATTTAAACATGACAATCTAAATCAAAAAGTCCATGTTTATAATGGTTTTGTTATAAAAACTTTTAATATAAATCTTCCTCTGTAAAGAATAAAAAAGCAATGTTATAACCCTGTTCTAGATTAAACCTTTATTGGCCTCTTTAGTCAGAAATAGTTAAAATAGTACTAAATATATTTAGGTTTTCTTTTTCTTTTATGTAACTTTGTTACAGGTTGTCCTACAGATGCCAGTGTCTTTTCTTCTTAAAGATTATTTTACAGTAGCTCTCTTTCCATGGATTGCCCAGGAACCAGTCTTTCCCCAACCGAAAGTCATTGCATTCTATCATCTTTGTTGGCTTGTATTTCAAACAGCACATCTTATATGTCTTCAGTAAATATTGATTGTAGTTTGTGTGTATTTCCATTTGACTTATTTTTATCATTAGTCAATCTTTTATATTTATTGATTTTGTTGCATTTTTTTCAATGTCTTTAACTTGGTGTCTGATGGCAAAATTTTCTCAGATTACTCTGAAAATCACCCTGAATATTGAGGATGATTTTCTTTTTGTCACTGATTTCATGATGATCTTCCAGTTTCCATGATTTCTTTTTAAAATTTAGTCACTAGCCAGCTTTGTCAGATTTTAATGAGCTCTGAGTTCTATCTCAGTCATCTTCAGACATATTTCAGGTTTGGCTTTCTGAACTCACACACACACACACACACACACACACACACACACGCACATGCACACGCACACGCACACACACACACACACACTTGTTCAAGGCAGAGGATATGTAACTGCTACATTGCAGTCGAAAGAACTTGTTACTTTTCACCACATTTGTAGTTACTGAAGAAGCAACATTTGCCCAAGGTCAGTATGCTCAGTTCTCCACATAACCTTCAAACAATGACACTTGTACATTCATGACAAGGAATTCATGACATTCACGGACCTCTAGAATTTATAAACCTGCCTGTTGTCCTGAAACATGTTATCCCAGAGGAACATATATTGAGAGATATTCATGTTATGTATTTATACCTACATAGCTATAGATATATCCCTGTCTGTGTTCTTTTCTCTCCTCATGAGAGTCCAGGTCCAAGGCAGTGATTACATATACTTGTAAAAATTTAAATATCTGACTTATTATTCACTACATTTTTCTCTGATTTTTTTTGGCTGAGAATTAGTTCAGTTCCCAAAATTTGTTTTGGCAATCCTTATTGGTGTGGCTTGTCCTCAGTTGACACATAACGGACAAACTTCCTTCTCTCTGCAGTCCTTATCACTGGGATTGTAAGCTCGCAAATTCCAGTGCTTGGTGTTCCATGTGCCTTTTCCTGCATCTGTCATCCATCCCTTCTACTATGGTTAGCTAAATTACTATACCTAGAAATGAGTTTTTTATTTATAGTCTGATTCACAAATTCTTTCTTCTACTATGTCAAATTTGTTATAATATCTGTAGATAGAGTAATTTCCTTGTATCCTGCATTTCTAATTCCGACCACGAAGTGAGTTAATATGCTAACTTCATAATGATCAGATAGAAACTTCCAGAACTATCAAACACATTTCTCTTCTATAGAAGATAACTTCAATGGCTTTACCAGAGTGCTAGCTTTCATAGAGTAATAGAAAAATAAAAATTAATAGGTTTTCCGAAGCATTTTAACTGTGGAATATGCCAGGCGCGCAGGCATTGTATATTAAGTAACCTTTTTGAAAATAGCTTCCCTGTCTCGGTTGTTCATTTTTATGATCTACTTTCTTTTGTTCTCATAACCAAAGTGATACCAATAGAATCATTCTTGCTCCTTCTGCTTTTTATTTGCCTTTGAACTTCTGTAACCCTATCCACATGATGTATAGGCTATTGTAGGTAGGAGAAATGTCTACAGAGTGTAAAAAGTCAAGTTGAACCCAGAATGCTTTCGTCACTATTCTCTACTATGCCTTGGTTTTTAGAGACTTCTTTTTTTTTCTTTTCTTTTCTTTTTTCCATCTTTATTAAATTGGGTACTTCTAATTTACATTTCAAATGTTATTCCCTTTACCGGTTTCCATGCCAACATCCTCCTAACCCCTCCCCCTCCCATTCTATATGGGTGTTCCCCTCCCAATCCTCCCCCCATTACCGCCCTTCCCCCAAGAATCCCATACTGGATCACCTGCCTTTCCTGTTTCCTTTCTTCACATTGATTCATCAAGCCAGACATTTGTGAGCATCTGTTAGTACAGCTTCTACAGCAGTGAACACTATATTTAAGGTTGTAATAACACTTCCAGTCACATGGGGCCTTATGAATAATAATTCTGCTACAGATGAGTTTGAAACTTTCAGTGAATGAATTATGCATATGAGTTACTTTGTAAATTAAGCTGGATTTTTTTTTCTGTCTTTAGTCATTAGAATAAAAACAAATTCTACCTGTGTGAAGAAAGCATTTCTTCTCATGGCTGCTGGGCGAGCAAATTTGTTTTAGGCTATATTGTTATTGTTTATTTACAACAATGATCGCAATCGTAGAGTTCATATATACTGGATTTTTCTTAGCATTCTGAGAAAGTTTCAATAATCTAAGTGCTGGTGTTGAACTTGAAATACTGGCATTTAAATGATTTCTAAGAATTAATGGTCAGTTCTTAATTTTCTGCACATCCACCTTTAGAATATACTGAAGTGCTAACAAAAGGAAAGCCATAAGAAATTATTATAAATAGATGGCTTAAGCAGATAAAATTTCAGACAAAAATATTTTCAAGTTGAAGTGAGTTAATATTCCTTTATACGTAGCCTGAACAGATTCTACATCTGGTTAAAATACTTAATGTCAAATCATTCTTTTCTGATATTTTATATTAAAAAGAAAAAATCAGTGACTTGTCATGTAATAAAGACTTATTAAGACAATATAGCTACAATTCATATGCCTTAAAGACCTGAAGGAGCATTGGCACTGTACTTGATAGACAGCATTTTCCTGTTAGTAAGCCACCACTACCCTCCCTGTGGTATATGTATTCACAGATTTTAAACAAATACGATAAATTAAAATATTTACCAAAGAGTATGTCCTTGTGACAGTAGGCACCTGGATCAAATCTCACCCAGATCCCGTTTATTTCCATATTTACTATGGCTACCTTCTGTCTATAAATCAGCATACATGAATTATGGAAGAAGGATTGATGGCTTGGGAGCTATGAATATTTTTGTTTTCTTGACATGCTAGATCCATTTTGTGGTGTCATTGACTAAGATAAATTGTGTCTGCTTGTTTTCAGCCATGTTCTAACTCTGACTCAAATGACTCCTATGAACTGTCAACTTGGCACTGATGGCCGATTGCCATCGCCGCCAGCAGGGTTTCCTTCCAGAACATGCCAGTTGGTTCTAGTACATGGAATGATTAGCTATAAAACAAGTTCCTGTTGGATTTAACAGTAAGGATCTAACAGTAGCATTTGTGCTGTATGTATTTATTTTAGCCATCCCCCCAAAATTGTGCTGTGTTCAAAATAATCTTCTATACCATCTTCGTGGTTCTAGTTTGAGGTCCAGAATTCCTATCTCTTATGCGCTTATGTTTTAATCTATTCACATGACTTTTTGTAATGTATGTAGTTTTGTCTTATGGCTGTGTGTGTGCACATGTGTCTGTGTGTGTGTCTGTGTGCGTGTCTGTGACATTTCATTAGTCAAGACTTGTATAGGTGTTTTCTCTTCAGTCCTTTATGTCTGTATATGACCATTAACCATTTACATTTTGTGACTATACCTTAAGTCTAGTCACTATATACTCCTGGAGTAAACTCAAATGTTCATCATGATGACTAGAATTCATGATTACAAATATATCCAGCTAATGCATGTGGAGAAAACGTTAAAGACTGAAATATTCCCTATTATATAATAATCGGTATATGGAGTTGTGGTGTGTGTGTGTGTGTGTGTGTGTGTGTGTGTGTAGATAAAGAGGAAAAAGACAGAAAATCAGACACAATTGTTGAAAATTGCTAAGTCATGACAGAATACTTTGGTATGCATTATAGTTTTATTTTGATTCTTACATATATTCAAAATTATTTATTATGGGAATATGGTTGATAAGCAATTTTCTATGGAGTCTGGGTCTGCAAACTAAGGATCAATATATCAGATCAAACCTATAAAATGGCTCCATTCACAATTCTGTTTAGCCCACAGATGCTTTCAACTGCATTTTAATAATGTAAATGCTAAAAGTGGAAATTCATAATGTATGTTTGAGAAAAGAAAAGCACTATGAAATTTCAAAAGGTTTATTTCAAATTTACATGCACTTCTAAATGGTCTCAGGCAGGAAACTCAGAATCTGCCCTTTACTGTTCACACTATGAAGTGATGTGATAATTCTCTCTGGCCACTGATGGAGGCCACTGAAAGTAGCAGGAGGACCCATGTCATTTGTTTGGTTACAGAGTATTAGCATAGACACATTGAGGGTTTGAAATGCTTGGCTTTGTACAGATTAGACTTTAATCTACTTTTTGTGGAGAAGCTCTTCATCAAAGGGGTCTCGATGAACTAATACCGAGTTTGAAACTCTCCACAATAATCAATAGCAACAACCATATAGAAAGTGCTTTTTCCCTATGATTTGAGGTTATGTTGCTGACTTGCAGCCCACCATACAATCTTGGTGACTCTCCCCAGGAATTCTGTATTGGGATGACCACTGATAAAATTCTATCAACTTGCATTGATTGATTACACACTGAGATAGCAACATTCTTCCAAAATGTTTTGTTCATTTATGCTATCTAATTTAAGAAGCATATCCCATTCAAACTGGCTCTTGACTGGGACCCCAGTGTAAAACGCCATCATTCCCACTATCCAGCCTCCATTTTTCCCTTTGATTATAGTGCCGGAAGAGCGCATGGGTGAGGATGAGAAGACAAGAATCAGTTTATGAACGGGTGAAGGCTAACAAATAACAAAGGCTAACAAATACACCATTGAGAACTGGATTCAGAAGGCTTGGCCCAGGAACAGGGAAGGGCTGCCATAGTCACTAAGTCATAAACGGACATCCAAAGAACACCCAGGAGAGCTTACACACAGATCCAGTTTTGCTAGTCTACCCTCAACCCCTGAAGAGGCTTTATCTGTCTGCAAACACGCTTCTTGTTTCCATTTTCAGAAGCATGCAGAATAGTGTTCCTGAGTTTGATCACTGGGACCCACATTGTAGAAGAGAACTGACACCTCCATGTTGTCCACTGACCTGCACACAACATAATACATTCACATTTACAGACACACATGCACACACACACAAGCCTCCAGTCTAATAAAGACGTGGAATACAAATCGTTTATAAACACAATATTTTCAAGACTTTCAGATATATGTTTTGCAATTTAAAATAAGGCATAGCAATGTCTTAACATCGGGTTTCATATACACTGGTAGGTTAGGGAATAATAAACAGCTCGGGGGAAGAAGGGCTTGATTTACTACTGAATTATAGCCATTACTAGAGTTAAAGCCAAGTTGCTCTCAGAGCCCCCAACTCACTGTTCATGTAAAGCATACTGCAAGAGAACTCAACTTTTTCAAAGAAAGTTTTTCTATACTCTTATCTTACAGTAAGGAAAAAAATTACTTTTCTAATTGCTCTTCTGTCTTCTGTGTCCTCCTGTCAAAATCTTTAAAAAATACAATTATTGTTATGGCTGGTTCATTTTATGACACTCAGGAGAAGATATTGTATTTTTTGAATTTATTTCAGGAGGGCTAATTCCACATGTGCAGCTGACCCTAGTGGCAGGTTTTCACTCTCCGTTTTATATGCTTGTAGAGGACTCATCAGACATAATTGCCTATTTAAAAAAATAATACAAAATATGTCTCAGAATAGATTAGACTTTTCCCATCACCTATTTGGGAAGTAAAATGGTAGGCACGCATAAGCTTTCTAAATTGAGATTCAATTCTTTATAGTTTTTATTTAGCTTAAAATGTGAAAAAATGTAATTTTTATTAATCATATTATTCGTTTACATTTCAAATGATATCTCCCTTCCCAGTTACCCCTCTACAACTCCTCAATCCCCTCCTGCACCCTCCCCTTTGTTTCTATGACCCACCCACTGCAACATCCCCTTACACTGGGGCATCGAGCCTCAGCACCAAGGGCCTCCATGCCCAGTGATGTCAGACACAGCAATCCTCTGTTACATACGCAGCTGGAGCCAGGGGGCACTCCATGTGTACTCTGATTGGTGGGTGTTTTAGTCCCTGGGAGCTCTATAGTTGATGTTGTTGTTCTTCCTATAGGGTTGCAATTCCCTTCAGCTCTTTCAGCCCTTCCCCTACCTCTTCCATTGTGGTCCACAGGGTTAGTTACATGGTTTTGCTGTGAGTATCTGCATCTGTATTGGTCAGGTGCTGGTAGAACCTCTCAGGAAACAGCCATATCATGCTCCTGTCAGCGAGCACTTCTTGACATTAGCAATAGTGTAGGGGTTAGGGGTCTGCAGATGGGAAGGATCCCTAGGTGTTGTGATCTCTGGGTGGTCTTTCCTTTAGTCTCTGTTCCATTTTTTATCCCTGTCTTTCCTTCGAATGGGAACATTTCTGGGTGGTAATATTTCTAACAGGATTCCTACTGACAAAAATAACAGTGACAAAGGTATCAGTACTAGCAGAGTTACTCATGTTTTAAAACAATTTAAAATTGATTTTAAGCTGAAATATAAAGAAACATATTATAAGTAATTCCCTTCTGGAATTTTGATATTCAGTTCTGTGTGAATGCTGTATTCTCCTTATTTTGGAAGCACGAGATATGAGGAGAGACAACTGCTTTGTCAAAGTTTCAACAGCTAGGAGGTTGAACAACTGGTTTTATTCCAACTTACTAATATTGTACTGGCTAGTTTTGTGTGTCAATTTGATACAAGTTGGAGTTATCACAGAAAAGGAGCTTCAGTGTGGAAATGTCTTCATAAGACCCAGCTGTAAGGCATTTTCTCAACTAGTGGTCAAGGTGAGAGGACCCAGCCCATTGTGGGTGGTGCCATCCCTGGGCTGGTGGTCTTGGGTTCTATAAGAAAGCAAGCTGAGCAAGCCAGGGAAAGCAAGCCAGTAAGTAACAACCCTCTATGGCCTCTGCATCAGCTCCTACTTCCTGACCTGCTTGAGTTCCAGTCCTGACTTCCTTTGGTAATAACAACAGCATGGAAGTAAGCTTAATAAACTCTTTCCTCCCCAACTTGTTTGTCATGATGTTTGTGCAAGAATAGAAACCCTGACTAAGACAAATTGGTACCAGAATAGTGGGGCATTCCTGTGACAACCTGACCATGTTTTGTGGAAGACTGTGGAAGGACTTTGGAACTTTGAGCTAAAAGAGATATTGGGTTATTAAGAGCTTCTGTAGGAACTTGGAAGATAATGTTGAGAACAGTGCAGAAGATGCAGGTCTGGCTTCTGAAATTTCAGAGGGAAGATTAAAGAGTCTTATCAGGTCCATGTTGTTTTGATTGTGAAGATTCTGTGGATTTGGTTAGCTGAGGCTGAAGAATCAGCTGTGATTAACAAGATACCAGAACGACTAAAGCAAACCTTTGAGTTACTGGGACTATTGATGCTGGTCAGCTGGAGCTAAGAAATTAGCGGTGATTAAGAAGAGACCAGCATCATTGAGGTGAAATCTTCTGGGAAGTGTTTGAGAGCACAAAGAAGCTGTGTTCCAGAGATAGTCAAGGTTGTACCTCGTTCTGTGGCTGAACTTGGCAGTGTGTAAGAGTCACTGGTTTTGAAGGCATGAAGGGGTCATGAAGAGCACCTGAGGCTGGACACTGTGAGAGGCCATGGAAGGGCACTGGTGAAGGTGCACCCTCAGTTGCAATTGATGGCCCAGGACTGAAGGGATCATACAAAAGAGTTGAGGCCTGGCACCATGAAGAGAGCCTGTGAAAGGCTATTGGTGAAGCCTAACTGCCATGGAAGACAGCAGCGTTTTGGAGATGCCAGTACCGTGAGATGACCACCAAGAGCAGCAGCAGCCATGGAGAACAGGCATCTGGAACCCAGAAGTCAAGGTGTGAGCTACAAAGGGCAGAGCTGGAGAAGTGTCCCAAGCCCTTGGAGGAGCCTAGTAGATCATGAGTGGATCCCTGACGTTGAACAACTAGTTTGATTTTGCTTTTGATTGTGACTGTGCCCTGATATTCTTCCCTCTTGAAGAAAGAATTTTGGTGGAGTCCATTGTTAAGAGACTTTGAATTTTAAAGTGACTTTGAATTTTAAAAGATATTAGATATTTTAAAGGGATTGAACTTTTAATATGTAAAGACTGTGGGACTCTCAAATTTATTAGATCTTGGGGATGAATAAGAAAGTAAGGGTTGAGGCTTAATAGTGATGTGTTTGTGTGTCAAGTTGACAAGGGTTTAATTTTACTGGCTAGTTTTGTGTGTCAACTTGACACAAGCTGGAGTTATTACAGAAAAGGAGCCTCAGTTGTGGAAATGTCTTTATGAGACCCAGCTGTAAGGCATTTTCTCAACTAGTGGTCAAGATGGAAGGACCCAGCCCATTGTAGGTGGTGCCATCCCTGAGCTGGTAGTCTTGGGTTCTATAAGAAAGCAAGTGGAGCAAGCCAGTAAGAAACATCCCTTCATGGCCTCCACATCAGTTCCTGCTTCCTGACTTGCTTGAGTTCCAGTCCTGACTTCCTTTGGTGATGAACAACAGCATGGAAGTAAGCTTAATTAACCCTTTCCTCCCCAACTTGCTTCTTGGTCATGTTTGTGTAGGAATAGAAACCCTGACTAATACTAATATTCAGACCAGATATCTCCCTAGTATAATTTATTGGCTTATTTGCAATGACAACACAAAACTACTGCCATATTATTTCTGATTTGGAAAATACATTCTGTCTCTATATCAAAAATCAGTAGATACAGGAGGAAGGCAACGTGCAGGGGAAAGTTCGGAATGTCTTGCAGGCTCCACTTTATTCATCATGAATAGATCTTGTGGGAGCTACAGCTCTCCAATCACTACTCTAATGTATAAAGAAACCACTGTATTTCTCCACAATCCTTTTGGCAGATACAAGAATGTGGAAGAAACACATTATGGCAATAGTAGAAAATTTATATAAAGTACCTTTCATATCTGATCTGCTTAAATATGGCACTTTTTCACATCTGCCTTAGAGGTGTGCTAAAAAAATGTCATATACTCTTGAATTCTTATGTGTGTATGTAAATAAAACTGAAAGTCTCTGTGTTAAGAATGAAAGGAATACTCACAGGAGGAAATAAAAGTGTGCAGCAGAGACTGAACGAGAGGCCATCTAGAGACGGCCACACAGAGATCCATCCCACATGCAATCTATAACCTAGTCACTATTGTGGATGCCAAGAGGTGCATGCTGACAGGAGCCTGATATGGCTGTCTCCTGAGAGGCTCCACCAGAGCCTAACAAATACAGAAGCAGATGCTCTCAGCCACCCATTGGACTGAGAAGAGGGTCCCCAAAGGAGTTAGAGAAAGGACTGAGGTAGATGAAGGAGTTTGCCACCCCATAGGAAGAACAATGATATTAATCAACCAGAACCCCCCACCTCAGCCCCCAGAGCTCCCAGGGACTAAACCACCAACTAAAGAGTACACATGGCTCTAACCCCATGTGTAGCAGACGATAGGCCTTGTTGGGCATCAATGTGAGGAAAGGCCCTTGGTCCTGGGAAGGATAGATGCCTCAGTATAGGGGAATGCCAGGGTGGGGAGACAGGAGGGAGTGGGTGGGGGGGTAGCTTTCATGTAGGCAGGAAGTAGGGGAATGGGATGGGGTTTCCAGAGGGGAAACCAGGAAAGGGGACTGTTAATATAAAATTATAAAAAATGTCATCTTTTAACCTGCACTAGGTCAGGCACTGTAGAGTCTTAAGATATCTATTCGATATCTTCATCTCAGTCAGCAAAGCGTCTCACCCAATCTGCTCCATCCCATATCCCACTGCTGATGGCTTCTCTCTGAGCCTGGCAACAATCTCTCTACCCAGCAATTTCCCAAGGCAGGCTGCCACCATGCCAAACAGATACATCCCAATTTTGTGGCAGCCGACACTTTCCTGAATTCAATTAAATCACCACACAAAAGAATACACAACACAATAACCTCTGATCGAATTGGTAAGTTATAATCGCGCACCTAATACAAAGCCCTGTACAGATCCATCCCTTAAGAATATTCATAGCAACCTGTAAATGTGCAGAGAGGACTCTTAACATCTGCTGACATGTTCACGCTGCTTCTCTCTCTCTCTCTCTCTCTCTCTCTCTCTCTCTCTCTCTCTCTCTCTCTCTCCATTCTCTCTTCCTTTCTAAAATTTTTTTCCCACCCATCCTTCTTTCTTGTCCAATGACAGGCCTCATTCTACCTTGTACCTGCCTTCACCTGCATAATGACATCATCCTACAGGGGATAACGTGTGGAATGTAAATAAAGAAGATATCCAATAAAAGAAAATAAATGAGAAAGAAACAAAGAAAGGATTGAATAATTCATCCAAGGAATACTGGTAGGGGGAAGGGTGCTTATTTAGAGCTGTCAAGGTTCTGAGTTTGATCCTTAGCAATAAAGAGTTCAGTTGTCTGTCTTGATTTTGGATTCACTTGATCCCTTTCAAAAATTTCCTACATACTGTATAATCTCAATTACCTAAGTGTATGTACACTTGCAGGGTCTAGAACGACACGTCGAGCTGAGCTGCTTATGACTGGGTGACTTTGTTCTTGCTCTCTTGTGTTTTGTTTCCTGTGATGCACATATTAAAAAATAAATAAATAATAGCTTCTTTTTTAAAAAAAAAGTTTCCTACATATAATCATAGGGTACATTTTCATTGAGTAAAAACAAACCAGTAAATTAGAATTCCTGTCAATCAAATTTCAAAAACCCAATTAGTAAGGTAGAAAACGAAGTACAGGATGATCAGAATCTTCCAGTTGTCTAAGGCTATGAATATTATCAAACAGGCGATGATTTCTCAGCAAATGTGGCATCATTCTGTCAGAATGTCATGCTATCTTGTAAAAGTAAAAGGAAACAAAATAGAGAACAACAAAAACAAGACAACAAAAAACAAACAACAACAACAAAAACAAACAAACAAACAAACAAAAAAACAAGAGATGGCACAGAGACTGGGAGCACCGGCTGAGTTCAATTCCCAGCAACCACACGGTGGCTCACAAACCATATGCATTGAGATCTGATACTCTTTCCTCGTGTTCAGGCATACACTCAGGCAGAACATTCTATTCGTAATAAATAAGTCTTTAACGTCTGTATAAATTTATCCTACTCAGCATTTTCATTTCACCTATACAGATCTAATATGTCTCCACATCACAATAAAGAAAGTTGGCCATCAGTTTAAAAGTGTGGTGGGAGTTGGGATTTCAAGGAAGATAAACTAGGATTAGCAGAGGGAAGGATGGGGGCAGGGGAGAGTGGTGTGTTTCTATTTCCATGAAAACATTTTAAAATTAGGTATGTGTCTCTGTTTGTGAAGATGGCCTGTTTGCCTGTGACAGTCTGGTTTTTAGATTCAAGGAGGGCAAGTGTCAATTGCATGGTTGCTTTCCCACTTCAATGAGTATCATTGTAGGTATAGAAGACTAAGAGGAAAACATTTCAAAACACGATTCTTCCATTGCTAACTTGCACACACATCTGGCCAGCAGTGTCACTTCCTATATGAGATTTTATGCTTTTTTTTTCTCTTTTTCTGATTATTTTAAGCATGAACTCTGTGTGAATACTCTCATAAATTTTACACTTTAGTGAACAGAGACAAATGAAATGTTAATAATTTAAAGAACGTAGCTGGCTTTAGAAGCACAAATGCAGAAGGTCTCACACACCACACACGCATTTCAAAATTGTTCCAAATTGAACCTAAAATGTTCATGGAGAACTAAAAATAAATACATAGAGAAGGCAATACTTTCAAACTGAATATTGAGGCCTTATGAAGTTATGGGCCTCAGACTGTTTTTACACACATGTATTGGGTCATTTTGTTTAATTCTGAAATATTCTTTAAGGCAGCTAAGATTTTTTCTTCAGACACGATTATCTGTGAAGGGAGCTAGAACTACAATAACACATGAAATTTAATTTTGCTATCTGAAAATTATCACCGTTAATTAATTATTTATACGGATATTTAATTTCAGAAACTATTTCACTAACAAAGTAGTGTTATAGTCACTGCAAGATCCAGTTCCTAGATTTGTCCCCTGACTTTAAGGCCATAATATTCCACTTTGATTTGAAGATGGTGCTAAGTTACATGGAGAATAATGGAAAATAAGTGGCCCATATTCCATTTTCTTAAAACTGAAAGCAAATTTTCGCTTATTTTTTTTCTTTCTTTCTACCACAGGGAAAAATACAGATATTCAGTTTCTCTTAGGAGAAATATGTTCTAATTTTTGGATCCCAGGTGTTTTGTAGAAAATTTGTCCCTTTAAGTCATAGTTTGACCCAATTAAAAGCGAGAATGATTAATTCACCTCCCGTTCAAAGGACTCGAAATTGGGTTGTGATCATGGTAACACCATTGGAAGATGTGCACATATTATGCGTGTCACAGTAAATTGGATATATAATGATAGAAAACAAATGTCATTAATTACTTTTTTAACTTCCCATTGAGCCACTTGCATAATAGTAATACTGAAGTACTAAAATAAATTATTGTCATTATATCCTTGAAAAATATGATATATAGACCTACAATTTTATGTTTCATATTTGCTTCGTTTTGAAAGGGTAAAATTGTGAATTTTAGATGTCTAGAATTGCCGAATAACTGGAAATTCATACATTTTTAAGATTGTTCTTGGTATTGATCCAAATACTGATATGATTTATTTTAGTAAAATCTTCTTAAAAATCATTTAGATTGTAAGGGCTGAAAAAGTTGCACAAAATATTTTTTTCTCAAATACCACAGTACAACTTGCTACTCAACGAATGATTGGGTTAATATTTGAGAGTGTGTGAAATAATTAAATTTTGTATAGCAAAACCAACGCAACATGCCTGGGTGCATCAACAATCTATCTCTATATTATGAAAATGGAAAACGGAAAACAGAAATCTGTTTTATTCCAAGACCTTGGTAGGACCAGAGGTTTGCTTGCTGCCCAGTTAACAAGCCAATTATAAGTGATTTTGATTCCTGTCACATTGCAAGGAAGGTTAGTGAGACAAAGAAAACAGATCAAAGTGGTAAACTGCTTCTCTGCTGCTTCCGAAGCGATCAGGATGGGACAATTACTGTCTCAATGCATTGTGCATGTGACATAGATCCAGCCTCTCCAGGAAATGGGAAGTATATGGTTACTGAAAAGTTTTCAAACATACAAAGTATACTAATGTGCTAATTAAAGTTAAAGGCTGTGCTGTTTTATTTCTAATACATAGCAGTATATTATTTAGTACTTTCATAAATATAAGAAGTGTTTGCCTTTTGTGCGTTTTAAACGTGTTTTAAAAATAAAAGATTTTCTTATAGAAAGTTTAATTTGAAGATTATATCATCTTTGTGAGAAAGTTTAATCCCCATATGAATAATATTAAGATTATTCAATTAGGTTGGATCCTCATGATATTGTCTCCCCTTCCTGTATCTACCATATGCTTTTGAATCTTGTGGACCCCGATATGGTAGGTACACTTATTTACAGCATATATTTGAATAGTATGACATTATTATTTAATATTATATTATTACATATTTGATGTTAAACAATAAAATATTATAATATTGAGTTATCTTTAATGGATTAATTTATCCCATTGTATAGCAATTAAATTTCATTTCACTGGAGATTCTTTTTCAGGGACATAAACGTCTCCAAAATTCTTTAGCAATTGGAAAACAACCATCTTCAATACTGGTTTTTCATGTTTTCTTCTGTTTTGCCCTTCTTTAAACACATTTGTCAACTTGCTGCTTCCTCATTCTGTCTTCTCTCGTTCTGCATTTTCTCTTTCTCTCTCTCAACACATCCACTGAGGATTTTATTCTTATCAAGAAATGGGTATCACACCAAGATATCTAAGATTATAATGGTCTCATTAGCAACTAAGTGCTATTAATAGACTGTGAGAGGGCTTCATGGTGAGAAAGATAAAATAAAAATGTATGATTAATAGTATCTCTTAGGTAGGGATTTGTGTTTCATGGCATAATTTATCATAATATATCCAAAGCAAAGACAAACTTCTTTTCAGGATTTCAGAAATTAAAAAAAAAAGTCACAACAAATAATCATAAACTTACCCTGAGTGTCTATTTATATTGAATTGTAAGAGTGAACCAGAAATAAATTTCTTTTCCACAATTTAGAATTTATATTAGTACTACTTACAATGGCAACCTTCTCTGGGAATGTATTAAACATATTTGATTTTGTTTGAATCAGTGTCTATTTCACCTCCAATAAGCACAACTAAGATACACCAACAGTGATCAGAAGCAGAAGCACATAGAACTTTTGAACTTTCAGGGTGTCATTCAACTGTGTGATATAGCTAAGACCATATTTTATACCTTGGTAGGCAATAACCACATACCACATATCCATTTGATATCACTGATGCATATACTAGATAAATGAGTCCCATAATCTGTGTTATTTTGTATGGTATATGAACAATTCAAAGTGTCATGACAGGTTGAGTTGTTAACTTACTTTTTTTAATTGAATATTTTTTCATTTAAATTTCAAATTTTATTCCCTTTCCTGGTTTCCCATCCCTATCCCCTCCCTCTCTCCTTCCCTCATAAGGGTATATTCTCACCCACATCCACCCTTCCTTACCCCTGACATTCCCCTGCAAATGGGGGTTACTTTCAAAGTTGAAAATATCTCAGAAGTTTCAGATTCAATAAACAAAAATTCACTGGACATTAAAAAAATATTTTTCTCACATGTCCTTTTATTTCCCTCTTCCCTCTCTCCCTCCTACTCCCTTCTTTTTGTTGTTCCTCTCATCCTGTGTTCTTTTATTCCTTCCTTTCTTCTTTCCTTTTGTCTTTCCTACTGATAGCTGATCAACCCATTGGCCTTGTCCATGGTACACAAACATTCTCCTAACCTATATCCTATCCTCTTTGCTTTCAAAATTATTTCACAAACCACAAGGATGGACATGATATTTATTACTGATCTTTTACTTTGAATTTTAAAGTTAATTAACTAAATATTTATAAATGTAAATGTAAGAAAACATTAATTTTTATTCTAAACCCAATTTTTTCTCCCAAAATTTACACAAAAGTTCAACTTTCTCACTGTAACATTTTACTAAAAATTTCATTGAGACATCCATACATACTTTTAATGCATTTGATAAAATTTGCCCCATTCCAGGCCATCCAACTCTTCTACCCTTAATATTTCAAATTCGTGAATTGTTTTTGTTGTTAAACCCATTGAATCTAGATACTGCAGTGTGTGTATATGCATAGAAATAGGACCGTGTATGAGAGCATGGGTCCACAGCCTGGAGGGAAACTTAGTCTTCCTCTCCCCCATCAGCTATATACTATGAGTATCTACTCAGATGTGACTGGCTTGGTGTTGTAGAGGTCTTGTGCATGTAGTCACCTTCCACTCGTTCATTATGTGTCTCTCATGTACAGCAACTAATATTTCACAGCAGACATTTGTCACTTTTGGCTCTTCAAAATTTTCCAACCCCCTTTCCACTTTGTTGTGTGCGTCTAAGGAAGTGTGAGAAAGATGTACCAGAAATAGCCTTCCTTCCAATAATATTATCTCTCTTCTGCAAGTTCCTAGATGCCATGCACTGCTTCCATATTGGTGGAATTCTCTCATAAAATTTGAATTCCATCTTCTTTGATTCCAAAAGCAGAACAGAAACAGATGCCTTAGAGGTGGGCACATCATCACACTCATTATGCAAATTATGTTCCTAAAAGGAAAAAGGAATATGCAGAATTCGTAAGAAGCCAGAAGTATTTATATCAGTATGTCAATTTATATTTTAATGCATTTTAAGTGTTTTATTTGTGTATATTAGTTTGGGGCTTCTGATATTTAGAACTTGTTCAGCTGTGACAAAATATTGAATTAGAAAATATTGCTTTCTCCTGGCAATCTTTGCTCTCCTTATAAATATCTTTCTGACTACAATGAAAAGCAATTGCTTATTTCTTGGATAATATTTACTTTTTTGTCACTATATTTTTTTTATTTATGGAATCCAAGCAAGTTCACTGTAGTAAAATAGGGGTTCTTCATATCCATACTGTGATCTACAGTGTTTGAACATCCTCAACAGAAATTTCCTATGCTGATTAACAATAACAATAACCATCAGCATGTATGTAGCTAGAATATGCACAAGGACAATTTTATGAGTATTGATATAGAAAAGACCAGGTGTAAGGATCCTTAGAATTTTTCTGTCAGCTAGGTATGGTGGCACGTGCCTTTAATGTGAGAACCCAGGAGGTGGAAGCAGGTCCAGTATGCTCTACATAATGAGTTTCAGAATATCTAATACTGCACTGCGAGACCCCATGTCACAAGCAGAAATGAAGAGGAAGAGGAGGAGGAGGAATAGGAGGAAAAGGAGAAAGAAGCAGTATAGGGGTTGGGAGGTAGCAGGGGGGTGGAGGAGATGACATAAAGAATATTTTCCTAATTCATTTTCTTTCTGAAAATCTGTGCAATCAATTTTTCTATATATTTGCACAGTACATATGGATACTTATATAACCTTATAGACCATGTAAGTTTACACATATACAAAGGTATTTAATTGTAATGTTTTTAATTATTGCCTTTTGAAGATATAAGTATTTTGTTAATATTGATACAGAATATTACTTTTATTTGCATGTAATGGAACCCTGATTCTGAAAAAAGTACCATGCTTAAATAAGTCATACCAAATACTGAATGATCGGTTTAGAAAGGTTTTATTTTTATAAATAGCTCTTGGATACCTATAAACCCTATAAACCCTATAAACTGTGATACATGTTCAATATGTAAGACACAATGACTATTCTTAACAGATACACACATCCAATCCAATGAAAAATTTAAAGTTGTGGCATGATTCAATTGAAAGCAATTTTCGAATATTCCCAAAGCTCAGAAATCACTTTTTTTTTTATTATTAACTTGAGTATTTCTTATATACATTTCGAGTGTTATTCCCTTTCCCGGTTTCCGGGCAAACATCCCCCTCCCCCTCCCCTTCCTTATGGGTGTTCCCCTCCCAACCCTCCCCCCCTTGCTGCCCTCTCCCCAACAGTCTAGTTCACTAGGGGTTCAGTCTTAGCAGGACCCAGGGCTTCCCCTTCCACTGGTGCTCTTACTAGGATATTCATTGCAACCTACGAGGTCAGAGTCCAGGGTCAGTCCATGTATAGTCTTTGGGTAGTGGCTTAGTCCCTGGAAGCTCTGGTTGGTTGGCATTGCTGTACATATGGGGTCACGAGCTCCTTCAAGCTCTTCCAGGAAATCACTTTTATGTCACCCTAAATGTTTTCCTAGAGGCGTCAGTGCACAGCCCTTATCACGGACATTGTTGGCAGCAGGTTAAGGTTAATTGTAATTGCACACAGTCACCTGGACAGTGCTGTAATGGGAAGTAGAGTCCCTCCGCTGTGTCGGCTCGACAGTATATTATTTCTGGGCATTAATGCCAGGGTGCTCTTTAAATTGGCTGTGGCACTAGAGAGGAAGTGATTTACGTGCTCGATTTAGTGCTCTCCTCTTGCTGTCTGCTTCAGGCCACTTTCCCAGAAAGAGCAGAATGTGAACAGAATTAAAATTCAAATGTAGCCACAGATGGAAAGAATAACATGAAATAGGTTAATGAAAGAAATTCCTGCCCCGCATATTTGTTGACAGGTGTGTTTTGTTCAAATGTGTGCATATCCGAGAATACTTAGTTCACTATTGGGCGTTCCTGAATTAAACAATAAGGATAAATTTTACCGAATGAAAACGTGTATAGACTGAATTCTCTGCAGATGTTTTTAAGCAGTGGGGAAAGTTAAACAATTTTTTTTTTTTGTCCTCTGAAGATTAAGAAAAGATCAAGGGAAAGGTCACTTAACCATAGTTTTATGCTTACACAAAATGACTTCAGTAGAATGATTAGACTTTTTTTTTTAGTGTTATCTATATTAAAATTTATTGGGGTGCTATTAGGGGAAAAGGTTTCTGGGGGGTTGGATAATGGAAAAAGTTTGAACACTTGGTCACATGCATTTCCCCTCACCACCAATTGTATGCTGAGCAAAATATGTGGCATTTTGGTATCGGCAAATTTTATAAGAGCAGAATATTTCTAGGACAATAATCCCAGAGTAAGGTGACACTTATCAATTCTAAATACACTCAGTACAATATCTAAGACACTGAAGGCCTTAGAAACTGACACCAAGTTAGGAATTCAATCAACAGTTTCCCAATCATGATTCAGAGTACAATTTTAACATCTCTATTAGGAATTACATATTGGAGGCCATAGGTTGACATTTAAACTTAAAATGAGATTAATTTCATAAATCTCGTTCTTTACACTGTACTAACAGGAGCCTTACCCATGTGCTGTTATATTAAATAAACACTACTGTGAATAAGGGGCAAAAAGAACAATGATCAAAGATCATAATGTAGCTCTGGAAGACTCCACACTCTGACTATACACAGTATATAATAAAGGGTGAGTTTCAAACAGCGGAAACATGCAAGGATAAGGTTGGAGAAATGCAATGTAGTTTTAGCTACATTGGAATCTGTGAGGTGTTTAGTTTGCGAGTTCTAAGGACAAATTGTTACTAATCCTTATACAGTTGACATTTGAAAGCACGACATACAGCACACCATTAGGGACCAATGGGGTTTATGAGGGGGAATGAAAAGACTGATCTATAAAACCTAAATGTAAGGATGGACTTTATTTAAAAAAAAAAATCTTTTTAGGACTACAAATTACAAAGGAAGCAGATCACTACACAGAATCTAATGAATACATTTGCCTGTGCATAAAACTTTATCAAAGTCAAAAAAGACAAAGAAATATCATCTTTACAAATAGTAGCAATTTTAAAGACATGTATCAATTTTTTTCTGATTTAGAA
Organism: Rattus rattus; assembly: GCF_011064425.1. Classification (NCBI taxonomy): domain Eukaryota; kingdom Metazoa; phylum Chordata; class Mammalia; order Rodentia; family Muridae; genus Rattus; species Rattus rattus. Next base: position 40,726,000 of record NC_046164.1, on the reverse strand, counting down.
CTATTAGATCTAATGTTTGATCCATGTATGTAAGTTAACCCAGTCTTCTTCATTTTAATTGTATTTGGAAACACTGAGAAGCAGCTTCCTGTCTCTCAACATACAAGAAATGGCTGGGGACAGGGGAAACGGCTCAGTTCTTAAGAGCACTTATTGCTATTGTAGAGTGCTTAGTTCATGTCTCAGAACCTACATGGAAATTCAGAAGCAGATGTAACTGTCCCAGGGATTTGAAGAGCATTTCTAACACCTGTGGGCTGCTGCATGCATATGGTAGGTACCCATACATACAAGTGGATGTGCGTGCACATGCGCACATAAACACACACATACTACATATATGAAATAAAATAAATATTTTTTAGCAAAAAGATATACCCAGGAACATTTTGCAGCTTCTGATATTTTGGTTATTCAGTTTACATACAGAAAGTTCATACTTTAATTTTCCACCAATATAAGATGAAAAAATTATGCCATTGGGCATTAATTTCACTGATATGTTCAAATGCACAGTTTTATTCCTATTGTACCTTCATTTCTTTTTTTTTTTTATTATTATTAACTTGAGTATTTCTTATATACATTTCGAATGTTATTCCCTTTCCTGGTTTCCGGGCAAACATCCCCCTCCCCCCTCCCCTTCCTTATGGGTGTTCCCCTCCCCATCCTCCCCCCATTGCCGCCCTCCCCCCAACAATCTAGTTCACTAGGGGTTCAGTCTTAGCAGGACCCAGGGCTTCCCCTTCCACTGGTGCTCTTGCTAGGATATTCATTGCAACCTACGAGGTCAGAGTCCAGGGTCAGTCCATGTATAGTCTTTGGGTAGTGGCTTAGTCCCTGGAAGCTCTGGTTGGTTGGCATTGCTGTACATATGGGGTCTCGAGCTCCTTCTGTACCTTCATTTCTGATATTTAACACTCTATTTTCATATAATGCTATCATAATTGTTGACTGAAAACATAGGTCTAATTTAGGAAAAATATTTACATTTTTTTTTTTGTTTTTAGGACTCCTTCATTTCAAAATTGGACTTGAGACTTCTAATCTTATTATCACTCCTAACTTCTCTGAACTTAAAAATGTTCCCAATGTTTCCCTTTTTCTACTTAAAGCACCTAACTTGTGTGCAGATATGTACTTGTGTGTGTGATTCTCTACTTTAACTTACAATGTTGATATACTCATTCTACCAAAGGTCGTCAGTGAATATTTCATGAATAATTTTCCAACTTCTTTCTGTTAACATTTTCATACTGCTTTTGAAATGTATGTTGAAGCATATCAATTTATTAATTTCCTGATAGCATGATATTCTACTCTTTTGTTTTTAAGGTTTTTGATCTTGCGAGTCACAGCACTGAAAAATGATAAGCATTCTGTTACGTGTGTTATAACAGATATATTACTGCCATTCTAAAAATGCATATTTAGTGTAACTTAGATATTACTGTCAAACCTCTCCAAGGAGTGTGTGTTTTTAGCATCCTGTAACTCTTCATCTACTTTGGGAATCATTTTAGATATAGTTTTCATCTTTCATATTTAAAAAGTAGATTTTTTTTACTTTCCCAGTTACAGTTAATAATTATCAGTTGAATACTTCAAATATTCTTTCCTCTCTGATACTTCTACGTATAAGCTTTGAAAGTTTACCAGTTTTAAAGATGTCTTATTTTTCTTATCAAAGATAAAACATTAGGCAAAAGGGAAGGAAAAAATATTGATTTTGTTTTCTAAAAAAGTAAACTAAGTCAGTAGAATATTTATAATTCATTCAATTGATGTGTAGGTGACAAGACCCACAGAAACAAGTATAGCTGTCATTTGGAAACTAACATTGAAGTCGAAGGTCAGTATAATTTTGAACTCTTTTGGTAATATTTGAAGTGAAGAGTGCAAATGAACAAATTTGAGAGGACTGTACGCTGTGTTCTTTTGGACTCTTAAAATTTTACAAATTTTATCTTTTCTAAAGGTTACCCATAAAAATGATTTGCGACAATTATACTGCTACGATATCAAATTAGAATTACCATATTACTTGAACAGCTTTACCCTTCTTCTGACTTACAGTTAGAAAGCCAGTGATTCTGGAATTCCTTTTTTTATTGGATATTTTATTTATTTACATTCAAATGTTATTCTCTTTCCTGGTTTCTCCTCCAGAAACCCGCTATCCCTGCCCCCTCTGCCTGCTTCTATGAATGTGCTCACCCACCCACTACCTCGCACCTCCCTATCCTGGCTTTCCCCTACACTGGGGCATCAGGCCTTCACTGGACCAAGGGCCTCTCCTGGCATTGATGTCCAACGAGGCCATCCTCTGCTACAGCTGCAGCTGGAGTCATGGGTCTGTCCATGTGTACTCTCTGGTTGGTGGTTTAGTCTCTTGGAGCTCTGGGGAGCCTGATTGGTTGTTATTGTTCTTCTTCCTATGGGGTTGCTCACCCCTTCAGCTCCTTCAGTCCTTTCTCTAACTCCTCCGTCGGGACCCTGTGCTCAGTCTGATGGTTAGCTGCAAGCATCTTAATCTGTATTATACAGCTTTTTAAGGAAACAAATCCATTGTTGGCGATTTGCCCATGTGACTGGCAAGACCAGCTAAAAGAAGTCTTATTCTTAACTTGATCGTCGGTGTGTAAAGACAATAGCCGGCTATCAACAGCCCTACCAGCTACTCTCAATAACATAAGATTGTGTTTGGTGATAAAAACAGAAACAGAAGAGTGCCGCGTGAAAAGGCCCTGCAATTTTTCTGAACACAAGAGGTATAAAAATTTGATAAGCCAAACTGCTATTATTCTTACACAATTCCTAAGCCAGTGTTTTATTGGTTTATCCACACCAAGAGACTTCCTTGAGAAAGTGATGAAACTGTGTGTTTTTAGTAGCATCGCTTGGTGTTTATGTCTTTATGTTTGCATTTGAGAAAGTCTGTGTGTTTAAATGTGAGCGCTTTAAGGCAGAAATCACTGTTCTTTAGAGGATAGTAAGTAGTTTTACCAATGATTCCAACGGGTGCCGTAGGTTACTTAAATAGGCCACAGATGTATGCCTGTTCAGTTGGAGAACAGGAGGAGACTTGCAGAAATGAGATTGGTAAGTACTATAGACAAAAAAAAATACATAAAATGAAAGAACATAAAACATTTATTATACATTTTAGTTTTAGTGTTTGGTACATCGCGTAGATCGAGGAGGGAGTGATCTTAGGCTTGAGAATGTCTGAATGTAGAAATGAATAATAAAGCTTTACTAAGCACTCTTTCTCTTAGAGCAAGAGTCAAAACAAGGTGCTTCAAAGTAGGTCACGGCATTGCAGCTGAACGTCACCCATTGACTTAAGAACTTCAAGAATGTTTGCTTGACAGCCTCCAGGACATGTAAACTGCAGATTTGCAAGCCTTCCTTACTGCAGGTGTTTGCCAGAGAAGTAAATTGGGATTTAGCAGATGGAGGAGCACACCAAATAGTTCTAAGAAAGGAATATCTATCTATGTCTATCTATCTATCTATCTATCTATCTATCTATCTATCTATCTATCTATCTATCTATCTATCTATCTATCTTTCATCTATCTATCATCTATCTATCATCTATCTATCATCTATCTATCTATCTATCTATCTATCTATCTATCTATCTATCTATCTATCTATCCATGAACATACAATAACTTTTACTGAAAAAAAAAAGATTCCCTGAATTTGAACAGGGAGGAACATACCTGAGTGGGTTGAAGGAAGGAAAGAGAAGGGAGAAATGCAATTAAATTATAATCTCAAAAATGATAAACAAAAAATGAAAAGTAAACAGTATTGACTGAAAATACGGAAGCAAGCAAATTTTCCTGAGCCATCAAATCTTTCTTTGAGGAACTGCACACCTGTGAGAAATAGATTCGCAACCACCTCCTCTGACTTGAAGAAGCAGCAGGTCGATCTGTCGTCTTACTTACAAAGGCATTCTCGGCAGCTTCACAATCTGTGTAAAAATTCTGAAACCCTCCCCACCAATACAGAGAACAGTATGAACATTAAGATTTGAATGTTAAGATTGCACATCACACACAAAAAGGAACATCGGGAATTGTGTTCCAATATGTACCTGGAGTATTTCAATTCTTTATCTGTAGGCCGTTTGCTAAGTAATATTTCCCCATTTCACTGTTGACTAGCAAAAGTATTTTAGACCATGAATACCACAGCTCCAGTATTTCAGAAAATTACATGCAGAAAAAACAAAATGTTGATATATATATGTATATATATGTATATATATATATATTCTAAGATTCAGTTAGTAACGTGTTATATAAAGATAAGTAACAAGAGCATGGAAATGGATATTTGAGTATAAAATTAAAACCCAGTAATAAATGATACCAAATGTTGTTACTTGAGAAAATATATCATTGTTTTCTTAGCCTTCCTTAAACAACTAAGCAATATCATTTTAATTCACCTTTTGTACTTTTAATTACATTATCCTAATACATTTATATATAATTTCTCTATGTTTTCTGTAAATTTTCTCTTTTTATGCACAGACTGTGTGGCTATTTCAAATTGGTTAAAGAAAAGAATAGTGGGAAGTGATTTAATTATGATATAATATCAGAAAAATAAAAGAAATCAGTTTACAAATTGTGGTGAGATGCCTCAGCTGATAAAGGGACTTGCCGCGATATCTGGTGGCCTGTGTTTATTAAGAGGTATACCTTCCCTTCACGACCTAGGCCCCTCTTAATAAACCCAGACACTATTGTTGACGCCAAGAAGTGCTTACTGACAGGAGCCAGGTATAGCTGTCCTCTGAGAGGTTCTGCCAGAGCCGGACCAATGCAGATGCAGATATATTCAGCAAAACTTTGGACTAAGCATGGATACCCAAATGAGGAAGTTAGGGCAAGGACTGTAGGAGCTGAAGGGGTTTGCAACCTCATAGAAAGAACAACAATATCAACCAACCTGACTCCTCAAAGCTCCCAGGGACTAAACCACCATACAAAGAGTACATAGGAGATACCCAAGGCTCCAGCTGGATATGTAGCAAACAATGGCCTTATCTGGATTACTGGGAGGAGGGCCCTTGGCCCTGTGGAGGCTTGGTGACCCACAATTTGGAAATGTTAGTACACTGAGGTAGATAGAAGTGGGTAGGAGGGTAGAGGAGCACCCTCATAGAGGCGTGGGGGAGGGAGGTGGGGTTAGGGGACTTGTGGAGGGAAACTAAGAAGGGGATAATACTTAAAATGTAAATAAATAAAATAACCAAAAAAAAGTGTCTACATTTCTGACAACAAATTATACCGTGTGGCTTGTATTAGAAAGAGTTCATGACTACATACATGAAGTCATGTGAAGAAAAATATCAAAGAGTATAAAATGTGTAAGAAATTTCAGGTTGTCTGTGCGCTCTTACGGAGTAAATGTTATAAATGTGGAAAAAAACCAACAAAGTGAATAACAAGTTTTGGTGGCAAAATGATTTCTATGACGTTTTGTTAAATTTAATATAAAGTATTCTGTACATAACTTGCCTCCATTGTAGATTGCACATTAATATTACTACCTGATATATTATTTTTAAAACTCAGTAATTCGCCTTGCCATATAATTTTGATAAAAAATTCATTGGGATTAATTTCTTTAATGTAAATTTAGAGGATTGGGTGTTATAAACAAAATTAATAGCTGATTCTATGAATTCAAGATTCGAGTTAATTTTCTAACTTCACATGCACTCTTGTTTGTCAAAATAGTTCTTTAGAAAGCTTTGCACTGTCTCCTTGCAAATTCTAAATTTTAGACACATTGTGGTGAGTAAAGATGAGTTATACACAACGAAAACATTTTCCTACATGATAAATATTACATGATTTATTATTTTTAATATTTTTGAGAAAAACCTATTTTGTAATCTTTGAATGCTTATGTGTACATTGAAGTGCATTGTGTGCTCTGTGCCCACAGAAAACAAAAGAACGTTTTGAGTATTGCCTCCAACACTGGAGATACAATTGTGAGTTCTAATGTGTCCTGGAAACCAAAGCTGTGTCCTCTGCAAGAGCAGCGAAGCCTTTTATTTTCGAGACATTTTTATATGGAGCACTTATTCTTTGAGATATTAGGTAAAATATCCTTAATCATAAAAACAATAAGAAGTTGGAGCTGAATATTAAAAGGAGCAGTGTAGAATAAAGACAGACAGAGAAAATAAATGTACAACGAAGCAGAGGATTAAAAAGTACAAGAAAAAATACAAGAACATTTAAATTTAAATTTATTAATAACAGCGTAGAATGCAAGTGACATTCCACAGTTAAAAGACAGGAAAAATTAGAGTGCTCTTAAAGCACACATTTAATCAATGGTGACTGTTAGTAATGAATATTTACAATAAATAATTTTTATATTCTTTAGAACAACCACATTATAATAAAAAGAAAGTATGAAAGAATGGTTATTACACACCATATAAAAATTAAACATAAAATAGTTATGGTATCTATTATTAAAAGGAAATGATAAACCCTTAACCTATGAGAAACACAATGATAAGACGTATTTGTATACAGACGCAAACTTGCCGTTATAAGAATATTCAATCCAATTACTAGGCATGCCTGCATTTGCAGTAGGTAATATACATTTCTAGGTAATCACTAAGAATATAGGCATTAAATATGCAGAAATCATGAAGAACACAGCATAATATACTATACAACATACTACACAGCAAGTAGACCTCATTTTTTTCAATGTAAAACTATAGAAGACTATTTCTTTGAGTGTGTGGATAATAATGTGCTGTATTATAAACAGGTCTCCAAGAATTTTAACGTATTTAGCTCATACTAGGTAGATCCCCTTCACCATGAATTCAAGAATACCAGTAATTTACAACATTTTACCGACATTTTAAGCTATGGTATTAAGATAAGAGTGAAAAATAAAACTCCAATACATTTGAATAGGGAACATAATTTCCAACTTATGAATCTCACAAAATTTAAACAATAGCTAACACTATAGTAAGTGAATTAAAAAGCATCTCATTCAGTGTTGTGAAGGGTAGTGATATCAACAGTAGAGTCATATGTAAGCTTATAAACTGGGTTATAGTTCTGTGAAGGCTTAAAAGTCCTATTACCTGTTTTCTGTCATCTATAGGATCAGGAAACCTTGTGATATAATAAAGTCCAATTCAGAAAACTTGAGGACAATGACTCATGATGTCTAAGAGAATAAAAAGATCATATCCCAGTTCAGAAGGCGAGCTATAATTTGCATTTCTGCTATATTTTCCTCTATTCAAGCCATCACATTCAAGGGGTCATTGAACATTGTTGAGTTTGATCAACTACATTCAGTGCAGACATCAAAATGCTAACCCCTTTTAGAAACACCATTATAATAATCTCTCATTAGCTACCTGGCACAAGTCCATTCAAATTTGCAAGTAAAACTAAATATTATAAATTTATATGAGGACAATAAAATTAATAGACTATTTCTATATTCTATATTCTATGTGAATATTATAGAAAAGTAAAAATTAAAAAGTATTTTACTAAAAGTTCCCTAAGAACACAACAATACTTATATATCAACTTAACAATATATGTAATCTCCCAACAGAAATTGATCACTAAAATAAATTTCAGAAGAATATATTAATCAGTTATAGGATAATTGTTAATGCTCATTCAGTCCTGAAAGTTTTTAATAAATATAATACAATTACCCTTTAAACTTTCATATGCACTATTTGTGACCTAAAGAATGAAAAATTGAAATTTGCATCTTGTTATACAGCTTCCATTTTCCATTCTCTAATCCTGATGAAATATGATTTCTAGTTCTAAAGTAACTAAAAACCAATGATTTTCCATCTATCCCTAAAGGAGTATAAATGGACTTGATCAGTTAAATCTGTTTTCATAAAATCAGAATATGGGAGGGTTATCCGAATGAATTTAAACCTACTCTAAGCTACGGAACGTAGTACCAATGAAAAGATACATGGATGGCACAGTGGTGCAGACTAGAGAGACCCAAACTGCTCTATCTGTACTGTACACTCTCCCCAGTATAACCAGTTGTAAATGCTGGGTAAGAATGGCTGTCGGGACTTTAAGGAGGTTTGTGGACTCTAAGTATTAGGCAGGAGAGAGGGCAAGAGTGGCCTAAGCCAGGACTATGAAATGTCTTTATGGGAAAAGTTAGGTGACATGTATGTGAAAATGCATTGTATTCTTGGCTCTCATTAAAAGTCCATTTGTATCTAATCACCATGAATTAGCAGCAACAGGATTCACGATGTTTTTAGAGGTATATTCAACTTCGCAAGAACAAAATAAAATAAAAATTAGACGTTGCATTTGGACAGTAACAGGCAGAGGTGAAAAGGGAATGGAATATGCTTAATGGAATGCATTTTTATTGGGAATGACAACGACAAGGCAGAATATCATGGATTCGAGAAACTTTTTGCAACCAGAGGAAAGATATAGTTAGTCATCGGAGACTGTGAGAGGGCGGTAGACGCGGGATAATGCGATTTCGAGTCTGAGATACAATTTGCTGGAATTGATAACCACATGGGGTTATTTGACGGGGGGAATTGCTATTTGATTCTGTGAACTATTGTCTGCTGTAAGCTAGTACAGGAAGATGATTGCTGAAGCAGAGCTCAAGAGATTGGGGGTATTGAATATTTTAATTACCAAGGATTTATTTCAAGGGACAATTTTGAAAACCCTCATAATATGCCAAATGCTCTAATCTTTCAAGGATTAAGGAGAGTCTCAGAGAAGCTAACTGCTCATATGATTTGATGGCACTGATTGAATCATATTTTAGGGAAGAGAACTGGAGTAGCCTGCTGTTACAGATGTATGACAAGGCATCTAGAATTTAATTGATCAAAAACTTCAGTTAGTCTGTAAAGGAAATTTAATCCAGCAACATGACTGCTTTGGCAAGGGATCAATCCACAGACTTTCTAGTTCCGTATGATCCATGTAGAATGGATTACAGAATTATCTGGGTGGAATACAGATGCACCCTTAGTATACACCTTTATTCCCTAACAGTGAAGGTAAGGTTAATTTGTAGAAATTGACTTATCAGAGAAAGATTTCAAAGTCCGAGAGAGGATCTGCTCAACTCACTTGAGAACAAAAAGGAGAAGATACTTCAGAGTATAGGAGAAAAAGTGTGTGTGTGTGTGTGTGTGTGTGTGTGTGTGTGTGTGTGTGTGTGTGTGTGTGTGCGTGCGTGTGTATTCTGGCACTTTTACCAAGAAAATTTTACAGAGGCAGGATGCAGAGAGGAGAAGCTAGACACAGGTGACGACAGAATTAGCCAGGGAATGAGAGGGAGCCCGAAGATTAATACACATTGCCAAGGTTAGCATGAGTCCTAGCAGAGCAGTTCAGTCATAAGTCGAGAAAATTGGATCACATCAGTCATTTAGGAGAATCAGATTATGCAGAGGCTAGAAGCTTCCTGGACTAGGCCTAGGGTTAGTGGGAACAGAGAAGGAAATGCTCTGGGCACAGCCATAGCAGTGCCTTCTCACAGCTTGGGTACAGCTCTTGTCTCATCCCTCCAAGGAAATAAAAGCAACATTCGGATTAGTCTTCTTGCTAATAAATATACAATTTCATTATTGTGTGGCATGAACACCTAATTTGATACACATAGTTCCAGCCGAGGCATCTTAAAGACCGGAGAGGGCAAAGTTTGCCTACCTAGAGGTTGATTGGAGCCTTAGCTGTGATATTAGCCAAGATAAAATTGCATATAGTTTCTCATGATATTAAGAAGACGATTGGGTTAGAAGTGTCTCAAAAGACATAGAGAAAAACGTTTTATGTTTAACCTAGAAGTTATGTTACATGTTCCCATTTCTCTGATAATTAACAGCTTCGCCAAGATTCACTAGAGATAGATACAGAGAGAACTTCACCAACTTCTGATGAGGAGGAGGCTCATGCTAACATATTCCTGTTCAGAAGGGATGTGAAAGGGGAGACAGGTGATAGCTATGTAAATAGTCTGGAAAAGCTAGAAAACACAAACGAAACGTACACTGTGCAGAAGCCCAGTTCGAACGAAGGTGAGAAAGGAACAGCTGTTAACAGACAATTTGTGATATCAAGAAAAAACATGTCTTCAGAATAGTGTCAAGGAAAATAAATCCAAACAAAGTTTGAACATAAAGTAAAATTGGTTGTGAAACTGTAAAAGATCAAGAATCAGCACAAAAAAAGAGACGAGGAACAAACTCTTGGGAATTAGGAAACTTTTATTTTTATTCATTTGTGTATACGCACACACACACCATATTCATACATATGTTGATGTAACAAGATACCATGTAGGTAGAGTCAGGGAACATATTGCAGGAGTCAGTTCTCCTCCATCCCAATGTGGATACTCTGAAAAATTTAAAATATTACACCACAAAATTCAGTTCACTGAGAACATGGTCTATTTTTTGTACAGTTTAATACAGTAATATAGCTAAGAAAAAAATGTAGCAAAACTATATAATTTGTGGGTTTTCATAAATTAAAATGAAACATATTTGAATACTTAGTTGTATCTTAAGACCCACATTTGTAGCTTATTATTTTAGAGGAGGCTACTAAATAGGAGTAAAATGAACACATATGACATAAATCATCTAAGTAAGTTCTCCCCAATGGCAAATTTTCTAACCACAAATTACTCCAACTGCTAAAACGCGTAAAACTTGAGATTCCCTCTTGTTCTATAGGCACAGAGCCAAATCTTTAGCTATATTTAATTATGGTAATCAAGTATTCCAGTTTCAATAAACTATTGATACCTGACTGCTGAACACTCTTTTTTTTATTCAGAGTTTTGACAGCTGAATGATTTTATTTAAAAATATATCTTAATGAAAACATTCTGTTTTCACCTCTCCACTTACTTTTCTCTCTTCCTTCTGTGGTCCATTTACTCTCACATGTGTGGTCTCCTTTGAAAAACTGCTGTTAAAAGCATGTATAAATATATAAATCAAACCTTCTCATAGACAGCTGCCCTATGGCTGTGCCTTCACATGATATACTTTCCATCGTAAGAAATTCTCCACCCCACCAGGCTTATCTAACTGTAAGTAACACCCATTTAAAATATTAACTAAAAGAGGGCGGGCAGGTTTTAAAAATGATTTTTTGTAAGACATAAAACTTCGGTTCTTGACAAATATTCTTTTTAAAAACCAATGTCCGTACTGTAAATAAAGAACCAAAGAAATAAAAAATACCAAAAAATTAACAGGTATACATGAAAGCAGAAATATTATAGTTTACATCTTCTTTGATTCATGTCTATTTCTTTACATTTCTATTATTGGAACAGATAATTTTACATTTTAGGAATTGGCATTTTCTTAAAATTCAATATCGTGCTTCACGATGATGACAAAATGGTACCTCCTATATATTTTTTGAATTATGTTTGACAAAATACATGTCAAGCTTTAGCTTTGCTTAATATTTTACAGATACTAAAAACTTAGAACTTATGCTCTTATTCCCTTAAATTTTTGAATTCTAGTAAGAGTGAATTTATTTCTACTGAATCTTCCTTTATGTTGTGATCATACCCTAGTGTGGTGAACACTGGCATTTGAAATAGCAGGCAGTAATATGTTTATTACAAGATTTTAGAGTGGCAGCACCAGTGGAAAAGTAAGTGTTGCAGGGGTAAAAGTGCTTTCCATAACTTAGGATGCCATTAGCTACGTGCCACATTCACGGTTGTATTGCTGTGAAGAGACACCGTGCCCAAGGTAACTTTAAATTTTTTTCCTTTATTTTTATCTATCTATCTATCTATCTATCTATCTATCTATCTATCTATCTATCTATCTATCTATCTATCTATCTATTTATTTTTACACTCCAGATTTTATTCCCCTCCTGGTCCACCCTCTGACTGTTCCACATCTCACACCTCCTCCCCTGCCCATCTCCAAAAGGATGTCCCCACCATCCCCACCCTACCAAACCTCCCCAGTCCCTGAGGCCTCAAGTCTCTCGAGGGTTAGGTGCATTTTCTCTGACTGAACCCAGACCTGGCAGTCCTCTGCTGTATATGTGTTGGAGGCCTCATATTAGCTGGGCTGTGCTGCCTGGTTGGTGATCCAGTGTCTGAGTGTCTGGGGCGTCTAGGTAAATTGAGACTGCTGGTCCTCCTACTGCTGGTCCTCCTACAGAGTCACCCTCCTCCTTGGCTTCCTCCAGCTGTTCCCAAATTCAGGGGACATCAGTTTCTGTTCATTGGTTTGGTGCACATATCTGCATCTGACTCTTTCAGCTGCTTGTTGGGTCTTTTGGAGGGCAGTCATGACAGGCCCATGTTTGTGAATGCTCTATAGCCTCAATAATGGTGTCAGACCTTGGGGCCTCCCTTTGAGCTGAATCCCCCTTTGGACTGTCCCTGGACCTTTTCTTCAGGCTCTTCTCCATTTCCATCCCTGCAGATCTTTCAGACAGGAACAATTATGAGTCAGAATTTTGGCTGTGGGATAGCAACCCCATCCCTCATCTTTCTGCTGAAGGTGGGTTCTACAAGTTCCCTGTCCTCATTGTAGGGCATTTCATCTAGGGTCCCGCCCTTTGAGTCCTAAGAGTGTCTCACCTCCCAGGTATCTGGTACATTCTGGAGGGTCCTCCCAACCTCCTACTTCACTTCCTGAGGTTGCCTGTTTAAGGCAAGTTTATGAAAGGAAGTATTTAACTACTGGCTTGAGTGTAATTCCCCAGACTCAGATCATTATCACCATGTCAGAGAGCAAGGCTGCAACAGTAGCTGAGAGCTACATACTGATACACATCCAGAGAGATAGAAACAGGAAAAAAGAAATACAGAGAGACAGGCAGACAGACAAAGACAATGAAGGACAGACAGGGACTGAGCCAGGGTGAGAGACTGGGAGACTGAGCCTTGTATGACTTTCAAACCTTCAAAGTGCAGCACCCACATCCTCCAACCAGGCTATACCCACCCCAACAAGGCCACACCTAAAAATCGTTCTTAAACTTTCAAATAGTGCCACTCCCTGGTGATTAAGCATCCAAATATATAAGCCTGTGTAGGGCACTCTTATTCAAAAACACTACAGTGTTTGGGAATTAAGGGTCATTACCCTTTGGAATGAGTGTTTTAGTGATTTACAGTTCATAGAGTTTTCTCATGGGACCCAAGTACTGTTACCAGCCTGTATTACAGTGTCACACAATCTCCTGTAACTCCAGCTTAAGGAGATCTGATGATGTGTTCTGGTCTCTCCAAGAACCTGCATTCACATGCACATGCTCACTGACACATCCGTACTCACATAGTTAAAATAAATGGAAACCAGAGTTATCATTTGCTGGAGAATAGCTTCATAATATATTGTGTGGAGCATAACATATTGTGATGAGCAGAGTTGTGTGCTAAATTGCTCATGTCATTACATCAATTTAGGTCTTGATTAAACTAAGAGTCCCAAAACTCCTCCAATAACTTGTATCTAGAGATATCATTTTTAAAGGCTGTGTACTTTTCCAGTTATTATTATTCTTTCTATGGTACACATAATCCATGTTACTGCTGAGCATTATTTGTACCCTACTGTGTGTTTATGCATCATCTACCTTCAAATTCATTTCTAGCTCCTCACGTGTAAGATCCCAAAATATAAATCCATTTTAACTTGGCCGGGGAGATGCTGAGACTGTATACTGGGACAGCGATAATAATTATTGCAATGAATTTTTAAATTATTATATTTGTAATATTTAAAATCTGTCATGAATTTTCTTATATATAATATTGTATATTTGTACACATATATAGTAACATATATGTATATACGTGTGTTTATGTAGTGAATATGTGTGTGTGTGTGTGTATGTGTATAAGTACACAAGCACATCAGTCTTAAGAAAAGTACTATGAATTTCATCCCAAGGGGCAATGGGAAGCTATCATTACAGGAAATGACTCTGCATTCTGTGATTCTTTAGTAGTATAACAGATAATGTGTGCCTACTTTCATCGTGAACATTAGTAACAGACAACCTGGAGGAGACTGAGGAAAAAGGCAGCCAGTACAGATCCTGTGAAGAAACAGCAGAAACTTCTCTGAACAGTCAGACCCACCATTATCAGTCCTGGGAAAACCCTGGGCTGCTGAACACCGTGGAGGAATGATAGCTGCGTCACCATATTTCTGCGTGCAACTAGTACATCCTCCACATACTGGTTTAAAACCCGCCTGTGCTGCTTAGCTCTGTACTGTTAAAATGGAAGGAAGAGTACTATTGAACTTGCTTTATTAATATGCTAATAAAATGATCTTCCTCTGTGGATTCTTTCACTCGCTGGCCAAGACCAATTAAAAAAGTATAATGCTGTTTTATTCCTGTATTTTCACTGTCAGGTGATCACAAAGAATGGAGTCAACTGAGAAATGGTGGCAGAATGTTAATCAGCGAGTGACAAAAGAGGAGAACCAGGCTTAGAAATAGAATCTAACTTGGGTTCAGATTAGAGCCATGAAGCCCAAGTTTCCATATCACAGAATCAGGACCTGTTTTGCAATCCTTCCTAAAGGCAGACCCTTCAAGCTATTACTTTTCTGATTCTCCTTTCCTTTCTGCTATGGCTTTTGAAAACAAGACAAGACCCACTGTGGGTTTTAAATTAACATCCCTCTCCCTCCCCCATAGTTAAGAAATAAAATAAACATGAGGGGTTCCTGAGAAGTTTTACAGAACTGATCTTATTAAAGACAGAATAGAATAAGTTAACTAAATAGAGATACACATGCGTACATTAAGATAGAAAACCGTGAAGTGCAGTTTAAAGCCCTTCTCAATGAAGCTTTGAGAAGTCAGGTTTGCTGTTGAAGTGCCGTTCCTAACAAGTATTGTGAGCACCAGTGTGAAGCTGTTCAACTTGAGACGCAACAAGACACTTGCACATTAAAAATTATGAGCAAATGAATGGCAACGTTTACTGAATAAACTACATTAACTACTTGCTATTGCACATCGATAGATGTTTCTTATTCAAAAGAGTGATGCATAGTACACATAGTTTCGATTTTTTTTTAAATTGGCTTCATTCCTTTTAATTCTCAGTGTATAATTGGATTTACATCTAGTCTATGTCCTTCATGGTCTCTATAATTTTTGAATTTATATCCACAGCGAGAAATACACTACATGCTATATTAAAAGTAAGCTTTCTCACAAGTAATGAAGGAAAAAAATTTTTTTAAATATTTTTTTCATCAAAATGATAATGTTACTGTTTATCTCTGTATATCCATTGTTTTTTGAAAAGTTCATGGTCCATGTTTTAGCAGAACTCACTTTAACCATCAGAACAGTGTTTTCATGAGTTGGCTGAATGAGTTTTTCCCTGGTTTAGAGTTCTTCATTTTCTTAGGAGAAATTTTCATCTTTATATACCATACTATACAGAATATTTTACTCTGTATTTTTGATCTATTTATATATTTTGCCTTTGTAAAAAATTATCTTAATGAAATACAAGCAGGTCTGTTCACTGAGACGATGAACTTATACATAAAGTACAGGGGAAATATTAAAAATAGGAAACAATGTTCTCCTTTCAGTTTTTAATCATAAAACCTGACTCATATATCTCACTTCATAACAAATAGAAATATACTAGATGCTTATTCCTCTCAATGGAAATTTTAATTACATATGTTGGGACAATTTATTTCATGATTCACAAGATTTTATGGCAAAGCAGAAGAGTAATAAAGCCAGTGTTCACCGCCTCATGATATATAAAACCAGCAGACATTCTGTTCATATGCAGAAGCCATCGAGCTTCTTTTTGCAGATATAACGTAATCACCCAAATTGACTTTAAAATGCATCTCATCTACTTTCTCAATAAACAAGCATGCTAACCTGAGAGTTAGGTACATCGAAACGCATTATTTAAACCATCCACATTAAGGAGAGATTCAATAAAGTCTCATAGGTTTATTTTACAATATATTATGAATATGTACTTGCATATCATCATATTCAATAAGAAAATGAAGAACCTGAATATTGATTATTTATAAATAACTCCTAAACAAAATACCTTTGTAAGAAAATAAAACTGTAAGTATTTGTAGAATTTTAACTTAAAGAGTATAGTAAAGCTTCATTAACTATTGCAAATACTGTGGTTGTTTTAACTCTCATGTAGCATTCATCCACAAAATTCTTCTTTATGCAGTCGTCATAATAAGTTAACTCTGAAAGGCGTCATTTTCCGTATACAATTTGAAGGCTCTTATGCCACGGTGCGATGCTGATAGACAAGTTTTAGGAGTTCTAAAGTTGTACAGAACTATTTTCTCAGTGTTTTAAAAATCCAGACATTTAATCAAAGTTTTACTTTAATGTTTGAATCATTATAAGGTACATTTAAAAATTGAGTTAAAACATGATGTGTTTTAACTTAACTTTAACATATGTCCTGCTTTTCAACAGAAATTTCACTCTGGTAGATTCAGCAAGCATTTTTTTTTCTTGTATAGACAATTGAAGATAAAAATATATAATGTACAATTCATTTTTTTACTAGTGAGATCAAATTAATCTTGTAGCATTTTGTGGGGCACAGGTCTGGATTATTCAGCATGTGCATGGGTGGGAATGAGTTTATATGCAGGGGCACATGGAAGCGAGATGACAAACTTTAGTGTCATCCCACAGGTGCCATGATTTTTAAATCAAACCAGATTCTTCTGGGTGTTAACACAATTTTTGTTTGGAAGATAAAGGTGGGTACTACTTTAATATTTAAATATGAGCTTTGGGATTAGAATTCAGTTCTCTAACTTTCAAAGCAAGCACTGTGCAAATTAAAATAATTGTTCTCCCTATTTATTTTAACAACATAAATACTTATTTTTGTTACCTGAAATTTAGCCACTTAATAGGGTTTTTTTTTGAGAAATAGAGAAACACATAGCATATAAAACATGATTTGTGCACCAACTTAATTTTATATACCCTATTCAATTTGTAATGTTAATTTAATATATACATTGACTTGCATTTACCATTAGAAGAGAAAAAGAGCTAGAACTAGAACTACTTAAGGGAATTTGATATATTGAAAAAAATGTCCTATTCAAGTACTGACTCATAGCCCAGATATATCTAATATAATATATGAGTTTTCAAATCTAGTTTTATTTCTGACTTTTCATCCAGATTTTCTGGATCTAGAAAAGTTTGGTCAAATTATTTAACATTTTAAGGAATTAATTCTTCATTAAATTGACTTTGAATTTCTAGATTCACTAACTTCATATCACACATATATGTACACACACACACACACACACACACACACACTTCTAATTATTGTGGATTTTTTACTCTTATTTTTCTAAGACATGAGGTGAAGTACTACAGTTTACTTCTAATATTTTTGTTTATTTTGCTCTGATGTTAATCAATGCTCATAGATGACCCATGTAGTTCTATTTGTCATGTTTCCTGTAGTTTTTATATACACTACTTCTATTTGTATATTTTTTTCGTTGGGGAAATAATTTTGTTCTTTTTTTGTATGTAAATTCATGTGATTTTATAGAGATCTCAGAGTTTTCTTATTACTTGTTATTTCTGTTTTCCTTATGATAGTTTTTTTTAATTACTTCATATTTTTAGATTTTAAACCGTTGTATTAAGTACCATAAGATTATTTTGTGCAGTGCTCTATGTGCGAATGAGAAGAATGCGCATGCGCAGGTGGGTAGGCAGTGGAATGATGCATGGCTACTTATTAGATCTGTTGGCTCTGGGATGAAATTCAACTCTATTATTTCTTGTTCGGCTGTTTTCACTGATAGATTGTGCTAATCAGTTTTGCTTTTTAGGTGTTTCTTTGTTTTGTTGTTGTTTGTTCCTAATTTCCTTTTCGTTGTTTTATTTTTCTTTATTTTATTTCGTATTGTAGTATGATTACATCTTTCCACCCTTTTCTTTCTTCCCGCTAATCACTGCCATACATCTGTCTTTGCTCTGTCAAATGCATAGTCTCCCCTTTTATTAATTGTTGTACATACTTACATACATATATTTATATAACCATATATTGCTAAATACATAAATATTACCTGTTAAGTCTGTATAATATTATATGCATGCATGGTTTCAGGGTTGATCATTTGATATTTGACATTTTTTTTTATTAAATTATTTTATTTACTTATGCTCTTAAAGTTGCCCCCCTCCCAAGTTCTTTCAGCCCTCTCATCTCCCTGTGCCTCTGAGAGCATGCTCCCACACCTGCCCACCAACTTCTACCTCATCCCCACCTCACCCTCACTAGCATCACTCTTCCCTAAGACATCCATTTTCCACAGGATTTAGCACATTCTCTCCTACATAGGCCATGCTAGGCAGTCCTCTGCTCACAAGTGCCCATGGGTGCACCTTGGTTTTTGGTTTGGTCTCTGGGACTTCGAAGGTTCCAGGCAAGTTGACAATGTTGTTCTTCCTATGTGGCTGCAGTCCCCTTCAGCTCTTTCAATCCTTCCGCTAACTCTTCCATATCGATCCTAATATTGATGTAGCTGCATTTGTTTCAGTCAGTTGCGGGTAGAACTACTCAAAGGGCAGCCATTTCAGGTTCCTGTCTGCATGCGTAATATGGCTTTAGTAATAGTGTCAGAATTTGGTTTGAGCCCAAGTTGGGTCATTCACTGGGTGGCTTTTCTTTCAGTCTCTGCTTCATTTTTGTATTTCCTTTAGATAGGAACTATTCTGGGATGTAGATTTTAAAGATAAATGGGTGGCCCACTGCCTCAACTGGGGGCCATGTCTATCTACTGGAGGTGGTCTCTTCCGGTTCCGTCTCTCACCGCTGGGCATTTCTACTAATGTCATCTCCATTGAGTCCTGGTATCCTCTCATATCCCACTCTCTGGGACTTTCTAGAGGTTCTCCCACCTACTAACATCCACTGCTGCATATTTCGATTCATTCTCCTGGTCCTCTGGGCATCCCTCTGTCTCTTCTGATCCCGCCCCTCTTTTTTCGCTCCCCCTCTCCCACCCAGATGCCACCTCCCTCTGCCTCCCATGATTATTTTGTTCCTCTTCTAAGTGAGATTAAAGCATACACACTTTGTCTTCCTGTGAATTGTATCGTGAATATTCTGGACTTTTTGGCTAATATCCACTTATCAATTAATACATACCATGCATGTTCTTTGGGGTCTAGATTTGTTACTCAGGATGACGTCCTTATTTTTAATAGCTGCATAGTATTTGATTGTGTAAATGAACCACGATTTTTGTATCCATTCTTCAGTTGAGGGACATCTGGCTATTACAAATAAGGTTGCTATAAATATAGTGGAGCATGTGTCCTTGTTGTATGGTGGAGAATCTTTCAAGTATATTTCCAGGAGTGGTATAGCTGGGTCTCTTCCCAATTTTTTGAGGAACTGCCAGACTGATTTCCAGAATGGTTGTACCAGTTTGCAATCCTACCAACTATGGAGGAGAGTTTCTCTTTCTCCACATCCTCACCAGCATGTACTGCTGCTTGTGTTTTTGATTTTAGTCATTCTGATTGGTGTAACCTCATGATCATTTTGATTTGCATTTCCCTGATGATTAAGAGTATTGAACATTTCTTTAAATGCTTCTCAGCCATTTGAGATTCCTCAGCTAAGAATTCTCTGTTTAGCTCTGTACCCCATTTTTTAAATTATGTTATTTGGTTTTGTGGAGTCTACATTTCTAAGTTCTGTGTATATTTTGTATATTAGCCCTCTATGCTTTGTACAAGGAGATAAATATGGGTTTGTATTTTTCTTCTCTATACTTCTTGTATGTGTTTGTGTATGTGTGCATATGCATATTTTCAAAGGTGTATTCTCAAGATTATTGTCAGTAACATCGTTTGATCTTTCCTGCACTGTATACTTTGAGTCTAGTTCTTTCTATCAAACTCAGAGTTCATTTATGTGGGTGGTGTCCCAGCCTGATTCATCAGGCATTCTTTTTTTATTAAATATTTTATGTATTTACAATTTAAATGTTATCCCCTTCTCCGGTCCCCCCTCTCCGATGCCGTCTCCCTGTGCTTCTATGAGGATGCTCTCCATCCCACCCACCCACCCACTCCCACCTCACCACCCTGGCATTCCCCTATGCTGGGGCACTGAGCCACAGGACCAAGGGCTTCTCCTCCCATTGATGCCATACAATACCATTCTCTGCTACATATGCGGCTGGAGCCATGGGTCTCTTCAGGTGCACTCTTTGGTAGATGGTTTAGTACCTGGGAGCTCTGTGGGTGGGTGGGTGTGGGGGGTCTGGCTGGTTGTTGTTGTTCTTCCTATGGGGTTGCAAAGTCTGACCCTTCTACTGTATATCAAGCATGTTTACCACTGAAAGTCTTCCTGCCCTGAAAAATAAAATTTATAAATGTCATCAACAACCTCACTTAAAAGTATTTTAGATAGATTTAGTTTATGGACATGAATGTTTTGCTTGCATGGATGGCTCTGCACCTCCTGCATGCTTTGTACCTGAAAAGTCAGAAGAGGTTGCTGAATCCTGGGGAACAGATGTCAGTGATGGTTGTAACTGGGATGTAGTTGCTGGAACTCATCCCTGGGTCCTCTGTAAGAGCAATGAGTGAGTGTCCCCAATTTTCGAGTGTATATGTGAATGCCAGAAATAGCTTATTTGTTCACAACACCTGTTTATATGATGAAATGAGAGACAAATGCCATTATTTCATGTTTAATCTTAACATGTAATTAGTTCATATTACAATGTATATCTTAGCCATTTGTAGCACCTGTGTGAGAACTCTTTGTTAAGTCACATGACCCAGGTTTGGTTGGGTTATTTATTTTGTTGGTACTTAAATTTATGGGTTCCTCATATATTATAAATATAAATTCTCTATCAGATGACAAGAATATTATATTCATGAACTGACAGGAGCTTGGCTAGTTACCCAGCCATGATCTGAAAAATCCAAGCATATAAAATGGGTCAGTGGGGCTTATAAAGGCCAAGCCATAGCTGGCGAACTGTTAGAGAGAGGGAGAATGTCAATTCTCTTCAGGAAATTAAACACTGATAGGCTGTGCATGTAGCAATAGATAATTGCATACTTACGCACATATAGGCAGCACGAAATAGAAACAGTGGATCTAAAGGAAAACACATAACATTAGGAAGGGTCTGGGGTATTGGTTTGACTGAAACTCATTTACGGATGTGCAAATTTCTCAAGCAATAAATGAGAATATAATTAAAACACACACCAAAAAAATCAACAAAGCTCATTTTTCTTTTTCTTTTTTGTGTGTCTCATTTTTTATTTATTTTTTCCATTTTTTTTAAATTGGATATTTCTTATTTACATTTCAAATGTTATTCCTTTCCCGGTTTCCTGTCCATCACCCCCCTAGCCCCTCCCACTCCCCTTCTATAAGTTGTTCCCCTCCCCATCCCCCTTACTACCCTCTGACAATCCCCTATACCGAGGGTCAAACCGTGACAGGACCAAGGGCTTTCCCTTCCACTGATGCCCCAACAAGGCTAGTCACTGCTACATATGCCGTTGGAGCCCAGGGTCAGTCCATGTGTACTCTTTGGGTAGTGGTTTAGTCCCTGGAAGCTCTGGTTGGTTGGTATTGTTGTTATTATGGGGTTGCAAGCCCCTTCAGCTCTTCAATCCTTTCTCTAATTCCTCCAAAGGGGATCCCTTTCTCAGTTTAATGGTTTGCTGCTAGCATTCACCTCTGTGTTTGCCATATTCTGGCTGTGTCTCTCAAAACTATTCTATGCAGACTAACATATTCCACGGCCCAGAGCTGTGCCTTCACTAAGAACATGTAAAGTTCTGAATATTCAAAACTTTCACATACCTTGAAAAACCAAGTTCCGTGCACATTTGCTCTAAAATGGGCTGTGGGCTGAAATAAACTTCCCATGAGTTGAAAACACTGTTAAGTAATAATGGTATTACAAAATTTCAGTTAAAGCAGAGAGAGCAAGGCTTGATGATCAGTGTTATCACAATGCTGGTGGGAAGATTATCAATGTCTTACATAGTATCTACTGAGCTTCCCGATGAAATCCATTATGTGCCACGAGTAAATCACTATGTGTAAATTGAAGTTTTAAAGCCTAACTTTGGGCATTGCTGAGAAGACACTACCTGAAATGTGCTCGAGATCTCTGTTAACTTACGCCTAAGTAAAACATCCAACACAAAGCCTGTCTCGTGCACAGTATATGTGTGGTGAGTAGGAACAGAAACTCCATTTTCCTCTCCCCTCCAGATTGAGGAAAATACCACATTTCACTATCCTTGGAAAATAGCCAAATTAAACAGTGAAAATATATTTTCCATTGAATTCACATTACATCTGCGCCACTGAACAGTCTAAAGTGTTGAAGGCGAGCTGTTGCGGTTCAGAGACACCTGTAATTAATAAAATAAAAAGAGAGGATATTATGAGTTGTGGTTTTCTTCCCTCTCTAAATTTTTGCTCTAAGTGTTTTTTTCAAGAGAATTTTGGACTTGCCTTACCCACTTTCCTACATGTGTTCTCTCCAGCACTTGTCTTTTCAGAGAAAGTCTCCCTCTGAAGCACTGCTAAATTCCCGTCGTGTTAGAATAGTTTCAAATTAGAAATAAATAGTAGCAGGGACTGGCCTGCTACTGTGTGTTTGAGTGCTTGTGAATGTGTGTATATGTGAGTAGTGTGTGTGTGCATGTGTGAGTGTTTGTGCACGTGTGTGTGTGTGTGTGTGTGTGTGTGTGTGTGTGTGTAAGTCAGAGGATGACCTGAGTAAGTTGATTTTCTCTTACCATTATGTCACTTCCACAAATCAATCTAAGATTATTAGGCTTGGTGGAAGAAGCATGAATCCACTGAGTCAACTAATGGCCCTGGGAGGAGCCTTTTTTCATCATTTTAGGGGATACACTTTCAATTTGATACCTTATCATACATGATTCTTATCATTGTCATATATGTTTGACAATTAACAATTAATTTTTTGGAGGCAAAGGCATTTTGATGATATTATATTTTATTGTCAAGTGCACTAGTCAAGCCATTTTCCTTTCCCAAAGAATTTTTCTAAACTAATGAACAATGAAGATATATTTTACTAGCATTTAATTTTTCCTGCATCTATACTTTCCATGGTAGGGATTTAACTGCAGTGTCATATATATATATATACAAATTATTGTGTAAAGTTTCTGTGTTAAAAGTTATTCATGTTATTCATTAAAACCAGGAGTTGGAATAGTAGGATAGAATCAGTAAGCTGGATGAAGATAATTAAGTCCTGTGGGTTTTCCTCTGACCTGCAGTCGCACACCTATAGCATTTATGCATACACACACACACACACACACCAAACCACACATACACACACACATACACACACATGCACACATGCACACGCACACACTAAATATAATGAATACTTTTTAAATGAAGTTTTCTTACATGAATTACATATGGAGGATGTGTGGATTAGCACTTCATGCCTTTGAAATCGAATAGTTTAAAGTGAGGATTGTCATTCTGAAAGGATAAAAGAAGAAAAATTGGATAACAGCTAATATGGCATTGGCAGCTACAGCAATCCCATTATAAGTAAAATAATATTTAAATCTTCTAATCGTTTAACTACATAAATGACCTAATACTATCAAAAAACTCTTATCTCTCAAATCCCTTCACATTTGGTAGGAATTTGTAAGAGCATTAAGGCTTCACTATGACCATAATTAGATGGTCTAAAAAAAAGAAGTACCTCATATTTTGCCAATTCCTGATTATTCAGACTGACAGCAGAAAGCCTTAGCATGAATTACTAAAACCTAAGGTCATTCATAGCAGATGGAAATTACTCTGGGATCATTATGTCTATCCCATTAAAATATAAGTACGTTTTTGCAATTCAGGAAAAGCACCCTTGACACGTTCATACATGTTTTTCAGTATATACTGCTGTTTTCACATATGTATATCAAAATGTATACTCAATACATATCGAGCTCAATATATATTAAAAATAGGAAATTAGATAAAATATAGTAGCTTCAGATAAAAAATGCCAATTATTTAAAGTACTAGTATTTTCCTAAAATTTACCAAGTGAGAACAATTGGCACATTACCATTCGGTTTTGTTAGCCATTAGAAATAAAAGAATACCTGAACTACTACAGAATTCACACTTCATGAGCCCTTCCTTACATGACAAAGCTTTAGAAAAGTTAAAACAACTAATAACATGCACTTCTGTTTGATTCTGTATGATGTGGTAACAATCTCCAGGCTGTTTCTCCAACTTACCTTGCACTTACTGCCCTTGTCATGATGAAACATTGGAATAATTTCCCTGACGTCAAAACTGAGCAATACAACAGGCTTTCCATTTTTATAATTATTACACTTTTTGAAGTGTGTAGGCATTTATTATATTAGAATACATAAATCCTGAGTTAGTAACCAACATAAAACACAACCTTAAAATGTAATTATGTGCCAAAATGAGATATCCTTCAAACTTCTATATAGCATAAAAGTATTGCAGATAATTATGCATTATGATAGAACTTGAACTAGACATCAGTACATACTTACTAATTATGTTTTCAATCATTTTGTGTATTTGTATAGTGTGTGTGTGTGTGTGAGGGGAAGCAGTGTTTAACATGTGTGTGGACTTATTTTTGTGTTTGTGTACCTCAATGAGGAGGCCAAAGGTTGAAGTAGGCTGTCTTCTTTACTTACTTTGTGGCTTGTATGTTGAAGAAAGTCTCCTTGCTGGATCCAGGGTTCATGTTTTGGTTAGTTAGTTTCGCTATCCAGTTTGCCCTGCTTACTGCCCTTCTCCCCGCAATTCTACTACAATTACTGGCAAGGCATGATGACCTCCAAGTATTTGGATGGTTCTTGTGGACCCCATTACAGTCTTCATATTTGTAGGACAAATATTTTATCTGCTGTGCTATATTTCTATGTCTTAATTTTTCAAATTTCATAATTAAAGTTTGGACACTGTCATGGACCATGCAGTCTAAAATTATATGTAATACTCATGTTTGTAAAAAGTTTTCAGTAATAAAGAGTAAATTTTATACATAATGGACTGTTCCCATTGTAGTTATGAACACACTAATTTATGTTTCTTTTATGAAAATGTTTTACGTGCTCCAGTTGCTACAAGCCACTCTATGTGCTTTCTCTCCATACATGTCAATTCGAATACCTGATTATCTGAATGGTCTGATAAGAGTTATCAGGAAGCTCATGGAAAAATCCTTGAAATGAATGCCAAGACTGTCTTCTCTTTAACTTGTGTATATAATAATCAAAATAATACATTGTTCACACAAGCACAACATCTGTTCCCAGGAAAAGCTTAGTCTCTCATTTCTCTTGACAGTGTGCAGACCTGGGTTCTTCAAAGCCTCTCCTCACAGCCAGACCTGCAGCAAATGTCCACCTCACAGTTATACCCATGAGGAAGCTTCCACCTCTTGTGTCTGTGAAAAGGATTATTTCAGGAGGGAATCTGATCCGCCCACAATGGCATGCACAAGTAAGGAACCCTGTGGCTCTTGGGTGATGCAACCTTTCACCAGTTTGGAGAAAGAACATGACGGAGCCTGTTGTGTTTTATTAGTATTTTTCTCAAAAAAAAAAAAAAAGGCATGTTTGCCCTTCACAGTACAGATGTTTCCCCCAAACTTCAAATTCCTTTAGTAAGCATTGAAAAATAAACATGCTTTTATTACTATTAGAGTATCCTTTCCCTGACTTCAGCTTCAACATTTGAGGCACTACTAAAGAGTAGATCTCTTATTTTGTTGTTTAATTCAGTATTCTTCACTTGGGCAAATCTTTCTTTCTTTTCACTTCAGATTTGTTATGAACACATTTTGTAAGACAGTCTTCTGAGCTAGTAATTATGAAATAAACGGCAACTTTGACAAGTGATAGCTTATGTGACTAAGCTGTAGGGCCATCCAGAAGGTCATTTGCCAAAATGTGGAGGCAGTCTGGAGACAGTCTGCATGACAATGAGATGGAAAATTCAATGAGAACAATATATAAAGCCAGCTTTCAACTTAGACTTGCATGTTTGCACAGTGGGTCTTTCTTAGGAAGGTTTGCTAACTGTTATCAAAGCTCTACTTGTCATCAATCAGTGGAGATAGACAGTAAACACTATTTTCAATATTTCCAGTGCATAGATGTGCATCTAGCCAAGCTTTATATTCTTCATATATTAGCATAGTTTTGGAAACCTAGTGTGTGGCCATTTATACATTTGCTTGCTTGGAGACTATACTTTTCAGATAATTTTTGCTAACATAGTATCTGTAATACTTGAAAAAAAGAAAAAGAGAAGAAAAGTGAATACATCTTTCTTCACAGTGTGTATCCCCTGGGGCATCATCCCTTGTTAGTTCCCAGTTAACTGTATACACTCAATGAAGTTCACAAGACTATTAATTTTGTCTTTGATATATAGTCAGAAACAGTACAGATGACCTTATATAAAGTAATCAGAAGTTGATTTTTAAACAAATTTCAGTGGCTGAATTTCATGCATAACTGAAAAGAATCACTCTCTGTAATTCAAAATTACTGATTTTGCTGATCAAATACCTTCTCAATAAGTTACACCAGGAAGATACAACTCTTATGTCATAGTGGAATTCAAGCAAGGTTTAATATATAACCTGTAAGAATTATCAAACAGCAAAAATAGGTGGGCCAGAAAATAGTGGCACACTAAAAATGGCACCGAATCCAAACCATCTCACAAATGATTACAAAGTTGGGTGTTAGAAGAGTTTTCAACAGCCACCAATTTACATCTTTTTAGCATAAATATGAATGTACATTTATGCTTATTTATTTGGGGACTATAATTTGGTGGTAAGAACTGCTTAGCGCTCCTTTATAACTAAAACCCACAGACTTCAGATTTTCTCAACTTTCAGCTCTGTGAGATTCTACCTCTGTCTTCAAAGGAATAGTAATTCATGCTCATTTCTCACAAAACACCACTGTGAGTGTGTCTGTCTGTTTTCAGTTTGATTCAGAATACCGCAACTGCCTATGATCCTCTTACGGCTTGCCTAATGTTCAGAAGAACATCTTGAACTTCGTTCTGCCATTGGCATTTTTTACTTGTATTTATGATTTTGATTCTTTTTAATATATAAACTGAGGGAACAGAGTTTTATAAAAACTGTAGGACAAAATCAAAAAGAAGGAAAGGAAAGAATCTCATGAATATACCTAATTCTTCTCATGGCTATACCTTGGTCTACACATTGTATCTCTTGTTTGGGTAGTACAACATTTTAGACATAGGCTTATTCAGATGTTTTAATTTTATTTCTACTTAATGGTGTCACTTGAGGTTTTTTTTTTTTGGTAACATGTGACTGAAAAGCTGTGGATGTATTGTTACTAGAGTTATTAGTAAAAGGCCAGTCAGACTTTTATTGAGTTAAGGCAAAGAAAAGAGTGCAGTTCAGTTCAGCGGTGGCAATACATTGGAATTTGACACATTTCAGGAGCATTTCTTCTATCTCAAATGTTAAATCCACTGTTTTTGTTTTTGTTTTGCTTTTTTACCTAAAGTTAAAGTATCTCCATTTTTCTTATTAAATGACCCTGCCTGTACTACATAATGATAATGTATTCACATCTTTAGAAATGGGTGAGAGTTAAAAGTGACCACTGAAATAGAACTATAGAATGCTGTAGACCTTCCAGGGCTCAGAGATGGGCAGGCATCCTTGAGAGTGGATAAGGAAAGCAAGCTAAGTCCTTAGATATGGAATTGTTCTTCAAAGGGAATTTTTAAAAAAAATTCAAAATACTTTTCTTTTAAAATTAATTTTAAATATGTTTCTCAAGGATGATGGGTTAATGTTGGGTTGAAATAAACATGTGAGCCTTTGGTCACATACTAATAAGGTTATTTAGCCAGATTATTTTAAGGAATGTAATTCATTCTCATCTACAGGACTCCATTTCATCACCATTTGAGAGGTATTGATTAGATCTCCTACATTCTGATACTAAGACAAAGACAAACACAAAAAACAAACTTATTTGAGAAGACACAGTCGCATAACATTTAAAGCTGACTGAAATTTAAATTTTATATATCTAAAACTTGACTTTGCACCAATTTATTTGTATTTCCCCTTAGTATGTGAATAATTAGGTTTTAAAACAGTTAAAATGCTATTGAGATTGTGATTAGCACCTAGTTGAAAAACCTTTTAAGCAATTAAAATAATCTATATTAAAATGAAGTGTGTAATACAAATTCCATGAAGGGAGAAAAGCTGCTATAGTATTATTGTAAGATGATAAGGTCTGTAAAGGATTTTAGTTGGAAGAATTTCTTGCTTATTGGAAAGGTAGGCAACTGGAGATTACATGGATCCTGAATACCTAGCCCTCTGCATTCGTCTTATACCATGTTTACTAGGATTTCTAATTTAGTTAAAACTTTAAAATAGACATGCAATGAGCAAGAGCACATAGTCTAGAAATAGTGGTCGTATGCAGCTGATTATGGAGCAGAGGCCTTGTTGGGAACCAATGGGAGGAGAAGCCCTTGGTCCTGCCAAGGCTGGATCCTCCAGTGCAGGGGAGTGTCAGGGAGGGGAGGGGGTAAGGGTGTGTGGATGGGGTGGGGGAACACCCTTACAGAAGAAGGGGAGGGGAATGGGATAGGGGCCTTATGGATGAGAAAACAGGGAAGGGGATAATATAACATTTGAAATGTAAATATATATATTTACATTTATATATATAAATATATAGATAGATATAGATATAGATATAGATATAGATATAGATATAGATATAGATATAGATATAGATATAGATATAGATATAGATATAGATATAGATATAGATATAGATATAGATATAGATATAGATATAGATATATATCTCCAAGAAGAGAAATAGTGGTCTTGACAGTCATGTGTATCCCTGAGCAATGTTCTCTCAGGAGAAATTCCAATTCTGTTCACTATACGTGCGATTACATGCTAGAGTCAAGAGCTACCCAGAAGTTTAGCAAAAATGTCCTATTCAGTTCTAGCTCCCAGAGAGGAAGTATATATTCAATGGGCAAAGATTGAATGTATTATATTTTTAAACATAAAAGCTTATTCAATGTTTCTGTCAACTCGTAGGCCTATTTCATGACTATGTACACACATATTAAGGAAAACACCTGATTCTATTAAATAAGTTTTATAACCCTCCCAAAGTAAATTTATTTTTATGGTGCATAAACACCACTGTTTCATAAAAAATCATTTATAAAATTATTATAAATTATGACATAAAATTAATTATAAATTTATTTTTCTCTTCAGGCCAAGGGATTAGGATGATAGAGGGCGACTGATTAATATCATCTTAAATATGTTTTTCTCACTTTACTTTGCAAACCAGGACCCCCCTCAGCTCCTCGGAATGCCATCTCAAATGTTAATGAAACTAGTGTCTTTCTGGAGTGGATTCCTCCTGCTGACACTGGTGGACGGAAAGATGTGTCCTATTACATTGCATGCAAGAAGTGCAACTCCCATGCAGGTGTGTGTGAGGAGTGTGGCGGTCATGTCAGGTACCTCCCCCAGCAAATCGGCCTGAAAAATACCTCTGTCATGATGGCGGACCTCCTTGCTCACACAAACTATACCTTTGAAATTGAGGCAGTGAACGGAGTTTCCGACTTGAGTCCAGGCACCCGGCAGTATGTGTCTGTAAATGTAACCACGAACCAAGCAGGTAAGTGTCATACCCAACCCGACTCTATATTTTAGACTTTGCTCTGCCAATTGAATCCACAGCTGACGACTTGACCTACTAGGTCCTGTGAGAGAATGTCCCCAGCATGAACAAGGTCAAGACCTAAAAGACACTATATGTCAAATTATATTTTTGTTTTAAAGAAAAGTTAAGGCTTTCTTAGTACAAACATCCATTGCCCAAAGAAAGGAGAGGTATGTTTTAATAAAAAAGTTCTTTAAAAATTTATTTCTGGACTAAGTAATTTATACATAACAATTATCATATATTAAACAAATATTTTAATATATTATATAATATATAATACACAATAATTATATATAGTTTATGTTCTATGTTGCAAATTTACTTTTTGTTGATTTATTAATGTTCAGAGATTTATTTTAATTAATTTGTATAGCATGCTTTATTTTCATTTTCGTTTCTTGCTTCACAGCTGTATTTTCTTTGCAAATTATACTGGCCTTTTTTATTTTTTTCTAATAAGTATAAGAAAGCAATGGAATCTGCCCTGTGCTGGAATAGGGCAGTATTAACAGTAACCATTATAAGTGTTCAGTAATGTGAACCATCATCGGAATTTGGAAAACTAAAGATTCTAATGTGGTTGCCTCAACCTTCCGAAGTGAACTCTTTAACTCTTTTAGCTATACTTGATTCTAAAGTGAGCTATGTCATATCATCTTGTAAATAATGAGAAGTCACTGAGATGTATCTTCCTTTCGGAACAATACAGTGGATTCTGTGATTTTAACATTTTTATAAGACGGTCCTTAGTGATATGCTATATATGAGAAAATGACTTTTGATTTTTAAGGACGTTACCAATGAACAACCATATATTGTAGTTGTCTTTGACTGCCTTCTTCTGATTATAAGGTATATGATTTGGACCTTCCTTATGTAAAATAGAAAAACGTTACTTTTCATCCAGTAGCCATGGTACATCTAACCTGTAATTTGTAATGTTTGCCAAGGGAGAAGGTATCGTATTGGTTGTCACTTTCTAAATGGATGCCATATTTTAAAATCAGTGCCCACATATACCAAAAATTTAAAATATTGTTTATCTCAACATCACTATTCTAGGTCAAATAGACCTCAATTCCATATAAAATGTCAATGTCAATGTTAAGAAGAAATTTTCTATTTAGGTTCAGCTAACATGGCTGAATCTTCAAGTACCAACATCACAGGAAGTGGGTTTTCCAGTTAGATTTGATGATTATATTTCTAAGCTTCCAGTTAAATGAAGATTTTTATTTTTAAATAAAAACGAGTTTAGTATATTTTAACTTATATTTTAAATTTCTAAAAGGGTTGTTTTCCAAAATGTTTGTTTCTCTTGTCATTAATTTTGTGGTTTCAAATTTTACTAGCTTCAACAGATGTTCTGATATTTTCTGATCGGTAATTTTTGTGTGCGTGCTAGTAAAACAAGGATAAATTTGGCAAAAAAAAATGTAGGCAGGAAATTGGTTATTCATTCAATATGAAAATTTTGCATTATGTGGGAATGAAAACTGATCAGCCATATTTGT
Source organism: Rattus rattus (assembly GCF_011064425.1). Classification (NCBI taxonomy): domain Eukaryota; kingdom Metazoa; phylum Chordata; class Mammalia; order Rodentia; family Muridae; genus Rattus; species Rattus rattus. The sequence goes on along the minus strand of NC_046164.1, from coordinate 40,694,502 downwards.
CTATAAAACATGAATAAATTATTAACAAATAATTTATACAAAACTTAAAACATTCTCCAAAACAAGATAGTTTGAGAATTTATTTTAATATAAGGGATACTTTTCTCACTTAAACCAATACAATGTAGTTTTAAGAAAAATTAAATGGTAGAATTATCCTAATCTAATAAATGTTAATATAACTTAGTTATAGAGTAACGGAAAATAATTTTAGTATTTTTGTTATAATATTCTTGGTCAGTAAAAGTAACTCATGGGAAGGAGAAGGAGCGAAGCAAGGGAAAGGAAGTCATAAACAGTGGCAATGAGTTTAGGTTGTGGGAAGGAGAATGGGGTCTGCATAAACGATGTATATTAAACAATCATCCAAAGGAGAAAGAGAAGAAACAATAGATGTGAATTCCGTTGTAATAGGTATGCAAACACTTAGAAAAGTTACTAAAATAATAGTTTTTCACAACCTTTCCAGTTCTATAGACCTTGCTTATATCATTATAATCATTTTTGAAATTTAACAGTATTTATTTATCAAATACATATTTAGATTTACTTATCCCATTAACATATTTTCAGTTTTATCCTAAGAAATCTGAAACATATATTTCAACAGGTATTTAAAAGTGCACCCTATAAAATAAAAAAAAATTACCTAAAATGTTAACTTGAAAGTTTAATTGTCTTCTTCCAAAGTATTGTGCCTGCATGATAGCCTTGCACACATATTCAATTATTTGGTTTGAAACAATTTTTCAGTGGCCATTTTTGAGCTAAGATTTAATACTTCTACTATATACACAAGTATATATTTTATAACAACCGATAAACTATTTCTAGATAACATCTCAAAATTATTTTTCACTTTATTAAGCTTCTCTATAATAGAATTATAGTATAAATCTCTATGTAAAGGGAAAGAAGATTTATTAGAATGACTTACAGGCTGTGGACCAGCTAATTTAACAATGGGTATCTCTGAGCGGAAGATCCAAGCATCCAATAGTTGTAAGTCCATGAGGCAAGATTCCTCAAGGCATGGGTTCTAGTGTAAATGAAGGAAGAGATTTGCTAACAAGAAGGCAAAGAGCCAAACTGTCCTTCTTCCATGTCCTTATATAGGCTTCCCGCAGGAGGAATGTCCGAATTAGAGGCATGCCTTCCTACCTCAGGAGAACTGGATCAAAGGTGTGTCTTCCTACCTGAAAGATCTATATTAGAAGTAATTTTTCCCCTTTAGATTATGCAAAATCCTTCAAGTTTGCCAACCCTATTTTGGAGTTTTAATTAATTTTACATGTAGCCAATTTGACAACTAAGAACAGCCATCACACTAAACATTCAGAAGTACATAATTTTTCTTTACAGAGGTAGCAACATTCAGTAAAAGACCTTTTATCTCAGATGGGATCCTCCAAACCTCTAAGCTCCTCAAACAATCAGCAATGTGTCTAAAGTAGTTGCTCTCTTATAATGTGAAAAGCTTGGCTTGCTGCCTGTGTTTAAAACAGTTTATGACAGACATGTTGAACCTCTATGGATTAATGTTAATTATAACGCAGTAGTTAATACTTCTTTAACCCTCTCCTTCTCCAGAAAATTTCGAAATAGGTAAAGATGTGTAATTAATAAAGAAATAGATGATGATATGACATACATATTTATATCCAAGAGCCTTCCTTCATATTAAAATGCTTTTTCATCTAGTTAAAGGGATATGAACTAGAAATATGTATTCCAATATGAAAAGTGTTGAGAAGTCCTGATTAAACAGATCACTGAATTTTTATTTCTCTTATTTTTATTTTATTCATGGTACAGATTATAAGACTCACTATTCTAGTACAGGCATGCCCATTTTTCCATATATTTTACAACTTAGCTTCTACTGCTTATTATGGGATTCATAGGTTTCTTCTCCTGATGAAATGCTATGGATTTCACTTGCCTTTTCTATCTTGAGCCCTAAAATAATCAGGAAGTGATTTTAACATAACTCCAAATTACATGGCCTAAAGTATAGATATCAGAAATTATGAAGGTTTCAAAAATTGTACTGTCCTTACATATTTTCCTTGATGTTATGTAGAAAGTGTCTTCTTGACTCTTTCTGAAGATATAATCAATGGAAGTTGCATGAGTTTTAGACAAATTCCATTTTACCCTTACTATTTATGAGTCATTAAATTTCTTTCTCAGTGATAAATTAAGGAATTCTCAGTGGATCAAGTTTCATTCAAGATTTGTTGAGTAAACAGATGAATATTTCATTTCTATACCAGCTTCGAGAAGTAGTGCTAATCTCTAATCCCACATTGGTGGTATGCTGAATAGAAGTATTTCCTGCTTTCTTTAAAGTCAGGAAAGCATAAAATTTACTCTCATCATTATATATCTCTATGATTTTAAAAACTGAAATAGAGAAAAATAGACAAGTTATGTTCCAGAAACATTCATGCCTAGTACAAACTAGATAGTTGACTCTTAGGAGTACGAAGAAAAAGGCTGAGCTCATGAAATAATATTTGAAGCAAAAGAGATTTGCCTGCTAGTTCACCACAGAAGTGTGCGGATTTGCCTTTAAACAATTGAAGAAGGTGTTTACTTCAATACTCATATGTACTTGAGAGAGGTAGCTGTAAAAACTCCAAGGTTCAGGAGTATGTTTCTAGTCATAGAGTCTTTTATTTATCCAATCACTCTCATACACAGGATTTCATAAGTCCCCACATATGTTTGTTTCATATATTCTAAGGACAACAAAATAGAGTCAGCTGTTCTTATAAAGCAGGAATTTAGTGGAAAATCCATAGATTCTAGTATGTTAATGAACCTCTTCAGTTGTGAAACATGAGATATTTGGTGACTATTGGTATTCTTTTATTATTTCAAGGTAATAAGCTAATTTAAATTTTCTTGAAGCCATAGATCATTTAGACACAGCCAGCCATTTACATAATTCTTACATCATGAGTTTATAAGATGAAAAGAGATGTGAGTTTTAATTTCTAAAAATATTGATTCATTGACATGTTTTATTGAGGAAAAAAATATATGGTGAATTTATGTGGCCGTATGGCCATCAGGTAGTCATCTTCTAACTTGATAAAGGCTCCTCTTCCACTTGAGGACAACCAATTTTTTACTGCTTCTTTATGCTTCTTTCTACTTTTAGCAAAACTGCACTTTTGAGAACACTTAATGTATTTGTATTTTCTTTAGGAGTTGTGAGTAAAAATTACTGACCATTTGAAACACAAAGTGATATGTTATGTGATCTAATAAGATTAATAGCAGTGGGGAAGGGAGAACTAGAGGTAGTCACTAGAAAGTGCCAGATGCCAGGGACCCAAGAGGTTCCCAGGACCCAACAAGGGAGGACTTTAACCAAAATACCCAACAAAGGGGAGATAGAACCCGTATAAACTGTATACAGTGGGTAGGCACTGCCCCCTGTTGAGGGATGCGGCCACCCACTCATCTCAAAAAGTTAACCCAGAATTCCTCCTGTCAAAAGGAAATGCAGGTACAAAAAGGGGAGCAGAGACTGAAGGAAAGACCACCTAGTGCCCCAATTAGGGATCCACCCCATCTGCTGACACGAAACCCAGTCACTATCGCTGATGCCAAGAAGTGCTTACTAAGAGGAGCCCAGTATAGCTGTCTCCTGAGAGGCTCTGCCAGAGTTGGACCAATAGAGACGTGAATGTACACAGCCAAACATTGGACTGAGAGCAGGGACCCTAATGGGGAAGGTCGGGCAAGGACTGTAGGAGCTGAAAGTGTTTGAAATCTCATAGGAAGAGCAACAATATCAACCAACCAGAGCCCCTAGTCCTCCCCAGGGACTAAACCACTAACCAAAGGGTACACAAGGAGAGATCCATGGCTCTAGCTGCATATGTAGCAGAGGATTACCTTATCTGGCATAACTGGGAGAGGAGCCCCTTGGTCCTATGGAAGCTTGATGATCCAGGATAGGGGAATGCTAGGCCACTGAGGCCCGAGTGGTTTGGTGGGTGGGGAAGCACCCTCATAGAGTCAGGGAGGAAGGAGGAGGGGATAGGGGCTTGTGGAGGGGAAAATGAGAAAGGGGATAACATTTGAAATGTAAACAAATAAAATAACCAATAAAAATTTCAATCCCTTTGAAATGAAAAAAAAATTAATAGGGAAGAGAAAACTGAAGAGGGTCTAAGTATTTGGAGTCAAAGATGGAGTTCTCACGCATCTTCTTAATAACACTCATGGTCTTCAATGTACTTGTGAAGTAGTAGATGCCGGGTACCAGAGTATATTGATGCTGTTCCTCGAACTGTTATATTGTTTCTGTTTCTTTATCTCAAGCTTTAAACTACACAAGAACAACGGTCTTACCACCAGCACATTATATTTTTTAATACCTTTCATGACCAGAAAACTAAAAATAGAGATGTCTTGCAGACATACTGACTTAAGAAGTCTAAGTCAAGTCCTTATCAATTCCTCCGGTATATCCCAAACTTTATATCTTAAGTCTAGCACTAGAAATGAGATTGAAGCTTTTGTCCTGCTTTGTTTTGTTTTTCTTTCCTTTTTTCGACTCTATTAGTTATAAGTTATTTGTTTTAGAGGTTGGTGAGAATACTTCAGTCTATGTATAAATTTCATATAATATATTCCATTGAATTTGGCTAATTTTCATTTCATTCATTTATCTATACTGTCACATGAAACCCTCTTTTCAAGTGATGATTACTGTGTCTTTCCCTTCCCTTCCCCACCTCCTATAGATTTCCCATCCCAATCCATTCCCTTCTTCATTCTTTCTACCATTCTAGATATTTTAAAATCTCAGAATATATTGTTTGAACTATTTGCACGTCTCAAATCACAACACTTCACTATTTTCATAAAAGCCCAGCAAGTTTATCAGCTTTCTTATGTACCTAATTTCAATTTTAATTACATTTTTTCTTAACGTGTTTTCTCATCATAGCTTCCCCTCCCTGGAACTCCAGACCTCTCCCATTTCTCCATTCAATTCGAGTTTTTCTTCTCTTTTTCAACAGTTAAATTAAAAAACAGAAAGAAAAGAAGGCAGACCCAAGTATAAATTAGTGAAATAAAAAAAACAAAGAAAAAATCCTGAGAAACAGATGTACACATAGTCACACATACAAAAAAATTCACTTACAAAATACAATTGAATTTGTTTTGTGTTGACTTTCTTTTGCAAGTAGTGGTTGTCAATAGGAGATAGGGTCTTGGTCAGGAATAGGACCATGGCTTCTTTCCCCCCTCAGAGTTGGGACTCCAGTTTGGTTGACACAGTGTAGGTCCTGTGCATGCTTCAATAGTCTCTTTGAGTTCATAGATTTATCAGACTAGTTTTGTGTGGAAGATGCTCTTTCCTTGGGGTCATCTATCCACCCAGGCTTACGATCTTTTCGCCTCTCTTCCACATAGTTCCAGGAGGTCTATTGGGACAGGATTTTGCTGAAGACATCCCATCTAGGACTGAGGGACTCTCATTCTGTACTCATTGTCCTGTCTCAGGTTTCTGTATTAGTTTTCATGCACTGCGGAAGGAAGTACCTCTGATAATGTCTGAGCGAGAGACTTATAAATAGGTATAGCAGGATGTCAGTAGTAGTAGTTATGTTATTACTGTGCTCATATAGGAAAACGATAGTGTTATATTTTTCTATAGGTCTATGACCAATCTGGTTTAGGGTTTTAGCCACCCAAGCAGTGTCTGGCATAAATTCTATCTCACAGAGTAGGTCTTAAGTCCACTTAGATAGTGATTGGTTACTCCTACATTAGTTTCATTATTATACCAGCATAGTACTGAGGATGGTCACTACTGTACATATCAGGGCTTGTAGCTTGCTTTTCCTCTGGTAGTGTGCAGAGTACCTTCTAGTGCTATGAATAGCCAATAGGGATGACAGATCTCGTTAGGTACCATCTCTACTTCTCTATGTTCAATTAGACATGTAAGAATTGCTTTCAGGAATAGGCCCTTGTCAATAGTTTGTGAAGGATAATCAATAGTATTGGCAATACCTTGCATTGTTTGGATGTTTCCATGGGGCCTATTAGATGGAGCCTATTCCTGGTACTAGAGATTTTACTTATTGGGGAAATAGCTAATTGGGGATTTCCACCATACCTATTATTGGGTGATTCTAAATATTTATCATATATGTATATATTTCTAAGATGATTATAATATATCTTTAATTATTTGCTATTTTCAGACACTAAAAGCAATGAATGTACATTTTTCATGAATATTAATTTTAAAGTATGAATTTAATTGCAGTAATGCATTGGGGAGAGAGGAATCATTGTCTTTAGTGATACAGTTACTGTCAACTTACCCATGCTATAGTACATAGCATGTGGTGGAGGTGAGGATGAATGAATATAAAAACATGTAATGTGACCAAAAGATATTATAAACATGTATGAAGTTGATAAAAATAATTAATAAAATGTAAAATTAATTGAATTAATGTAAATTTCCAACATCAACACTAACTCATTTTGGTAATTTTACTATGGTCAAAGATTCTGTGCCATAAGTTAGTTAATCACAATCATATGTGATAATAGTTGCCATATGTACATTGTATATTTTTATTTATATAATTTTATTCTTTGTTAATTCTATGCATGTACATAGAGTATTGTTTTCCCCACTCCTCTGTGTTTCTTTATCTCCTTCCTATATGTATCAACCACAATCTTGTCACCACCACTCCATTTCTTCTTTATGTGACCTGTTTAGTCTAATCAAGGTCATCTGTTTGAGCATTGGATTGTCACAATCAATTGGAAAATGGTGAGGGCAAGAGGAGTTACACTACTGAAACAAAAGAACTCCCATTTCTTCTGAATCTATCAAAGGAAAATAGTTCAGCTTGAGGAATGGAGTCCTGTGAACCCTATGTTCATCCATACCTGACTCAATGAAACCATTCTTGTGCAAACTCAGGAAAGGCATGTAAAGTTATTTTAGTTTGTAATTCTAAATATATTTTATCTAGAAATTTGTATTTCATATTATTCAATCCCTCTTTTCCAGCTCTTTTATGTTCCCCAACCCAATTTCACAATGTTTCCAGCACCTGAGAGGGAATGGTATACTTCACGGTTTATATAGAAATGAGCACTTATCCTTTATTTACTCTTTGTACTTTATGTGGCTTTGAGCCTCCCTATCACTCTGATTCACTGAAAACAGAGACTAGTTTGATGAAGGATGAAAGTAGCATTTGTCTGTGGATAAAACATACATATTTAGGAGGTATTTTGGTGCTCTATCAATTTTGCTAGACACCACTATTCAGAACTCACCTGAGCCCTATAATCTTCCTTGGAATGGATTTTACCAGGATCGCAGTATTGGCTATGTCTTTTCTTCACTGTGGCGTCTCAAACACAATAATAAAGCACACAGCCCAACAGTAATGTCACAATGCTCGACTGGCTCCATTTTGTTTAGTGGGGTGTTTTCCCACCCACTCTCCTGTTCCCAGAAATAACAACTCTGAGATTCAAATATATTTACAAATACCTAGGCCACGTAGCTTGGCTTGTTCTCTGACTAGGTTATAACTTAATATCTCATTCATTCTAACCTAAGTTGTGCCACGTGGCTGGTTACCTCTTCTTAGCCTTCACACATCTGTACTCTGTCCTGTATCAAGGCAAATCCCCTCATGCCTCGCTCTATCCCAGAATTATTCCTGCCTATTGTCCCACCTTCTATTCTACCCTTTCCTATAAGCCATAGTTTATCGTTATTGACAGCTGATGCATCCATACTATATACAAGATATTTGCTCTACAATTCTTCCCTTTTAGTCCAATACAAATCTTTATCTTATAATAAATAAGCTGTATACAAAAATAAAAATTATGACATAATTGTGAAAACTATTAGGTAAGATTTACATTCATAATCATTCATTCATATGCATTTGGCAATGTTGGAGAAAACATTTTATCATCTAACCTATCTTGGTTTTTAATGCTCCGTACCTAAATCATTTTCTATCATAACTTGCATAATCAAAATAAAGATATATTTCTAGTCCTAAAACATTTTCTTAGATCCTAAATAAGCTAAGCTTAATTGTGAGATTATAGTTATCTAGTCTTTAAGCCCATCTGGGAAGAAAGAAAATTTAATATTACCTAAGCATGTATGAACTGGAGGCAAGAACTTCTGGAACTACAGAAATGACAGACTGGACAGTTACCCAAAAATTGTGCATGTGTCGCTGAAGCACCATCTTCAGCCTTTTAGCATAGAATACCTAAAAGACGTCTTTGTGAAGCAGAATTATGAAGGATTGCTTCTCTTATCTTGGTAAATCTCGGCGGTCAGCTTCCCGGTGTCCATGTTTGTCAATTTTGGACAGCATTTTTTCTGCAGTTGAATCAATAACAGTCTTGCTCAGGGGCTAACTTACCATGTTTGAGGCAAAAATCCATTTGGAGATTCTTTGATGTTCATAATCTTCTTTGCATATGAAGGGGGTTTGGCCAGGAGCAGATACCTTTGTCAAAAAAGGCTTAAATTAATAAAACTTCTTAAAATGCCATATTTTGTAGGTCTCTGAGGTTTCTGAAGACCATCTATCTATCTATTAAATATGAATTAGCAAATACTGCTTCTTACTAGCTCTTTATTATCTGTTTAACCTAGGAAGCACTTTTTGTAATAAAATAGACTAGTATTTAACAGGATTATAAGTTTGATTGATTAACTATCAAATTGTATTTCTTAATTAGCCTAAACAGTCTGTACTAGCAGCTTTCAAAAGGACTAGCACATAACTTTGCATTGTGAAGAGTTGTATGGGGACAGTACTCTAAATAAGAGTTGAAAACATAGTTTACATAATGTATTGTATCAAACTATAATCTAAATTTTGTGTCAATATACAAAGATCTATAAGAAAGTAACTAAATATTACCTTAAGTGAGTATCAATATACAAAGGCCTATACCCATACAGTTAAAAATAATCTTACCCTCAATATACAAAGTTCTATACCAATGTAATTTTTTTTTGCTTATTAATGCTCTTCTGTTGTAGAGTAGATTCAACCATCTACACATTACACCTATCCTTCTTGTATTATTTCTACATCCCCTTTTTTCAAATCCCATCTTTCCTCTTTATTCCCTCTACACTACATAGGAGAGAAAAAATATAAGAAAGAAAAAAAGAAAGAGAAAAAGAAATCATTAAATATAACCTCTCTCAATTTTTTTTTTCTTTCCTGACCAAGATCATTGCAATTTGTAATGACTTCCCTCAAAGAAAGAGAAGCATTCATTATCAGTGAATGATCAAAGCCCCTCCATCCGACCTTTTAGGTAAAATTGCTTCCTGCTGATTTTGGGATATATTGTGGGAACCAAAGAAAAGTAGGGATATGGTCAAGTCTTAATAAAGCTAGCTGTAACGTAGGCTATCTGGTCTCTACAGGGTATGAAAATACAGGGATTAATTAAAGCCATGACTGGAATCATCTATGATGTTGGACAATCTACATAGTTCCTTTGAAATTGTCCCATATTTAGATTCTTGAGAAAACTACTGTCAAGGCAGTCTATGACGCTTAATCTAGCAAGCTGATGAATTGAATATGCCTTCACCTCTCAGCACTGCCTAGGATAAATCTTCTTAGGATTGCATTAACTTCACTGGAGTCTGCAAGCATATAACTCTCCTAAGTTATATACATTTCTTCAATGACATGTGTATGAAATGTTCAGGGCCAATAATCCGTTAAAGATGGTTCTCTGCTCTCTGTTCAAGTATGTAAGGCGTCAACCATTTCTTTTTTATAAGTTGCTTTGGACTATATAGCCAAACTCTCATTTTCTATCTGTGCCACGTGAAATGATGGCATGTAATAGTCAATCATGAGGACTCTGTAGCTAACAAGATTTATTGGGTATGCATAGACATTCTTGTCTCAACTAGTGTCAGAGCAGTTCCCGAGTAAAGGGATTAGTCTACAGTTCACCTGTTGTGTCTTGCTCCATGTTGCATCCAAGTTTTTTCAGAGGTTTTCCATCATCAAATCTAAATTTTAACAATTCAAAAGGAATCTGTAGCTTTTCTTTTCCTGCGGAAATAAAGAGAATCTCCTCCCCAACATAATGTACTTTTATTCTTCCATTTTGATATATATATAATATATACATATTTATTATCTATATACATATTCAAACACCTGAAACAAGATTCTAAAACAGTGAATAAGTTTTATAATTGTTTTCTGGCTTGCTTGATTGTGATTTAGAGGGTGGAATAGCATATTTTTGGAAAAGTTCAAAGACTGATTTTTATTTATGGAGCTCAAATTTTGCTATAGGCTCACCTCGTTTCTAAACAGACATTATTTCCCTATGTTCCCTCAAAGTGTTGCAGTGTTGAGGACAATACACCATGAGCTCATTCACCTGCCAAGAAGTTTATCTACGTTTCCTCATTTGATCCTAGCAATATCTTATTGGTATTTTATTGCTACAGTGATATTAGAAAAAAGGAACAGAAGTATAAGATATGAAATCATTTCCCCAAGATCAGAAAGTTACTCAAGAACTAGGAATCTGAATCCAAGAATTCCTACTCTTTGACCATTATGCTCTTAAACCTACATGTGTTTGGGTGTGGACGTGGGTATATACGTGTGGATGTAGTTCCTTCTACCAGGAGTTATTTTCCCATATATTTGTTCTCTAGACAACACAGATCGTTTTAGACTGCTCCTTCCTTCGAAAGCCTTTCTCTGCCCTTTGCTTGGATAATGTTTCCTGAGCATAGCTTTGGGGGAAAAAAGCTACTACAATATTTGGTTACCGTGTCAACTTTTCTAGATTATTAAGGGAGGGAGTGACAACTAGGGCATCTACAGCATTTCTCTGTGTTAATAAGACCTATTAAAGATTTAATAGTTTCTACATTGTTAAAATAAGAAGCATAATTCCATGTATGAATTGTGATGGTGAAATTAAGTATTTTGTATAGACTTTCTTTTTGTTTTTCTTATTTTGTTAAAGTTAAAACCTGGTCAAAATGTATTATAAAACATTCAGAACCTGAACTCTAACCATATATACAGTAAAAGGATCATGTACACTCTCTCTCTGCCCCCATCTGTGTGTTTGCATGTGTGTGTGTGTGTGTGTGTGTGTGTGTTTGTGTGTGTCATTTGCATGTCATATTTTAGATACTGTTTTAGAATTCTTAGAATAAGCCTATATTTAATAATTTGCATTATCCCCTCCATCCATCATTGCATCTTTCTTCCCCCTCTTCCTTTCTCTCATGAAAGCTATAGATACATTGACTGACATAACTCATATGATTATATTTACAGAAGTGTGACATACGGTATTACTTGAGGTATAACCATTTTCTTAATATGCCTTCTTTAAATATTATAATATTTTTGACAAGATATTTGAGGACAACTCTACAGAAGAGCTTGGAATGGTGATTGATATACCATTATTATACATTCTTTCGCTCAATTCTCTGCTGCTACCACAAAATAACTAGGAAAATTAATTTAATTAAAATAAAAATAATTTTACCTCACCGTGTTACAAGTCTCATCCTGTTTCTGGATGGACAGAAGTGGGACCTCTGTTGGCATCACCGTATAACTTTCTCATCACTAAGGGATCAGAGAGGATGTGAAAGATGGCTCAGGACCCACTAGGCTATTCATAGGCATGGTCCTAACAATGTAAGGTTTTCCTTGTAGACCTCACTTCTATTAAGTTCTATCATCCCCTGATAGTATCAGAAGGCAATCCAACCTGGTAACATACAGTATTTCGATGGCTTCACTACCTATGTGGTAGGTACCTTCATGGTACCTTCATCATTATTGGACTTAATTATTACCCATTATTCTCTGCTAAAGTTCATCTTTATGGATGTCACACCCTGACTTTCTGATTCAACTTATACAAGAAAGGGAATAAAAATCTACTTAGTCCAGTCATAGTCACAGTTCACATAAGGACATACACAAACAAATAGACAGAGACAAATTCGTCTGCTAATCCTTTTTAAATTAACACCAGAGTAGTGTAATCTGCTGAATAATTATCTGGGTATGAGTTTCAAATCTGCTCTTATGTGAATTCTGGTTGAAAACTTACTGCCATTCCAAATGAATTTGGTATTTCCTCTGCAAGTCATCAAAGGCTAAGTAAGTTCAGAGTCATAGAGTCTAGGTTATTAAAATATTCAATCATTCATCTCATTAACATGTACTGAATGAAATTACTTGCATAAAGATGCATATATTTTCTTTTTTATTGGATATATTTCTTCATTTACATTTCAAATGTTATTCCCTTTATAGTTGTGATTGGTTAAGTGTAGAAAATTTGTTCATAACTTCACTTTGAAATATCAGTACCTTTTGTTACTAGTTTACAAGAGCACAGTATTTAGAGCACTTATAGTGTTCAAATATCATGTACAATGTTTAGTTGCTATGTACATATATTATAGCAGTGAGCTCATACCTGTAAAATCATGGTTGTATCAAGCACGTGAAGAAGTCCTCTGTGAGTTTCTAAATGAAGTTTCTTCAGAATAAAAAATACACTTTTTGCTGACTATATTTGAAAAGTTTATTTTGCTATTTCTTCTGAATTGGTCATTATGTATTCAAGTATCAATTATTTATTAAACACATCTGCCTTCATTATTCTCTACTGGGTAGATTGTCTTACATATTCTTCTGAATGCTCTCGGAAGCAGTAAAATAGTCAAGGACATATTCAGACTTTAGAGGATTTTAGTTTCCTGTGGAAGAATTGAAAAATAAAGCCCAATAAAAATTAGGCATTGAGGCCATGGAAAAATGAATCAGCCATTAAATGGATGTGTTCTTACAAAGCAGTCAGCTTCAGTCTACATCATACATGCGGTCACTTGTAATCATTGATCATTCCAGGTCTTCTGGATGCAATGCTGTTTTCTGACTTCTGAAGGCAACCAGGAATGCATATAATGCACAGATGCATGAAGGCAAAAAATAATGCATACAAAATAAAGCTGAAATCTAAAATTAAATACTAGGTAGTGAAGCCAATACTGATTGTATCAAGTCTATAATCATTTAGGGACAGGATTGTTGAATCCATGTCCTTTCTGTCTCCTCTATCACAGATAAGTTTCTGTAGAAGTATTTTCATAGAATTAGTTTAGTCACGACATTCAACTATCAAAAAAGTGGCAAGGCAAAGTTTTTAGATAGCATGTCCAAAATGTACATGGTTCACTCCCCTATATTGAGAAAGACAGATAGCGGGAGAGGGAGAGGAAGAGGGGGAGGAGGAGGGGAGGAAGAGAGACAATGAGAAGAAGAGGAAGAGGAGGAGGAGGAGGAGGAAGAGAAGGAAAGGAGAGGAGAAGAGAGAGAGAGAGAGAGAGAGAGAGAGAGAGAGAGAGAGAGAGAGAGAGAGAGAGAAGCACAGTGTTAACTGTTTTGGATGTTTTGCTGTTTTCTCTTAAAATAGTCGGTCCTTGCTTGGAGATAATCTCGATTTTTGATAACCTCTGTGTTGAATGATTTGCTAATTTAAAAAAAGAAGTTATCAAAGATATATCATAAAACTACTTGGTTAATGGAACATTTTCAATTGCTTTGAAATCATAGATTGTATTACTGTCCATCCCTGAGAAACATTATCCTAATACAGTATAAAAAGCTTCTCTGCTTTGAAGTTAGATTTAAAAATACCAAGTTTTTCAAGAACAAGTGTTTTTTGTCTTAATATGAACACTTTGGAGTCAGTGACAGGTAGTAGGCAGATGTCTATGAGTTCAAGGCCACCCTGGTCTGCATAGTGAGAATAAAGCTCAAAAAAAAAAACCTCATAAGTTGTTTTATTTTTATTTTCCAGACATGTAATGATTTATATTAAACACAATATGCATTCAGTGCTAGGTAGTTTCTTTTTCCACTACCTTTGCTGTGTTAGTAAGAGTAGAAAGGAAAGTTCATTGAATCTTGACACCTAGTATGTCTGTACTTATGACCCATACTGTAAGGTGATGACTAAGTCACTATTTAAACAATGCCTTCATTTAGACTTGTGGAATCAGTTAAATACAAACACAGGATTGTTACCATTCTGTGCTTTCTCTACCGTAGCTATATTTCATAGTGAATGTTATAAAAACAAAGACTGATGTCAGTTTTTAAATTCTCTTATTTTCTACTAAATTGGTTGTGACACTTGAAGATAAATATACTCTTAGTCATGTGTCTTTAGATTTATTTTTTTCCCATTAGTGTTTTATCTAGATTAAAGTGATTGTGTTTACAGGTTTCCATGTACTACTTGATGTGTTGACACAATTCATTGTGTCTCAGAATGGATACATTGAAAGAGTAAACTGGTAAGACTTTGAAAAATACTATTGGCAGAAGATTAATTGTAAAGGCTTGTTTAATTGTCTTGTTTTCAACCACATATAGACAAATGCTTATGAAAATTAAACAAAACTAAGTATCATTTCATGACATGATATTGGCATTGATTTTCTTCTGATAGAAATAAAACTCTATAATTTATATCCCTTTTCTTTTTTTAAATATTCTTTCTTTTTATTTAATTTTTTTTTACACTCCAGATTTTATCCCTTCCTGGTCCACCCTCCAACTGTTTCCCATCCCATACCTTCCTCCCCACCAGTCCCCACAAGTATATCCCCACCCCCTCATCTCACACCCCACCAGACCTCTAAACTCCCTGGTGCCCCAAGTCTCTTGAAGGTTATGTGCATCTTCTCTGACTGTACCCAGACACCTGGCAGTCCCCTGCTGTATATGTGTTGGGGGTCGCATCTCAGCTGGTGTATGCTGCCTGGTTGGTGGTCCAGTGTCTGAGAGATCTCAGAGGTCCAGGTTATATGAGATTGTTGGTCCTCCTAGAGGGTCGTCCTCCTCCTCACTTCTTCTAGCTTTTCCCTAATTCAACCACAGGGTCAGCAGCTTCTGTCCATTGGTTGGGTTGTTGAGGACGAGAAGTGAAGTATTTTGTACCTTAAAACTGTGCTATCACACATGTAACACAATTCAAAACATTCTTTTCAATTAGCCTTATTTTCTGTTGTGCTTTATAAGGTTCTGTCATTAATTCTAAGCTACTGAGAACAAATCAACACTGTGTCCCATTGCACTGCATAAAAAACCAAGAGGCGAAATGCCATATTCTTTTTCATGTACTCATTAGTGGAACAAACAGAAAAGGAAAAGAAAAGAAAAAGAAAAAACATTCTACTATATTTAGGAAGCACTTCATCAGTTTGCAGCAACTTCTACATGGCAGTCTTGGGCTTAAAATAATGTAGGTTTTTTTTTTAATGACTAACCATGCAAACTTTAAAGGTAAACGATCCATATCTTGTCACAAATTTGCATCCATTTGCACAGAGAATGTGGTTTAGCAGCAATCTGCTTCTTGTTGATTTCCCCGCTTTTGTTTTACAAAGGGAATAGTAGTTTTCATATCTAATCAGAATTTACCTTAAAATTCTTGATTATGTGTATTGTTGGAAAGCACTTTAAAGATGATGCCAACAATACTGGTGATTAAAGCACAAAAAAATGTCTTTCTATGTGTCAAGCACTGAGATCTCTGGAGACAGCTTAAATAAACTTTAACAAGTTTTTTAAACTCTTTTATGCAAAATTATACAGGGAAACAGAATCTCTCTGCTACTATTGAATCTGGTTCTCTTTTCAAGGAGCCCTGCCACAGCTCTCCTGTGAACCTGACATCAAGGCTGATGTTTCTTCTCAGCGACTAAATATATGTCAACATTTCCTAATTGAAATATAGTTTTCATTTTAATTCTCTAATGAGAAAGTTCGGGTTCCTCCCTCCCTAACTAACCCCCCAAATTTACCCTTTTGATTAGTGAACTTGATTTTATGCACAGCTGCCAAAAGAGACTCCAGACTTTATCTCAGGAAATCACTTCCATGCCCACTGGTGTCCATGGACTCTGCAACTTAGCAACGTATCATGTAAGACCTGAGCATTCAACTCTAATGGCTTTAGCTTTCCGTTCTGAGCTTTGAGATACCCTTGTACATCAGTATTGGTCTTGCTTAAACGGTTGTCCCAGTGTCAGGATATTCATACGAGGATTTATGACTCCTTAGACCGAGTTTCACTACAAATATCTATATATCTTACTACTCTTGGTCTGTGTATGTGCCTGTGTGCTTACACGTACACACCTTCCCTTCATTTTCAAGTACTTACTGCTTTCTCTTTGAATGTTATTATTGCACATTTGAAAACATGGGGCACATGCACCTTTGTCCTAAACCTCAGCTCTTATCTGCTTGTTACCACCCAGAAAATTAACGTGATTTTCTAAAGAAAGCTGTGCTAGAATTGGTGACCGAAACCTAAGTATATATTTCCTTGTACTCATGTTTTATAGTTCACCCTTATATAAGTACGTTAACATTTTATCTCATCCCTCTCACTGGGGTATAAGTTCATTTGATACTTGTGTTTCCAAAGATGGATTCCTCATTGGGTAATAAGGCGATTATTTAATGGTACGTGGCTTGCTTTTTCATCATCGTTTTAAAGTGCTAAACCACTCAGTTGAGGGAGGATTGATTGATTAGTTTCGATGTTTCAGAAGAGAGTTTGCATCTTCGTGGGGAAGGGATGGTGAAACGACTTGTCAGTTGGGAGTGGGTCGTCTGGGCTCTTCACATGGTGACTATTCTAGGGAGCAGAGACAAGATAGATAGAAGCACGTTTGCGATTTTGCTCTCCAAGGCTGCTTCTCTGCCACCCAGGCCTTTCCCATTAAGGTTTCATAACTGCCCAAATTACGACAGCTGGGGACCAAATGTTCAGACACATGAGCCTGCAGGGAAATTTCACATCCAAACCACAACAAGTAGGTAGTTGACAATGCATTAAAATTTTAATTTCAAATTCATGAACAAAACCAGGGTGTAATCTAATCATGAAATTCTAAAATGGTATTAGCTCACTAATTGAAAACTTATATCCTTTAATGATATTAATCTCCCAAATCCTTAACTCATCTAAATGACACTTTGTTTTCTAGGTAGAATTATTGTAATTTTCTCTATATATCCTTTTGCTTGTGACATCTAGATTTTTAACAATCTTTTCTTTTTAAATCCATAAGATGCAGTTCATCCTGTGTACTTTTTTCAATCGCTACTAAATTAATTCTCAAGTTATTACATAAAAATCAATTTTAGGTGCGACTATCAAAGCTTCTATCTTTTGCTTTTTTGTAAAATTATGTAAGTTATTATCTTTTTGTTTAGGTTAATTGAGTGCCTTAAAACGAAAGTGGCCGGATATCCTTTGTGTTGTATTATCAGTACCTTGAGGCACATTTCATATGCCTTCTTCTTTTTCTTTCCTAATTTCTTACCATGCCACTCATTTTAAATTGGCTCTGAATAAGAAAATTATATAGAAAATTATCTGCATATTGGAAAGATGATTAGCTTTGAAATTTACTATGTAATAAAAATAAAATATAGCCTCATCAGGATTCCTTTTCTAACATCACACACACACACACACACACACACACACACATACACAGACACACACACATATGTAAATTTTTATTTTACTATGCGCTTGGACGTCTTTCGCATATTCTGATATCCTTAGCTTCTTTTGTTCACTTTTCAATCAATATTTCTTTTCAAGATATTTTTATTTTGAAGAATTTCACACACAAATACAATGTTTTGCTCATATTTACCTCTCAAATCCTTCCACTAACTTCTCAGAGATCCCCTCCCCGCTCACACATTACCATCTTCTTTGCTATTGTTTTGTTTTAATTTCTTTGTAACACACTGAACCCAAATTGTGCAGCCCATATACTTATGACTGTGAAACCATCTACTAGAGCATAATCTATAGGCCTACATGGAACCACATTGCTAACGTGAAGAGAACGCCCCTTAGAATCCATCCACTGTCACTGGATTTTCTTTGCGGTGTGGGTACTGGTGAGCCCCTTCCATTTGTTTCTGAAATGACTACCTGCTTGTTCTTGTGCTGGTTTTGTGAAAAGAGCCAGAGTTGGTCTGAGTTCATGCGTGTGATGGTCTTGTAATATCCAAAAGACTATGTTTCACATTGGTTCTTCCCAGATTCTGATTCTTTCTGCCCTTTCTTCCAAGCTGGTCCTTGGGACTTGCTGAAAGGTTTTTATATTCACATCCTATTTGTGGCTGGTTATTCTAGAGTCACTTCTGTTGACACTTTGACCATATGTTAGTTTCTGCTTGGACCCCAATTACTGCACATAGAAACTTCTGGACAAGATCTGAGAGCTACAGTCATCTAAGGATAGGGGGATGCAAAATTACAGGACAATTTAAAATGGTGTCCAAATAACAATTAGCAAAAGTAAGCTCATTCCTGGGGTCTATGTACTCTTCAGACATAGGAGCCAAATAGGAATTTATTTCCGTAGAATAACAATTAAACCTAATGGAAGGTTGGTCTTTAGCATCTTATAGTACTGTAAATGTTACCAGCAGGGAGGAAAGTATTACAATTTTATAGTCTTCATTCAGTATGTTTTATGGTGAAAATGAAATAGAATAACAAATAAATTATTTAAAGATTAAAATTGGAAAACTCAAAGATAGACATCAAAACTAGAATCAACATGGTTTGAAGTAATTTGCTATATTTCTTGATATATGAACTAAGTGGTTTTGATGAAAGCATTTCTTAACTTTTTTTCTTTACTTCAGGACCTATGTGACCTGTAAAAGAAAATATCATATCCGAGTATTCTCTACCTTTTCATAAGAAGAGTATGTTTATAAAAACAATAAGCACAAGAGAAACAGTTTCATAAATATTTCTGTATCATGTACTGCATAGGAAATAAGAATGGATGCATTGACATAAGTGTAGCTAATGCTGAAATATTTTTAAAGTACACAGTGATAAGAGCCCATGCTGCAGCAGTTAAGAAATCCTAGTCTGTTCTTTCTACATTTCATCTTTTAATTTCTTTGCAAACCACTTTTTATAGTTGTAGACTAATGTAAAGATTTTCCTACTATTTTGAAAAGACTTTTAAGATATCAATCCATTTCATAGAAACTTTATGGAAACACTTTCAGGACCATATGGTTGTGACATTTTATGTAACTAAAATCCGACTTTCTTTTTTAAAGAAAGGTGTAATCTATCCTTAATATATGAAATTATAAAATAATGAGATATTCAAATATCTTTTTTATACTTATTTTGCATTTGTTACTGATTGTACCTTGTGAATGAGAGGATTAAATGATAAAGTAAAAGTCAGCTGGGTGGACCTCTGTCCACCTGTGAAACTGCCTGTGACACTGGAATCACATGGAATCACACATGAGCAAATATAAGAGATAGAGGTTGCCCCATCGTCACTTGACGAAATGGTACTGTTGCGAATGTAGTGGAAGATAACACTACTGAGTACCATACACCAACAAAAGGGAAATGTTTTAAAGTATTTTCCATAGATGGTCAGTATAATTTTATATTCTCAAAATTGCATTTACCAGTCACAATTTTTTTGGATGCCCAAAAGTATTAATTATGTGTGTGTGTATTGATTCATTTACACATATAAGATATATATATATATATATATATATTAAATGGTAGAAAAATAAATGCTGTTTCATTTATTAAAATTTTGTGCATATGTGTTTGCATATGTGCTTATAAGTATTCTCCTGTTTGTGTTCCTATTATGGTAGGGTATATAGATAGAGAAGCCAGAGGTCAACACCGGTGTCTTCCTTTATCACTCACTGCCTTAATTTCCCTCTCTCTCTCTCTCTCTCTCTCTCTCTCTCTCTCTCTCTCTCTGTCTGTCTGTCTGTCTTATGTAAGTTCACTGTTGCTGTCTTGAAACACATGAGAAGAGGGCATCAGATCTCATTATAGATGGTTGTGAGCCACCATGTGGTTGGTGGGAATTGAACTCAGGATCTTTGAAATATCAGTCAGTTCTCTTAAGCGCTGAGTCATCTCTCAAGCCCACATTAATTACTTTTTAATATGTGGTCTCTCACAACAACCAAAGCTTGTGGGTTCACCCAGACAAGCTGATCATCAAGCTCCTGTCATCCTCCTTTGTCTGCTTCCTTAGTACTGTGATTACTGCCACACATAGACATCATGTTTCTAAACATTGGAACTCAAATCTCATGCTTAAATATATGAGCCATTTCTCTTGATCCATGATCAGTTGTTTGTTTGTTTGTTTATTTATGTATTTATTACTTTGATTTCTTTCCTCTTTAAGTCTGGACAGAATTTTGGCTTTGATTTGATTCATAAAACGGTACAGAAAGATTGTATCCATTCTTTGTCAAAGTAACTTAGCATCTAAAGTTTCTTCCTCTACCTTCTTGGAGAACTTTCAGGCACTAAAAAGCTTCCTGTCTACTCCAAGATGAGAGGGCACCGGAAGAATTTCATAGCACCAGCCTTCCAAAGCTCCAGGAAAAATTGTGTGAGTTTAGTTTTTTGTAAAATGTCACAGCTGGGCTGTTAATTTTCTGTAGAGTGCAACTCTTTTAGTTAATCCACCCTGGCCACCGTAAGAGCCACTCAGCTAATACTAAGAGGATATTGTAATCCAAAGTTATTCTGTGACACTAGTTTGGAGACTGTACCTTTTAAAACAATTGTTCATTAATATGTATCTGAGATTGTCGTGTGCTATAAAAATACACTGCTTTGAATATCTCATTATTTTATAATTTCATATATTAAGGATAGATTACACCTGAAGATTTAAAGTAGTGCTTTATTAACTTTTTTGATAATTTTCTAAAATATGTTTTGATAATATCCATCCCCTCACCAACTCTTCTCAAATTTGCTCCAACCTCTGCCATGCAAATTTTTGCTCTCTCTCTGTATCTTTCTCTTTCTAAGTCTATTGATGCTACTTACATTGACTAGCTACTCCTGGGTGTGTGGTCCTCCATGCTGTGTGGTGTATATAGCAGAGGTCACACAAGTAACAAAAATGGACTCTTCTTCTCCT
Organism: Rattus rattus; assembly: GCF_011064425.1. Classification (NCBI taxonomy): domain Eukaryota; kingdom Metazoa; phylum Chordata; class Mammalia; order Rodentia; family Muridae; genus Rattus; species Rattus rattus. The sequence goes on along the minus strand of NC_046164.1, from coordinate 40,673,363 downwards.
AGCAGCTAAGAAATGCCAAGCTCCTCATCTATGGGTGACACTTAAAACTCACTTCCCCTCTTCCATTCCTCAACTTGGTCTGGCTTGAGCTTTCATAGGTCTTGTTCATACTGACGCTATACCTGTAAATTCAGAAAAGATTTTCCTTGAAGTCATCTTTCCCAGAAGCACCTTTGATGCTTTCATTGTTTCTGCCTGCATTTGAGTGGAGATCCCTGGATCTTGAGGGAAGTAGTGTAACATAGATATCCCATTGAAAGAGGAATGCCATAAAATGCCTTGTGCGCTACACACTTGCCAATTATGGTCCAGTGTATTAATTACAACTATTGCAAGCTTCTCTGACAAGGCTTGAGAGATGTTCTGAACTAAAGATGTTGCACTATGTCTTTAGAAGTAATTTTAATGCTGAATCTATTCAGCAGAATAAAAGTGGTCATTTTCCCCCCCTCGTCTATGACTTATTGAGCCATAGATTCTTGACTTTGTTATCTGTGCCAGATATGAGTTCCACTTTGAGAATTGGGACTCATACAATGGGAAAGTGGAGTTGTTTATCTCCATAGCACTAATACTTCCATTACCCCAGGGGCAATATCCTGCCACAGAAGTTGTTATTATAGTTCTCAGGGTCATGGCAAAGTGAGATTGAAGATTACTGGTAAAGTGATAGAAACTTTCAGCATGATAAAAACCAAACAGTAAGGAAGAAACTTTCAAGGCAACACCTGCTCTACTTCTCCATGCTTATGACTCAAGTAACAATTTTAATATTCATTCCATTGCAGTTATAATCCCAGCACTGGGAGGTCTGCTAGTGGAGGGTTATGAATTTAAGTACAACCTGCTAAAACACAAAGACCTGGTCTCAAATAATTCACTAACTAAATGAATGAATAAATATAGACAACATTACAGCAAGAGGACTAATAAAATAATTAATTAATATAATATGTAACTAGCAACTAGGTACCTCAGAATTTAAACCCATGCGTTTTGCTTGTACTGTTTCACATTCACTACCAAAACTACTCTTTTTCTAAAGAAAATAAATTATTTATTCCCTATTTGAAAAAGAAAAACAAAAAAGACTCGTTCAGCAACCTTGTTGTTATCAATCTGTATGGCTGTACTTATCTACTGATCACCTGCCTTTCAATCTGTCTTCTTCCTATCCAGTGTGTTTGCATATGATTAGCACAACAATGCATACCTGAAATGTTCTGCTTGGTCAACTGCACAATTATCCAATATCAGGAATATCCTGCCACAGTATCTGTACACCTTACTTGAGCTAATTTAATGGTATTTTCTCATTACAATTATTCTAGTTTTGTTTACTTTTACATTTCACCCATAATGGTGTCGACATTTTACAGACTGAGTTAGTGAGATAAATCACTCATGCCTCATTGTCGTGGCTTCCCATAGTGCTTTGCTTTATTGACAAAGTGCATCACTCTGTGTCTGATGTCTAAGTTTTGTTTATATGTTTAATAAAAAGCGTGGCATTGCTCTAAAGCTTAGAAACTTTAATTCATAATATTTTTATTTTCTTGTCTTTATTAACCTGTCCTTTGGTGATACGGTGGTTTCGTGGAAGTGTAGTGGGAGCTAATTAGGAAACAACAACAAAAATGTTCTTTTAAAATTAACACAAAATTTCCCAAAGAAGTGATTTTTTAAAAAATTCACTTTCAATATACAGGCTTATCAAAAATCTTGAAAGTCCCCTCAAAGACCTATAAATTGACATTTGCAGTAATAAATTTGCTATATTTTAATAATATAGTGACATATCTATAAACAAACACATTCAGGAAGAACAGGTGAATTGTACAGATAAATAGAAATGCAATATTGACTCACAAATGCTAGAGCCACGTGGTAATACTTCAGCTCTCCTCACAAACAATCCTGCCTTTAGAGCTCCCTGAGAGACTCTTCCTGTATCTCTCATGCTGATTATTGACTGATTATTAGCCATGTAAATATTCATGTTTTTGAGTTTTTGGCCAGTGTTTAGGGGTGTCTTCTCTGTAACACTGTTGGCAAATTCGTGAGTTTTATGAGGCAGTTCACTAGGAAATGCAAAAGAAAAATGTCACAAAAGTAATTCCTCTCATAAAAGTTAACACTTAATCTTCAATCTCTCTTCTTTTGTCTCAAATATACACACATGAGCATGCATGCACTAACTTTTACATGCATGTATACAGATAATGACATTGACTTTCAACTCTGTCTATTTTTATTCTTTTACATTTTGTAAGAGAAAACATTCATCCAGTTTACCTGAAAAATGCCAACTAACCACAAATATTTCTAAGGAGTGTTATGAATATAGGTTTTTCATTTTCAATTATCAAAATGATTATTAATACAATATAAGTACTGGAAGGATTTGCTGATGTAAATTATTTAAATGTATTTTTGGTTTTTTGGCTTTATTCTTTTTGGTTGTATGCGCTGAAAGTCATTGTTTATAACATAATTTCATAGTAGTTCTTAGTGACTATGAGAAAATTATCTTATGTTTTCTGGTTCCTAAGTATTATATATTCATTTAAATCTAAGATTATCATACAGAAAAAGGACATAGTTTTTAAATATTATAGTTTTGGTAAAATTGAAAGATAAATGATACCTAGAAAGATCTATATACTCAAATACATATTTAGAAATAGAAAAGTAGTATAAATATTCATTTGATATTACATAGTAATAAAACTCTTTATAGCTTAACAGATTTCTTTATTTCACATACTTAACATTCTAAGTAAACTTTTTAAAGCAGAATATATATTTATAAATATATAGTTTGAGAATAAAGTTGGGTGATTTAATTTTAAGGCTGTCCTATACAAATCAAATGTAAGTAAAGGTCAAATATGTAGTATGGTGAGATTCAAAGACAGTTTTGTGAAGTGTATAAATTATTTTGAAACATGGATTGAATGCTTCTTAGTGTAAGACATCTGCTCTGTTTATACAACCTTCTCTCCGACTTTTGCTTAGTATGCCAGCCAGTGCACAATGCAGGTTTGAGCGATTGAGTCTTTTAGAATAAACAAATCTATCATTTTTCCATTTATTTTTCCCTTACTTTGTTGAGTTTGAAATATAGTCTGTCTTAGATTTTAGTTATCCCACATTGAGTCTCCAGGATTTATTTTGTCTATGTAAAGAAAGGTTAATGAAGATTGGATTTTCATTTTCCTTCTAACTGGAGCAGAATTGAAATGTACTGTCATGCATGCTTGTTTAGAAGTTTGTTCGTGTTTGTAAAATAATTTAATTTAGCCATCATAAGCACCATGAATTCTAGTACACTGTATCCCTTCCTGTAATCGCTTAAAAATGGAAGAGTCTGTGATCTGATAATAACTTCTCTATTTAAATCTGCTTGGAAGAATGTACAATGTACAGATCCTTAACCTGATATGTTTACTAGTAATGATATAATGATATCCAGCTAGTAGTTCATATTTCCAATGTAAAACTGACAAGCTGGATATACCAACAAATTTAATAATAACAGTGTCAATTTTTAAAGAACCATCCATTGTGAATTGTATACCAAAATATACACCCATACTGTGTGGCTCATAATTGCCTCTGACTACAGCTCCAAGGTATCTGAAGCTTCTAAATGGATTTGGCTCAGAACTAAAACAAACATCCTGGGTCACCCTAAACTACACAAACCTTATGAAAATTTTGTAAGTTAAATGACCACATCCCCATCCATTTTTCTTTACTGAAGAAATCAATGTGGCATGTCTATTTTTAGACTGAAAAGGAAGTACAAGTAACTTATTGGTATATCCACTTTTCCATCCTGCAAAACCAATTTTAGTATATTTGAAAGGTTGACTCGGGTCAGCATTTCTCTCCGTCCTTTTATTGGCAGTACTGACTTTCATTACAATCTGATGAAACAATAATATTTATAATGCGTGTGATATTTACTGCTGCAATGAGACAGTAAATGAACTCCTGGGGTTATACATTTTCGGGTACTGAGCAATTTAATCAGACAGAGAGGAAGGAAGTAATGACTTCATGCATATCAGCTTCCTTGGCTTGAAAGGGAAATAAAATATTCACACATTAATAATCAACTTTGGGAATGTGGGTAGGTGACTTAGATTAACTCATAGCAACATGTGTGCATGTTTTCCTATGGTTTCTCCACTCACGGCTCTCATGCTTTATTAAATCATCTTGACTAGAATAATATTTTTATGCACCTTTTATTCTGATTAAAAGTTTAATTAAACATTTCTAAGTCCGTTAATTAATTGGCTCCCTTCAAGCCTTCCTATCGTAAGTTAAACAGCATATGAGATTCATTAACATATGACAGTCTTGTGACACACTAATTACATTAACATTCCATCAACAATTCTAAATGAAATACACACCTTTCATTTTTATTGGTCATTGGCAAATTGGACAATATAGAGCCATTTATTTGTCATCCTTAGAAATATGTGCCACTGGGCTGAGGACGTGGCTCAGCCCATAATCGGCTTGCTGCACAAGCAGGAGGAACTCAAGTTTATATCAGAATCCACATAAAATAAGCCATTCAGCAGGACACACACTTGGAAACCAAGTGCATGAGAAGAAAACACGTATATTTTGAGGGCTGGCTACCAACTAGCTTAATTTATTCCCGGGGGGGTGGGCAAGGAAGTGAAAGGTCCAGTAGTGTGAAGGCATGAGTCATGTGGTGGTGACATTCCTTAAGCTTAGCAATTGAGAAACAGAGACAGACAAATCTTATGGGTCCCAGACAAGCTCATAGGCATAAAGAGTTCTAGGCTAACCAGCAGGCCCACATAGTGAGACCTGGTCAAAATAAAACGCAGGAGAGAGAGAGAGAGGAAGGAGAATATGGAGGAGGAGGAGGAGGAGGAGGGAGGAGGAGGAGGAGGAGGAGGAGGAAGGAGGAGGAGGAGGAGGGGTGGAGGAGGGAGAGGGAGGGAGGAGGAGGGAGAGAACAAATGAGAACAAATGAACAAAATCAATAAGTAGTCAATCACATTGAGGAAAAGGACACCAAGCTGTCATTTGACATCTGAATGAACTTTGTATATGTACAGACACAGATACACTTGCACACTTAAAAGACAGAACATTTTAAAGCAATGTTTTATTCTACAGTATGATTCCTACCCCAAAGGAAGGAAAGAAAACCTAAGAGTAGAATGAAGAAAGGTTCAGAAATAAACCACAGAAACTGAGAGAGCCAAGGTCATCAAGAAGAGCCTTTGGGAGAATTTCCCTATGATGACTAGCAGACGTTGCCACTGCCTTTTTCAAAGTCATTCTGCCAAATCACTGCTAGAATTTACCTAGATTATGTCCATTTTCAAGTCAGTTTGCATACAAGTTTTCATATTGATTCAACCTTCTCTTTAACACATTCGTCGGTGCTCACTGCTTTCCTCCCGACAGAAAATTCGAAGAATAAATCTTTGTCAATGGTTTTGAAAGTGATCTTTATTTTAAAATTAGAAGCAAAATTTCCTTCCTTCCTTCATTCCTTCTTTCCTTCCTTCCTTCTTTCCTTCCTTCCTTTCTTTGTCCCTTTCTTCCCTTCCTTCTTCCCTCCCTCTTGCTCTCTCTCCCTCCCTCCTTTCTTATTTTTAATTGAAAATAGAATCTTATTTCATACAATACATCCTGACCACATTTTCCTCAAACCACTCCTGCTTTCCCTTAGGAAAGTAGAATACTTCCCAGACACAACAACCAAATAAAACAACAACAAATAAAGATACAACACGGCAAGGCAAAAGCCCTCATATCGAGGCTAGACCAGGCAACTCTTTAAAACTGACTTAATAAAGACACAAAGGTAAAGATATATGTTTAGTAGGGCATGTTTGGGAATAAGATATTTTATGAAGTTTCAGTTCTTTTTAACTGTACTTTCAATAATCATAGTAAGTCCTGGGAGTATAAAGATCCCAAAATTTATGTTCAGACTATGTTGGCTTAAAATGGACACAAGTAACCATTATGAAGTAAACTCCTCATAGGTGGTTGTTTGAGATTCTTGGTGTTTGTGTTATGAGTGCATCCCTGTTGCTGCTAACTAATAGTAGACACTGAAGTATCATCAGTGTTTGACATGAATAATCTCAAGAACCTTAGGAAAAACTTCGGTGGACCAGCAGAATATATGTCCAAATATGTGTAGAAAGCAAAAATTGGAGTTGAGTGATGTAGAAAACAAAACAAAATTAGGAGGGTAGGAAAGGAGGCATGGATCTTGGAGGAGTTGGACATAAGAGGGATTTGATCAAAATACTAGGCACAAAATTTCAAAGATTTCATAAAATAAACTTAAAAATAAAACCATCAGGAGGAAACTTTATTTCCAGTCCATGAACAATATGTCATATATTTTTATATTTGAAATAAATTTGGGTTTGGTGTGGCAGGTGAGATGGCTTAGTAGTCATGTATTCTCTTTAATCTTCCAGAGGATCTGAGTTTGGGTTTAAACTCACGTCCGATAGCTCACAGGGGCCTAGGACTCCATTCCAGGACATTTGACACTATCTTCTGCCCTCTAAGGGCACAACCACATGCCTGGCATAAGTACTCAGGAACACTCACACATGCACATAAATAAAATAAATAAAGAAAATAGGTCTGCGATTTTAATACTAAATGCCTTCTAACTTTCAAAAGGGTCCACTAACATAATCAATTACTGTAAAGGCAAAAATCTTCCTAGGTCAAATGATGACTTACGATAATTTGAAGAAATGTACTAAAATGGAATGCTCTTTTAGCTCCTATCACTCGACATAGAATCACTAAACTGGTTAAGAAAGATGAGGATGCTTGCAGGTAACCATCGTACTGAGCATGGAGACCCCAATGGAGGAGTTAGAGAAATGACTGAAGGATCTGAAGGGGTTTGCAACCCCATAGGAAGAACAACAATATCAACCAACCTGAGAGCTCCCAGGGACTAAACTACCAACCAATGAATATACAGGGACAGACCTATGGCTCCAGCTGCATATGTAGCAGAGGATGGCCTTGTTGGACATCAATGGAAGGAGAAGCCCTTGGTCCTGTGAAGGCTTATTTCCATAAAGTAGGGGAATGCCAGGGTGTTGAGTTGGGAATGGGTGGGTGGGAAGGAGAGTATCCTCATAGAAGCAGGGGGAGGGGAGATGGCAGAGGTAAAAAGGGGATAACGTTTGAAATGTAAATGCATAAAGTATCTAATAAAAACGAACTGTAATAACTGAAAGGTATTCTGGCATTCACAACGATGGCATTGAATACAAACTCTGGAACTACATGAAACTGTAGAGTGCAATTGACATCATTTGGTGCAATAGTTCATTCTTTATGACTCTAAAATACTATATGGACACATTACTATGCTGCCACTCAAAATATATTTCAAAGTGGAGAAGCATATGTTTTAGGTAACAAAAGGACATGTCTATTAGATGGTTAAAGGATAAACTGGAACTAACTGGATGAAGTGGGGAGGGGCATCAACCCTCCCACTGAGGTCATACAAGGTAGTCCTTTGCTGCATAGGTAGAGGACCACGGACCAGCCCATGTATGCTCTTTTCTTAGTGGCTTAGGCCCTGGGAACTCTGAGAGTCAATTCCTACTGCACACTTTCATAGACTTTCAACCCTTCCTGGCTGAGTTATTCCTTTTCCTTGATTGGCAGTGAGCGCTGTCACGTGAAGCATTTGACACAGCTTACTATTATTTGTGCAAACTCCTGAACACAATTGTAGGGCACTTACTGTATCCCGCTATTACAGTAAATTTCTAAATCTTAGGTTCCAAACGGATAAGTGTTCTGAACACCCAGTGTTCTTAACCCCATTCCATATATCTAGCCCTTTAAAGAATTACCTAAAACAAAAGCATCCTTTTCTTTTTATTAATTTTTAAAAATTCTTCATATTTATTTTATGCAATCCAAATATTTACTAATCCATTCACATATCACTATTTCATGCTGTAATGTGTTTGAGGTTAACATTCTATTTTCCATGCCTTATACTTTCTCTGCCATTTTTATGTAAGACATTTTTAGGTAATACTCTTGTATAATAATATGCACCATAACTTTTATTCTCCTGTTGCAATTGTGGTTTTGGAGGCTTAATACTTTTATCTGATAACCTAGTCCTGGAAGCTTCTAGCCACCATACAATCTAATCTAGGCTTGGGTTGTATTCAGTTTCTGAAATGCTACTGAATAAGATCACTCCTTCCTAGTTCTTTCTGAACTCTGGCTGGCTGGTTCAACTCAGCTGCTCTGCCTCAAACTCCTCTCCATGCTGACTGATTCGATCCGGCTTCTCTCAGTCTCTGACGTTTTGCTCTTGTTGGCCTCAAACTCTCTCACAATTTGTTCTATTCCTCTGCCTTCTTCTAGTTCTCTGTCTCCTTCTGTCTTCACCTTTATCTAGCGTGTTCTCTCCTCAGCCAGTCTCTGTAAACTCTCCTGGTAAAACCACCTTCTCTTCCTTTTCTCTGCACTGCCCTCTTAAGGAGCTTCGCTTTCCTCTCTCTTCTCACGAGAATTGGGCGTGTCCTATCCTGTCACATCTTTCTCTGATCTGTCACTTTGTCTGCCGTTCAATTTGACATCACTTTCAAATATGGCTGCTTCCTTCTTCAAACTAAATTTATCTTTGGGATAAAAGGTGTTTATTGAGGGTGTTCCTGTATTGCAGACAGAGGGATTAAAGGTATGTGCTAAGGGTGAGATGCACCACAACTAGAAACATGGTTTTATTGGTAAAGAACAAAATCAGTGTGAACAAATAGCATGAAATCTATCCATTTAGTACATTGTATTAGCAATGACTAGAAAAATAAATTGTGTTTAGCTTCATATCTATGTGAGTTCAAAATAATATAGTTATAATCTATTTATGTTGTTAGAATTTTGTTCAGAATTACTTTTAATAGAGAAAATGATGAAATTTTTTAAAAAGGTACAAATCAAAACCTCTTATTTCTTTACCCATTTTCACTTATGTTAACTAGAAGATAAAAATTAGTATGTCCCTTTTTCAATTTATGTGTTGAAAACAGATCCCAGAAAGCAGAAACTTCTACAAATTATGGACGGCCACTGACCTGAAATATCATGTGAAAATGGGCACTCTGAAACCTTTGTGTTGTTCTGGGAAGTTTCATTAGACAGTTTGCCAGGAAGAATAAGGTTTCCATGTTCTTGCTCTAGACGTCAGTCAAAATAGGAAGAGCTTAGCTGTCATGCTTGAGTGCATTTTTAAGGTCATAAAAAGATGCATTTAAAGAGGCAAGACACTACTTAGCTTTTGACTTTTATTTTGTAGTACAATCAGGAAATTTAATCTTTTTTTCCATTTTTATGGATATTTTCTTTATCTACATTTCAAATATCACCCCCTTCCCGGTTTCCCTCTCTAAACCCCCTATCCCATTCCTAAAACCCCTGCCTCCATGAGGGTGACCTCCACCCACTCTTTCCTGCTTCCCTGCCCTGGAATTCCCATACACTGGGGCATCAAGCCTTCACAGGACCATGGGCCTCCCCTCCCATTGATGCCCAACAAGGTCCTTCCTCTGCTACATAAGCAGCTGGAGCCCTGGGTCACTAGGTGGTTGGTGGTTGAGTCCCTGGGAACTCTGGTGTGTCTGGTTGGTTGATATTGTTATACTTCCTATGGAGTTGCAAATCTCCTCAGCTACCTCAGACCTTTCTCTTAACTCCTCCATTCTCATTGGACCCCATTCTCACTCCAATGCTTGGCTGCAAGCACCTGTCTGTATATTTGTGAGGCTCTGGCAAAGCCTCTTAGGAGACAACTAAATCAGGCTCTTGTCAGCTTGCATCTTGGGCATCCCCAGTAGTGACAGGGTTTGGTGACTAGATGTGGGATGGATCCCCATGTGTGGAAGTCTCTGCATGGCCTTTCCTTCAGTCTCTGCTGCACCCTTTGTCTCTGTTTTTCCTCTTGTGAGGAAGTATTTTGTTCCCCATTCTAAGAAGTACCGTAGAGCCCACACTTTGTCGTGATCTCTCTTCTTGGGTTTCATATGCTCTGTGATTTGTTCATGGGTATTCCGAACTTCTTCTTGACTAATATCCACTTCTCACTGAGTGCATACCATGTGTGTTCATTTGTGATTGGGTTACCTCACTCATAATGATATTTCCTAGTTCCACCCACTTGCCTAAGAATTTCATGAAGTCATTGTTTTTAATAGCTGGGTAATACTCCATTGTGTAAATGTACCACATTTTCTATATCCATTCCTTTGTTGAAGGACATCTGGGTTCTTTCCAGCTTCTGGTTATTATAAATAAGGCTGCTATGAACATAAAGACAAAGAAAAGGAAATTAGACTCTGTACTGATAAATTCATTTCCATTAATATTTTGAATTTCTTTGGAATATTACATTTTTCTCTTTAGCTAAATCAACTAAACTATTTGAAATGTTAAATGGATAAACAAATATGAAATTAACCCTCTTTCTTTAAAAAAAATCGGTTGATTAGCTACTCAGTCCCTTAAAGTGTTTAATGCAATTACTTCACTATTCGGTTTCAGCAAATGAAGTGTTCTATGGTTAACATACTCATAAGGAGAAAAGAGGCTTTCAGTATTTCACTTAATAACACAATAGACTATCTTCCTATAGCCACAATGAAATTGAAATTAGTGACTGTTTTACATAATCATTGGGTCTGTTCTCCCATTTAATGATCTTCACTGGCTTAACATGCTATGTAGGTTGAAAATCGGACATTAAATGTGTCATGATCCAAATTAACATGGTTTCACGTCCAAAGGTAATAGTGTAATGTAGAAATAATCTAATTACCAAAAATATACATGTAATAAAACATTGCTCATGCCAGTGAGATAGGACATAGAAATAACTCCCCCGGAGTGCATATCTCTTTTCATTCTCAAGGTTAACTTCACATTTATATAGTTAAATTGTGACTCCAATTACATCCCTCACAATTTCTACAGCAAATTCCACCCTCTTCCATGCAGCTTGCATCTGTGTCCATACAGTTTTACTACAAATTCAGGCACTGATAGAGGCATATTCTATTTTAATTTTAATTTTTGCATCGCTTTTCTTTTTAACATTTATTTATTTATTTATTTATTTATTTATTCATTTTTTTTGGTTCTTTTTTTTTTTATTATTATTATTAACTTGAGTATTTCTTATATACATTTGAATGTTATTCCCTTTCCGGTTTCCAGGCAAACATCCCCTCCCCCCTCCCCTTCCTTATGGGTGTTCCCCTCCCCAACCCTCCCCCCTTGCCCTCTCCCCAACAGTCTAGTTCACTAGGGGTTCAGTCTTAGCAGGACCCAGGGCTTCCCCTTCCACTGGTGCTCTTACTAGGATATTCATTTGCAACCCTCTGAGGTCAGAGTCCAGGGTCAGTCCATGTATAGTCTTTGGGTAGTGGCTTAGTCCCTGGAAGCTCTGGTTGGTTGGCATTGCTGTACATATGGGGTCACGAGGCTCCTTCAAGCTCTTCCAGTTCTTTCTCTGATTCCTTCAACAGGGGTCCCGTTCTCAGTTCAGTGGTTTCCTGCTGGCATACGCCTCTGTATTTGCTGTATTCTGGCTGTGTCTCTCATGAGCGATCTGCACTCACATTTTGATCATCCGTCTTGAGTTTCATTTGTTCTAGGCATCTAGGGTAACTCAAGCATTTGGGCTAATAGCCACTTATCAATGAGTACATACCATGTATGTCTTTCTGTGATTAGGTTAGCTCACTCAGGATGATATTTTCCAGTTCCAACCATTTGCCTACAATTTCATAAAGTCATTGTTTTTGATAGCTGAGTAATATTCCATTGTGTAGATGTACCACATTTTCTGTATCCATTCCTCTGTTGAAGGGCATCTGGGTTCTTTCCAGCTTCTGGCTATTATAAATAAGGCAGCGATGAACATAGTGGAGCACGTGTCTTTTTTATATGTTGGGGCATCTTTTGGGTATATGCCCAGGAGAGGTATAGCTGGATCCTCAGGCAGTTCAATGTCCAATTTTCTGAGGAACCTCCAGACTGATTTCCAGAATGGTTGTAGCAGTCTGCAATCCCACCAACAATGGAGGAGTGTTCCCCTTTCTCCACATCCTCTCCAGCATTTGCTGTCACCTGAGTTTTTGATCTTAGCCATTCTCACTGGTGTGAGGTGAAATCTCAGGGTTGTTTTGATTTGCATTTCCCTTATGACTAACGATGTTGAACATTTCTTTAGGTGTTTCTCAGCCATTCGGCATTCCTCGGCTGTGAATTCTCTGTTTAGCTCTGAACCCCATTTTTTTTAATAGGGTTGTTTGTCTCCTTGCTGTCTAACTCTTCAGTTCTTTGTATATTTTGGATATAAGGCCTCTATCTGTTGTAGGATTGGTAAAGATCTTTTCCCAATCTGTTGGTTGCCGTTTTGTCCTAACCACAGTGTCCTTTGCCTTACAGAAGCTTTGCAGTTTTATGAGATCCCATTTGTCGATTCTTGATCTTAGAGCATAAGCCATTGGTGTTTTTGTTCAGGAAATTTTTCCAGTGCCCATGTGTTCCAGATGCTTCCCTAGTTTTTCTTCTATTAGTTTGAGTGTGTCTGGTTTGATGTGGAGGTCCTTGATCCACTTGGACTTAAGCTTTGTACAGGGTGATAAGCATGGATCGATCTGCATTCTTCTACATGTTGACCTCCAGTTGAACCAGCACCATTTGCTGAAAATGCTATCTTTTTTCCATTGGATGGATTTGGCTCCTTTGTCAAAAATCAAGTGACCATAGGTGTGTGGATTCATTTCTGGGTCTTCAATTCTGTTCCATTGGTCTATCTGTCTGTCTCTGTACCAATACCATGCAGTTTTTATCACTATTGCTCTGTAATACTGCTTGAGTTCAGGGATAGTGATTCCCCCTGAAGTCCTTTTATTGTTGAGGATAGTTTTAGCTATCCTGGGTTTTTTGTTATTCCAGATGAATTTGCAAATTGTTCTGTCTAACTCTTTGAAGAATTGGATTGGTATTTTGATGGGGATTGCATTGAATCTGTAGATCGCTTTTGGTAAAATGGCCATTTTTACTATATTAATCCTGCCAATCCATGAGCATGGGAGATCTTTCCACCTTCTGAGGTCTTCTTCAATTTCTTTCTTCAGTGTCTTGAAGTTCTTATTGTACAGATCTTTTACTTGCTTGGTTAAAAATCACACCGAGGTATTTTATATTATTTGGGTCTATTATGAAGGTGTCGTTTCCCTAATTTCTTTCTCGGCTTGTTTCTCTTTTGTGTAGAGGAAGGCTACTGATTTATTTGAGTTAATTTTATACCCAGCCACTTTGCTGAAGTTGTTTATCAGCTTTAGTAGTTCTCTGGTGGAACTTTTGGGATCACTTAAATATACTATCATATCATCTGCAAATAGTGATATTTTGACTTCTTCTTTTCCGATCTGTATCCCTTGATCTCCTTTTGTTGTCTGATTGCTCTGGCTAGAACTTCAAGAACTATATTGAATAAGTAGGGAGAGAGTGGGCAGCCTTGTCTAGTCCCTGATTTTAGTGGGATTGCTTCAAGTTTCTCCATTTAGTTTAATGTTGCAACTGGTTTGCTGTATATGGCTTTTACTATGTTTAGGTATGGGCCTTGTATTCCTATTCTTTCCAGGACTTTTTATCATGAAGGGGTGTTGAATTTTGTCAAATGCTTTCTCAGCATCTAATGAAATGATCATGTGGTTTTTGTTCTTTCAGTTTGTTTATATAATGGATCCGTTGATGGTTTTCCGTATATTAAACCATCCCTGCATGCCTGGGATGAAGCCTACTTGATCATGGTGGATGATTGTTTTGATGTGCTCTTGGATTCGGTTTGCCAGAATTTTTGTTGAGTATTTTTTGCGTCAATGTTCATAAGGAAATTGGTCTGAAGTTCTCTTTCTTTGTTGGGTCTTTGTGTGGTTTTTAGGTATAAAAGTAATTGTGGCTTCATAGAAGGAATTCGGTAGTGCTCCATCTGTTTCAATTTTGTGGAATAGTTTGGATAATATTGGTATGAGGTCTTCTATGAAGGTCTGATAGAATTCTGCACTAAACCGTCTGGACCTGGGCTCTTTTTGGTTGGGAGACCTTTAATGACTGCTTCTATTTCCTTAGGAGTTATGGGATTGTTTAACTGGTTTATCTGTTCCTGATTTAACTTCGGTACCTGGTATCTGTCTAGGAAATTGTCCATTTCCTGTAGATTTTCAAGTTTTGTTGAATATAGGCTTTTATAGTAAGATCTAATGATTTTTTGAATTTCCTCTGAATCTGTAGTTATGTCTCCCTTTTCATTTCTGATTTTGTTAATTTGGACACACTCTCTGTGTCCTCTCGTTAGTCTGGCTAGGGGTTTATCTATCTTGTTGATTTTCTCAAAGAACCAACTTTTGGTTCTGTTGATTCTTTCTATGGTCCTTTTTGTTTCTACTTGGTTGATTTCAGCTCTGAGTTTGATTATTTCCTGCCTTCTACTCCTCCTGGGTGTATTTGCTTCTTTTTGTTCTAGAGCTTTTAGGTGTGCTGTCAAGCTGCTGACATATGCTCTTTCCTGTTTCTTTCTGCAGGCACTCAGCGCTATGAGTTTTCCTCTTAGCACAGCTTTCATTGTGTCCCATAAGTTTGGGTATGTTGTACCTTCATTTTCATTAAATTCTAAAAAGTTTTTAATTTCTTTCTTTTATTTCTTCCTTGACCAGGTTATCATTGAGTAGAGCATTGTTCAGTTTCCCTGTATATGTTGGCATTCTTCCCTTATTGTTATTGAAGACCAGCTTTAGGCCGTGGTGGTCCGATAGCACGCATGGGATTATTTCTATCTTTCTGTATCTGTTGAGGCCTGTTTTTTGACCAATTATATGGTCAATTTTGGAGAAAGTACCATGAGGAGCTGAGAAGAAGGTATATCCTTTTGCTTTAGGGTAGAACGTTCTATAAATATCCGTTAAGTCCATTTGGCTCATGACTTCTCTTAGTCTGTCTCGTCTCTGTTTAATTTCTGTTTCCATGATCTGTCCATTGATGAGAGTGGGGTGTTGAAATCTCCTACTATTATTGTGTGAGGTGCAATGTGTGTTTTGAGCTTTAGTAAGGTTTCTTTTTTCACGTATGTAGGTGCCCTTGTATTTGGGGCATAGATATTTAGGATTGAGAGTTCATCTTGGTGGATTTTTCCTTTGATGAATATAAAGTGTCCTTCCTTATCTTTTTTTTTTTGATGACTTTTAGTTGGAAATTGATTTTATTTGATATTAGAATGGCTACTACACCTTGACTATTCAGCCCATCTGCTTGCAAACTTGTTTCCCAGCCTTTCACTCTGAGGTAGTGTCTGTCTTTGTCTCTGAGGTGTGTTTCCTGTAGGCAGCAGAATGCAGGGTCCTCGTTGCGTATCAGTTTGTTAATCTATGTCTTTTTATTGGGGAGTTGAGGCCATTGATGTTGAGAGATATTAAGGAATAGTGATTATTGCTTCCTGTTATATTCATATTTGGATGTGAGGTTGTGTTTGTGTGCTTTTCTTCTCTTTGTTTTGTTGCCAAGACATTAGTTTCTTGCCTCTTCTTGGGTATAGCTTGCCTCCTTATGTTGGGCTTTACCATTTATTATCCTTTGTAGTGCTGGATTTGTAGAAAGATATTGTGTAAATTTGGTTTTGTCATGGAATATCTTGGTTTCTCCATCTATGTTAATTGAGAGTTTTGCAGGATACAGTAGCCTGGGCTGGCATTTGTGTACTCTTAGGGTCTGTATGACATCAGTCCAGGATCTTCTGGCCTTCATAGTTTCTGGCGAAAAGTCTGGTGTGATTCTGATAGGTCTGCCTTTATATGTTACTTGACCTTTTCCCTTACTGCTTTTAATATTCTTTCTTTATTTTGGCGTTTAGTGTTTTGACTATTATGTGACGGAGGAGGTGTTTCTTTTCTGGTCCAATCTATTTGGAGTTCTGTAGGCTTCTTGTATGCCTATGGGTATCTCTTTTTTAGGTTAGGGAAGTTTTCTTCTATGATTTTGTTGAAGATATTTACTGGTCCTTTGAGCTGGGAGTCTTCACTCTCTTCTATACCTATTATCCTTAGGTTTGATCTTCTCATTGAGTCCTGGATTTCCTGTATGTTTTGGACCAGTAGCTTTTTCCGCTTTTACATTATCTTTGACAGTTGAGTCAATGATTTCTATGGAATCTTCTGCTCCTGAGATTCTCTCTTCCATCTCTTGTATTCTGTTGGTGAAGCTTGTATCTACAGCTCCTTGTCTCTTCTTTTGGTTTTCTATATCCAGGTTATTTCCATGTGTTCTTTCTTGATTGCTTCTATTTCCATTTTTAATTCCTTCAACTGTTTGTTTGTGTTTTCCTGGAATTCTTTCAGGGATTTTGCGATTCCTCTCTGTAGGCTTCTACTTGTTCTCTAAGGAGTTCTTCACGTCTTTCTTGAAGTCCTCCAGCATCATGATCAAATCTGATTTTGAAACTAGATCTTGCTTTTCTGGTGTGTTTGGATATTCCATGTTTGTTTTGGTGGGAGAATTGGGCTCCGATGATGCCATGTAGTCTTGGTTTCTGTTGCTTGTGTTCCTGTGCTTGCCTCTAGCCATCAGATTATCTCTAGTGTTACTTTGTTCTGCTAATTCTGACAGTGGCTAGACTGTCCTATAAGCCTGTGTGTCAGGAGTGCTGTAGACCTGTTTTACTGTTTTCTTTCAGCCAGTTATGGGGACAGAGTGTTCTGCTTTTGTGTGTGTAGTTTTGTCCCTCTACAGGTCTTCAGCTGTTCCTGTGGGCCTGTGTCTTGAGTTCACCAGGCAGGTCACTTGCAGCAGAAAAGTTGGTCTTACCTGTGGTCCCGAGGCTCAAGTTCGTTCGCGGGGTGCTGCCCACGGGCTCTCCGCGGTGGCAGCAACCAGGAAGATCTGCGCCGCCTCTTCCGGGAGCCTCCGTGCACCAGGGTTCCAGATGGCCTCCGGTGTTTTCCTCTGGAATCAGCAATGTGTGTAGAGAGCAGTCTCTTCTGGTTTCGCAGGCGTGTCTGCCTCTCTGAAGGTTTAGCTCTCCTTCCCACGGGATTTGGGTGCAGAGAACTGTTTATCCGGTCTGTTTCCTTCAGGTTCCGGCGGTGTCTCAGGCAGGGCTCCTGCCTCACCTGGGCCCTCCCCCACAGGAACCCGGAGGCCTTGTACAGTTTCCTCTTGGGTCAGGGATGTGGGCAGGGGTGGGCAGTGTTGGTGGTCTCTTCCGCTCTGCAGCCTCAGGAGTGCCCACCTGACCAGGCGGTAAGGTATCTCTCCCACGGGTTCTGGGAGCAGAGAGCTGCTGCGGGCCAGGATCCGCGGGTGTGGGACTTCCGGTAAACACAGGACGTGCCTGGTCCTAGAGGGATTCTGCCTCTGTTGTCCCGATTCCACCCGGCAAGTCACTTGCAGCAGATAAGTTAGTCTTACCTTTGGTCCCGAGGCTCGAGTTCGCTCGCGGGGTTCTGCCCACGGGCTCTCCGCGGTGGCAGCGACCAGGAAGATCTGCGCCGCCTCTTCCGGGAGCCTCCGTGCACCTATTTATTCATTTTTACACTCCAGGTTTTATCCCTCTCACAGACTACCCACTGACTGTTTCACATCCCATACCTTCTCGCCCCCCACATGTCCAATAAGATGTCTCATCCACCCCTCCCTCCAGACCTCGCCATTCCTTAGGGCCTCCAGTCTCTTGTGGATTAGGTGCATTTGCATATGATATAACTTATCTCCTTCCTGTTCTAAAATATTTTAAACATTAATTTGCATTGATTTCTGTCTTACAGTGTTAAAACTGATAAAAAATGATAGCTTAAGTAATCAAAATTAGATATCTTAGAGTTTGAAATGCAATAACTCCACAAAAAAGACAATGACAGAGCCCTGTTAACCCCTTTCTTCCCTCCCAGCTTTAGGTAGTTCTTGACTTGAATCAGAATAAATCCTGTCATTTGTCCTTGTGCACCTTTATGCAAAGTCATCCGTTCTAGTCTTAGGTATAATTTCGAAATCTCATTTGCAAAGATTTTATTTATAGAAAGATAACATTCACAGGAACTAAGAATTAGAACATCATATTCAATTAATAATATTATGTACCTTCCAAATTCATAACTGCTATATGAATCTACCCCTTTTTCATACTTTATGTAAAAAAGACCCTTTTGTTTCTTTCAAATATTGTTACTTTTATTGTAAATTTGATGTGTATGGGTATTTTGCATGTGTATATATCTGTACACAGCCTTTCTGTAGTCCCTATGGTGCATAAAAGCCCCACCCCTTGGAACAGCAGCCAGTGCTCTTAATCTCTAAGCCATCTCTCCAGAGCCAAAATATATTTTCACTGAAGTTTTGTTCATACCACTGTCTTATCTTGACCTATACTTTTGTTTAGGCCAGAGACAGAGCCTGAAAGTTCTTCCTTAACAAAACTAAACAAAACAAAACAAAACAACCACAGCCACAGTCACAACCACCTCCACCACCACCACCACTACTATCACCAGCAACAACAACAACAAGAACAACAACACAAGAAAAGCAAAACTTCCTATCAATGCTTGAACACTCTACATCTATAAGTCAGTGTAAAGGCTTTTAAGTTCTTACTGATACTTGGTTTTATCAAACTTTTACTCTTCATGACTTATCGCGTTGTATCGTGTTTTACTGACAGCTCCTTGTTTCTTAAAAATTGTTTTCAAGGTTTTCACCATTTTGTGCCTTTACATTTATTCCACATATTTCTTGGCAATTAAATAAGTTTTTATCTTTTTTCTGTATATATTGAATTGCACACATGTATTTATGCAATGTACCTGCCTGGTGACGGCAGAGGTCAAAAGAGTTTCAGATCCCCAGAAACTGGAGTTAGAGATGGTTTTGAGCATCTCTGTGGTTACTAAGAAATGAACTTAGCTCTCCTGACAGAGCATCCGGTGTTCTTGACCTCCAAGGTTTATCTCTAGTCCCTTAAAGCAATACCTAAAACAGAATCACCCCTTTCCTTTATTTTCATTTCATAGTATTTTTTATTAATTTTTAAAACAAGATTTATTTCATATAAACTAATAAATTTTAAAGAATCCAAATATATTACTAACCCTTTTACAGATTATTTTACACTGTAATATGTTTGAGGTTAACACTCCATGTCTTGCACTGTTGCAGGATTTCCAGGGACCCATTAGCTATGTAAGTAAGGACACAGAAACTCATATATTGTATAAACTTGAGCTATCTCCCAGCAAGCTCATCTTCTTAACCTGACTAATTCCAGCCTGGGTCCTGCCACAGTGGTTAGGTCTACTTCTTTGAGCACTCTTAACCATCAGTCCATTTCTACCTCCACTGGCCGAATCTCTCCTGCCTGACTTATTCTCCCAGAAACCCTTTCTCTCCTCAGACATCCTGGTCTCCACTTCTTGCTACACTGTTATTCTTCAGATGGCTATTAAAGCCAATCAGAGAATGCCTCAAGCCAGTGAGGAAAGAACAGATATTTACATATCCTGCCAGGACCTGGAGGTGCTCCATTACAAACAATTGAGAATACAGGGACACTCTTTCATAGCCTGTTGATAGAATGTGTGTGTGGGAGCAGGTTATCCCAACATTGTACTTTCTCTGTCAGTTTTTCAGACAGAAATACCTATATTTAGAAAAGTACTTTCTTAGCGTATGATGCAAATACATTTTCATATAATCAAAACTTCAGATTTGAAAACTTACATCATACTTTAATTCATCAATTATTTTTATTAAAATATGGGGGGCACACTTTCTCAATGATGTAAGTTAAATTATCATTTCTTTTCAGGTTGTAATAACAATTTCTTGGATGTATAAGGCACTCATGTATCACGGCCTTAAATCTAGATTCTGTATTCTTTGAAGACTCAGAAAAAGTTGCTTTTTTCAATTTTTTTTTAAAAATATTAATTATATTTTGTTAATTTTATACATTTGGATGTTTTGTCTGAATGTATGTCTGTACATCATGTGCATGTCTAGCCTAGGATAGAAAATATCATAACTGGAACTGGAGTTATAGCAGTTGTGAACTGCCCTGTGACTCTGATACTCGAACCCATTCATGGCTCTACTGCTGAGTCATCTTCCTCGCCCCTTTGTTTGGTTCCTTAGTCATGATAATGATGTCATCATCACAATTATTCTACTGTGTACAACTTCAGTTTCTAGTGTTCTCCCCATTTATCAATTAGGGATAAAGTGTTTTTTTTTTTATTTTGATATAGAATAATAGCAAAGTAATTTTTTCTTCGCTGCTGACATACTTAATAGCTTTCCTCCAGAGCAACTTACAGATTGTAATCTATTTTAGATTTCTTTACTTTCTGCTATGATCTTTCTTAAGTTTTTCCTTTACAGTGCCCTCTTAACAGAAAACCCTATTTGGATTATTTCCTTGTCACTCTTTTGAACACATGTGATTATTTAATAGAAGGGACACTTTCCCCATCTGTTTTGGCAATAGGACACTTTATTCAACTGTTTTTTTCAGGATGTTTCTCTTTAGTCAGACGTGAAGACTTTCTCCAAAGATGGCCATAAATTCTCCAGTTTGGAGTTGAGTTTGTTTGTAACCTGCTCATGAACTAATCATTGGCCTACTATGTGTGCCCTTCATGAGGTTGATGTAGTATTCTTCTTTTTACTTCAGTATCCATTTTTTACCACGTAGACCATGAAGAGATATTGAGTCTTCTCAAAAGTGCTCCGTGCATCTATGGAGTGCCTGAGGAGGTTTCCTGTTTATATTAGTTTGAAATGGTCCATAATAGACAATATTTTGAATATGCTAAAATACCATGAATGCCTGGGCAGAATCCTAAGAGATTATGGTGACTGATTCTTTTTAATATTCTCTAGGATTCAGTTTGATAGTTTTACTGAGAAATTTTGCACATATGTCCATCAAGGGTATTGACCTATAGCTATTTTCTGTGTGTCACAACTTCCTCTGGCTGTTTTTAATCATTATAATTCTCAGTATGTCAAAGGTTTCTCTATTACATTTTCTAGTAGTGTAGGAACAGCTACAATTTTTGCTTATCCAATGATTACTAGAATTCACCCATGCAGCCTTCTGCTCTTGGGCTCTTGATTTATATTCCTTACTGTTTCAGCCTCATTATCTGTTATAATCTATTTCAATTATCTGTTATTTTATGATTCGATCTTGGTGAACTATATGTGTCCAGACATTTATGCATTTTTAGGTTATTAAGTTATTTTATGCATTTTCGTCCATCCATATTACTTATGAATTTCTGCCTTCGTAAATTGTCAGTTATAATGTCTCTCTTTTCATATTTCATTTTATTTGGTTCTCCATTCTCGTTTTCATACTTACTCTATGTAAGTATTTACAAAATTCATTTGTTTCATCAGAGCATCAGATATCTAATTTATTTAAGCAAAACTTTTCTCTTCTTCAGAGGTTTTATACCTGCTTTTAAATTTGATGTGAAGTGGAACTAATGAAATTTTACCACTATTAAATATAGCCTTCAAAATTCTCACATGTATTCTAATTCTAATTTTATACAAAATGTCACACCATATACTATATCAGTTACAAGTGAAGTAGCATATTATTTTATAAATGTCAAACATAATCTTACAGTATCATTAATTTACAAATTATTTCAAATATATTGTATTAGTGCATTTTTATCCAGCTAAATAACTTTTTAAATTATTATGAAATAACTATTAATAAACTAATAGGTTTACTGCCCAAAGTGTTGTTTCTAAAATAAGCCAAGTGATATAGGAAAATATATACTTTATGGTCACACTCTTAAACTCCAACTATGCAGTATACTTTAGTTTTACAAAACATAAATTTTCAATGTGAATGGTTATATAGATGTAATTGGCTCTCACTTTCCTCTTTGGACTTATGTATCATTCTCCTGTTTTATAATTTGTTGCAACATTGACAATCATTACAAAGTTTAAATAACATATAATCCATTTCTACAAACTCACACATGTTCACACATGTGCATCAATGACATGTTTGTCCACAGCGTGCACACACACACACACACACACGCCATTGTTATTCTGTCAATGGTGATATATTCATTCATAATCCTATAACTGCAAAGTCTCCGTATGGTTTCAACATGTTTATTGAAATTATTTTTCATATTATTTTCTTTGTTATAAATTGTTTGCCTCACTGAGTTCATAATAGATAGACAGGTAGTAGTTCCCATAATGTATTACCTTAACCCTACAGGCTATATTTGTATTAGTTTTTTTTCTTTTTTATATATACCCCAAAATATAAATCCTTTAAGAAATTGTTACATGCTTCTTTTTCCTCCTATCATGTGTTATTACTGAATACAGATCCTAGTTAAATGTAAAATAAATGTAATGAGAATATAAATGAATGAACAAATAAACAAGTATTCTTCATTGTTCATGATGTCATTATACTATAAGTTGGAAAATAATAGTAGATAGTATATAGTGATTTTCCATAATAAAACAAATCCATGTATATTAATATGCTTAAAATTTATAAATGATAAAAATTCAATTAATAAAATCTATATTCATTGAAGAACTGTGTAAGCAAAACTGAAATGACAGTTTTATCAACCATGTTATGATTGTATGACTCAGTTCTTTTTCTTGATGCCGTGATAAAGCAAATGGACACAACTCTCACTCGAAGAAGGAAGGCTCACAGTTCCAAGTACAATGACATGACGAGGGTGTCAAGGCGAGCGGATCTTGAAGTAGCTTTCCTAATGCTCACCTAATAAGAATAAGAGAATAATGAACATATAAATGCTGCTTAATTTCTTCAGTGACATGGTGTCAGATCCTAGTCAGGGAATGCTGTCATTCATTATGTTTTTTTTTAATTTTTTATTATATATTTCTTTACTTACATTTCAAATGTTATTCCCCTTCCTGGTTTCCTGTCCATGAGCCCCCATTCCCTCCCTTCCCCCTCTCCTATATGGGTATTCCTCCTATACATCACCCTTATTGCCCTCCCCCATATTCCCCTGCACTGGGGGGGTCCAACCTTGGCAAGACCAAGAGCTTTCCCTTCCGCTGGTGGCCCAACAAGGCTACATATGCAGTTAATCCCTGGATCAGTCCATGTGTAGTCTTTTGGTAGTGATTTAGTCCCCGGAAGCTCTGGTTGGTTGGCATTGTTGTTTTTAGAGGGTTGCAAGCTCCTTTAACATGTGATCTCTCACAAGTATGTTAATTGAGCAAACTCTTAGAATATTGTAGATCTTTTTGACTTGACGATATTAATCACAGCAGTATATAAGCACAATTGTCTGATGAATTAAATTTTGTTTGACAATATTTACTTTGATATTAACATCTGTAATAATTATGTGGCCCAAGTGGACAAAGCAATACTAGTTAAGACGGTACCGATGATTCCAACGGACACAGTAATTACCTGCATAAATTTGCACAAAGGAGATGGCATATTTTTAATGTTAAATTGAGGCAAATTTAATATTCATAACTGTGGCAGAATTTCTATTCCTTCACTACTGGAAAAATGAAGGAGGATATTTGTGGCCTAACTCGTAAGTTCCTATTGATCTGAATTTGTAGTGGCTGATTTGCAGCAGAGACATTTCAACCCAAAATAATATTTCTGTAAAAGCAAATTAATTAATATGTTAATTTGAATGACGGGTATCAAAAATATAATATATCAAGGAGAAAGTCATTGAGTCATTGTGTAACTCTCTAATCTGCAGGA
The DNA here is from genome assembly GCF_011064425.1 of Rattus rattus. Lineage (NCBI taxonomy): Eukaryota > Metazoa > Chordata > Mammalia > Rodentia > Muridae > Rattus > Rattus rattus. The sequence continues at coordinate 40,649,464 of NC_046164.1, read as the reverse complement.
AAAATATGTTCAGATTTTAAAAGGGGACTTGTTTCTTTTAAGTCCTGAATTGAAAGCTGGAGAACACAGATATTCTGCTTCATGTGGTAAAGTGAAAAGTTTATAAAGAAAGATGAGATGTACACATTTGCCATATATTAATGCTTTGCTATTATGGTTAATGCTTTAAAGACTTGCTAAAAATTTGGTCTGCAAGGCAGCAGTTTCAAATACAGTTATCTTCCCGATGGCAAATTTCCTTTAGGATTCACAATTTTGTCGTTATCTTCAATACACAGACAGCCATGTGATCAATTAAATTTTCCCCACAAAGCTGCAATATCTCAAGGTTTCTCACTCATATTTATGTTCAACTAACTTCTGTCTGTAAATAGAAGATTTTTTAATGTGGCTTTTCTATGACTTTAAATATTAGAATTTTGTTCTATATAGTCCTAAATTATATAAACACATAAAGATAAAAATCTATTGTATTTGAATAATCTTAATATAATTTCAAAATGCAGATTTGGCACAATATGAATCAAGAATTAAAGCCCTAAATAAATCTACAGTATGCTTTGTAGACATGCAGGTATGGTGAAAATAAGCATTTGCAAAGTAATTAGAAAGTTTTCAAATATAATTTCCTGTAAGTTATAAGGTCACTTATATAGAAAATTATAGATTATATAGAAAATTGCTGTATATAACATTTTTAAATCTGTAACTTTTTATTGCTTCCTTATCAATTTTCAAAGATCAACTGGCATTAGTGACTTACGCAGGTAAATCTACTGAAAAATATTTATACAGTTCATTTGTGCAATAAATGTCTAAATACAGAAGCCAAATTTTAAAGAAAAACGTACATATTTCTAAGAAATAATCAAGAAAGCAAATCAGAGAGTGTTTTACAGAACACATACAATACGCTATATCAGAGCCATCACAAGAGAAAACAAATATCCAATAACACTGAAAAGGAATACATGATATTATTCAAACTAAGCAGGATATAATTATGAATATATATTCAGATGTGTGACAATAATTTTTAAAATAGTCCACAAATTTGCCAGAAAGAAGTGATGGACTTATGGAAACTATTGGAGAGAGAAAAGGGAAGTCAGAAATGATGCATTATATCGTAATCTCAAAAATAAATAAAAATAAAAGAGAATAATTATTGCCTATTGTTACTTTGGTGAGCTAAAATGATATTCAATACTACCACCATTGTGAGAATGACAAAAGATATTTAAAAAGAAGAAACACTTTCAATAGCTGTAATAAAACTTCTCCTGTTCATAAACTATGAGAGCAGAGTCAATCACTTCCCTTATTTAAAGTTAAGTTTTCTCACTTGGAAATCAAATCAGAATACACACACACACACACACACACACACACACACACACACACACAGAGTATACATACACAGCACATATATACACAAACATACATAAAGCAGTCGGCTTCATATAAGTCCTCAGATGAATACAATGTACTAAGACAATTTGGGAGTAAATGAGTTTTGATATACTCATTTTTACTTAAACTTTTGACAACTGCATAAAGTTATAGAAACAGCCATGTTTATCCTCAGTAGTAATGTTTTGTTACATAAAAGCATATGTATAATAGATACAGGACGCATTTCATAAGTATGGTATCTGCAACCATTTCAGTAACTTAAAGTGAAAATTTTGATAGCACTTACGCAGCTAGGGAGTAACAGAATTTGATGTAAGTTCAGCTGTGGACTATTCTACAAGTAAAACTCTTTCCTCATAATAAATAGTTTCATCATTTGGTGATAATATTAGATAAATGAATGTTTCTATAGGAAGCACTACCAGTTAATCCTTTCCAAAGAGATGCCCACTTGCAGATTTTCTTTGATTTGTTGCACTGTGTTTTCACCAGGTATTTTCAGATAATAACAGTGTGTAGGCTGTACAGTCTGCAGGAGGATCACAACTTTGTCGTTTCCCATTAGAGAACAAAGCAAAACTGAATGAAAGCCACTCAGGTACCGAGTTACTCCTCCTCTTCCTGAATCCACAAACCAACAATGTGGAAACAAGAGAAACATGTTAAAGAGCTACATATTGTCCTTGTCTCTTATTAGGAAATCTACCCTATTGTAGATCCAGATCTGGGTCCCAACAATGTGCCTGTCTCCTTTGCCCCGTGGCTTCTGATAGAGTTCACCAAAGGAATCAATAAAGAGGAAGACATACCAGGTAGAGAGGAAATTGGTCTTCCTATTTGCTGCTGTTACAGGCGTTTCTTCCCAAATAGTTTCCCTTTGCGAGCACAGCAGTAATTCATTCAACTTCCCTCTCCCTATTCATTCCAGCAAGCAGCTTCACTGTCCGCCTTCAGAGAGCCTCCTCAGGCTCCTGAATTAATAGCTTTAACCAGACTTTTTGGTAGTGATGTCATCCCATGCTTCCTGATCTTTGATCCACAAATGATAACCTTCCATTCCAGTTGTTTGTATTGGAATGCAGTAATATGTCCTGACACTGTCCTTTGTTAATATTGTAACATCAATTTTAAACAACCTTCTGGTAAATCTAGAATAATTGCTTGTAAAATTATAGATTTTTTGTATGTATAAAAGCCTTCTACATTTTAGAATAACTGGGGCGACTGTGTTGTTGTTTTTTTTTTCTTTAATATAATTCAGGTTAAAAACGGCTATGTGCGAATGTGTTTTTACAAGGTAATGAATCGCAGGCACATCTATGAAGTACATGTCTCAGTCTAGACAAGTTGTCAATAACTAGGACAAACCCCAGGATACTACAGCAATACCCGCTCATCCTCTGTACCCAATGTTTCAGATTTGCTCTTCTAAAAAAGCAAGTCTCTGAGGTATTTGAGGTTTCCAACAGTATTCTTTGAAAGGAGAACTGTTGAAGAATACCAGGCGTTCAAACAGGAACTTTAAAGGACGTTTGACGTGTGAAGTCCACTGTGTAAATCATCGTGATCTGGTGAACTTAGTAGAGATCTGAGACTTGACAGTTGTCATTCTCAGTGTCAAGCAGTGACTGTGTGAGTACCAGAAAGTCACTTACCCTTCTGTGCATTTCAAATCCTTCTCACACGACAGGATATCTCTGACTCATGGCAGACATTCCATACCATGACAAACAGAAGAAATTCATTAAAGATATTTGTTGTTGTTGTTATATCAAAGAGGAGAGTTTATACTGGACAAATTAAATATTACTGTACTTTTTTTCAAAATTCAAGGTTTAAAAATGTAACATATAGTGCACTGATACTAAGCATGTTTGAATGTCTGAATGTGTATATAATCTTTCTGCTTCATACATACCGACGCACTTTCACAGGTGCACACATCATTGTTTTTGTAAACATTTGTACCATCTATGAAACATTGAGGTAATTAATACCTCTCTGAAGCCAAGCAGAGCTTATAGTCTCTCATCTATTATAATAAATAATATATCCTAGGAAGCATAAACAACAAAAATGCATCTTCTCATAGTTCTGTGGCCTGAACATTCAAGACTAATATGATTTTAGATTTTATTTCAGGGTTACAGAGAACTACTTTTGTCTGGATCTTTACTGAAGGCTTTTTGGCTTATTCATGCAGACAGAGGAAAATAAATCATTCTTTGTTCCTCTGTTACTGTAAGGTCACTAATCGCATCATGAGAGTCATACCTTAAAGATTTCACTTAATCCATCTTATCCCTCCGTGGTCTCCTCACCAAACACAATTACATATAGTAATATATTTCAAAAACTTGGATTTTACAAATGGCACACGGAAATGCTTATTGTTTCATGTCCTTAATAAAATATGCTTAATTTTATCAGCAAGAAACATTGATTTCATATTTGTGAGACATCTGTGATTTTATTCTGGTTTAATTGTTCTTTGCCATCATTTTTAGGATTGGGGCATTAACGTTTCTTGAAAGAAATAAGACTGTAACTTGAGTTATTGGAAAATCAATGAACGGTTTTAGAAGCAGCCCGGCTATGCAAACACGAGAACCCGGGGTGGGTGACACATACTGTTCATGATAGCTCGGTTTAGTGTTGCTATGGCAGAAAAGAGGTGAATTCCTAGAGCCAACTGGCTAGCTTTGGGTTTAGTTAAAAAATAAACTAAAACCAAACCAAACCAAACCAAACAACAAGAGCACTGTTTCAAAAAAAAAAACCAACCAACCAAACAAACAAACAAAACAAAACAAACAGGCAGAGAGCAATAAACAAACATCAAACTCTGGCCTCCTCATTCATGACACACTATATATACTGGGATGTTTCTGAATTTATCCACATGAACACCCTCCTAGGTGTCACAGAAATAATGTACACCAAAAAAGATTATTTAAATTGATAAGAACTTTTTCTATTACACAGTACATTTTATTTCTTAGAGCTTAATTTTTGTGATGAATACATTTAGAAACAGGTGTTTCATAGTCATGTGACATTTGGTTGACAGTTAATCCAGGTGGAGCTCGGGAGCTCTCTACAGACTGCTCGGCCATCCCAGTTTATACTACGCCAGAACAAGCACCACTTCCTCTCAGTTTCCTTCTCAACCACCGCACCAGCACACCAAGAGCATGATGGGTCATAGGAAAGGACTCTTGTGACTAAGGTTTCCCTTACACAATCTGCTACACTTTCCTTACTCCGGACTTTGCCAAACACTATTCTCTACACTGCTTGAGTGTCCAGAGACTTCCCTATCTTTGGTATACCCATTCCATAAGATTATGATATCAAATGCATTTAAATGGAATCGATATGCATAGCAGAGGGCCGGACCTAACATGAATGCTGCTAACAGAGATGAAGAGATTTCACAAAAGTATATTAATTGGAATGCTTATTACTTTCTAATAAGCAAGTAACTATGCCATAATATGATAGAATAGAAGTAAATCTCTTTTTTTTTTGATGTTTGAGGGAAGCAAAGAATATAATATTTTCTACAATCTTACACTTTCTGTTTAATTTTGTTAAAATCTATAGGCATAATCAATTGTATGTGTAGCTTTTTTATTAATTATTTTATTTATTTACACTTCAAATGGTAATGTTGTTCCCCTCTCTGGTCTCCCATCCACACACTGCCCACCGCATCCTCCCACCCCTTTGTCTCTAAGTGGGTGCTCCCCACGCACCTACCCACTCCTGCTTCAGCCATCTGGCATCCCCTTTTGCTGGGGCAAGGCTCTACAAGACCAAGCACCTCCCTCCCATTGATGCAGATAAGGAAATCCTCTTCTACCTTGTAGCGGGAGCCATGATATATCTTTGCTTGGTGGTTTAGTCCCTGGGAAGTCTGAGGGTTACAGTTGACGTTGTTCTTCCCGCAGGGTTGCAATACCCTTCAGCTCCTTCAGTTCTTTCCCCTAACTCTTCCACTGGGGTCCTTGGGCTTCGTTTAATGGTTGGCTGTGAATATCCGCATCTGTCTTAGGTGCTGACAAAGCCTCTCAGAGGACAGCTATACCAGGATCCTGTCTGTAAGCACTTCTTCGAATCAACAATAGTGTCCATGTTTGGTGTCTGAAGATGGAATAGATCCCAAGGTGTGGCAATGTCTGGATGTTTTTTCCTTCCCTCTCTGCCCCATTTTTTGTCCCTGCATTTCCTTTAGAAACAATTTTGGGTTGAAGATTTTGAGACGGGTGGGTAACCCCATCCCTCAACTGGAGGTCATGTCTATCAGCTGGAGGTAGCCTCTTCAGGTTTTATCTCACTGCTGTTGTGTATTTAAGCTAATGTCATCCCCATTGGATCCTGGGAACGTCTTGCATCCGTGGCATCTAGGACTTTCTAGTGATCCTCCTCTTTTCACACTCCTTACTGCTACTTATGTTTGTTTGTTCTCTTGGCCACCTGGACTTCTTTCCTGTCTCTTCATATACTTAATCCTGCTCTCCCTTTTTCTTCCCCGTCCCGGCTCTCACCTAGATTCCTAGCTCCATCTGTCTCCAGTGGATATTTTGTTCTGTCTTCTAAGTGGGCCATACTTTGGCCTTCCTTCTTGTTAAGCTTCATATGGTCTGTGAGTTGTATTGTGGGTATTCTGAGATTTTGGGCTAATATACACTTATCATTGAATATATACTATGCATGTTACTCTGGGTCTGGGGTACCTCACTCAGGATTTTTTCTGGTTCCATTCATTTGCCTGCAAAATTCGTGAGGCTGTCATTTTTAATAGCTGAATAGTATTCCATTGTGTAAATGTACCATATTTTCTTTATCCTTTCTTCTGGAGAGGGATATCTGGGTTGTTTTCAGCTTCTGGCTAATATAAATAAGGTTGCTATGGACATAGTGGAGCACGTGTCCTTGTTATATGTTGGAGTATCTTTTGGGTATATGCCCAGTAATGGTGTAGCTGTGTCTTCAGTTAGAAGTATTTCCAATTTTCTGAGGAACCACTATATTGTTTTCCATAGTGGTTGTATGAGCTGGCAATCCCACCAACAGTGTCCCTCTTTCTCCATAACCTTGCCAGCATCTGTTGCCACCTGAGTTTTGAATCTTAGCCATTCAGATTGATATAAAGTAGAATCTCAGGGTCATTTTGATTTGCATTTCCTTGATGACTAAAGATGTTGAACATATGTTCAGGTTACCATTTTGTCCTATTGACAGTGTCCTTTGCTTTTCAGTTTCATAAGGTTCCACTTGACAATTGATTTAAGAACCTGAACCACTGGTGTTTTCTTCAGTAAATTTTCAGGTGTACCAATGTGTTCAAGACTCTTTCCCACTTTCTCTTCTATTAGATTCGGCATATCTGATTTTATATGGAAGTCCTTGATCCACTTGAACTTGAGCTTTGTATAAGGAGATAAAAATGGTTCAATTTGCATTTTCTACAGGCAGACTGCCATTTAAACCAGCACCATTTGTTGAAAATGCTTTCTTTTTTCTACTGTTTGGTTTTGGCTTCTTTATGAAATATCAAGTGAACATAGGTGAGAGTTTTTATTTCTTTGTCTCCAATTTTATTCCATTAATCGACCTGTCTGTCTCTGTATCAATACCAGGCGCTTCTTAATCACTATTGCTCTGTAATATAGCTTGAGGTCAGGGATGGTGATTCCCCCAGAAATCCTTTTATTGTTAGAAATAGTTCGCTATTCTGAGTTTCTTGTTATTCCAGATGAAATTGAGAATGGCGCTTTCTTTCTCTGTGTAGCTTTTCCTCAGGCGCTGATTCTGCTACAGAGTTAGTGCTTTTATCGTGATGGTTACTACCTCTGTTTATTCATGGACTTGATATTCTAAAGACTTAATAAGAAACAACAATTAGATTTCTATTTTAGTTAATAGTACCTATGTGTTTTCAAATAAATTTTATTGTTTCTAATGTTAGAAATAAATTATTTTTAAATGAATGATTTCCTTCAAATTTTAGCAACAAAATCTTATTTGTCTTAAGCATATGCATTTTATTTATTAATGATGTTATATTTGATGACATTAGGGATATGATGAATATACTCTAAATATATCAAAAGACTTCTTTTGCCTGAATCAGACGTTTAATTCAAAATTTCTGGCCTTTCTTAATAAATACAAATGAACTGGATAACTAATTAAAATATATATTCTACTATATGCTCTTTTATATAATATATTTTTCTATGATTGGTATAGAAAAATTATACTTTAGGGATTATTAAAATAGAATATTTTTGAGAGCTGTAAGTCTATCAGTTAAAAAAATGTGAGAGAAAAGATTAAACAGCCCATCTTGGTCTTCAGGTGTATTTGATTCCTTTATGTCTCCTCACTAATTTCAGCCCACACTAAATCAATCTTTGAAATAATAATATATTGTAAGTCAAATCGTTATAGTTGGTATTTATTATAATGAGTGTAATAGCCATCAACACATCCTATATAATTAACAATTGAGAGGGCTGAGGATTTCAGTGTACAATTCTTGAAATCTATGCTTTCTTAACAGTTTTTAGGGTTCTTGAAGAACACTGAGGATAGCCTCCTCTTGTATAAAATTTGTTATTGTCTGAATGTAAATTCTAAGTTCTATGTAGTTCTGTAGTTCTGAATTTTCCAGCAAGCGTTCTCTCTCTCTCTCTCTCTCTCTCTCTCTCTCTCTCTCTCTCTCTCTCTCTCTCTCTCTCTTTCCCCTCCTAATTTCTTCAGTGTCTTTCTGATATCTTTGAATCAATTTAGCTATCTCAGCTTTTGCCATATAGTCATGAAAATGAGAGTCATGACCTATATATATTTTCTACTGTCTAGACATAAGCCTTTGAAGAAACAAGTAATAACATGAATGCTATCATGACTATTATCTCTTAAAGCATAGGTCTTTTTGTAAGTGCTACAAATATTTTCCTTCACTTGTATATGTGGCCCAATCATTGATACTACTGTGATACCTTACTGGGAGAGTTGTAACATAGCTTGCAGATCACACATTCATATCAGCCACTATTATACAAATTTAAAATTCTCAATGATAGTCTCTTGCCATGGAATATGTAGTAATAAAACATTCATGAACTTTCCCTGAGAGCATAGTCTATATATCCATCTAGGATTTTGTATATACATGGTTTGCTCATTCATTTATAAGCTTTCTATATAAATAATGTTGATAATGGTAAACTTTCATATTTCCATGTGCCCCAGTTTGAACAGATGGAAAAAAAACAGGAAAAAAAGGAAAATAAAAATTTTCCTTCCTAATTTTTAAACATAAAGTCGCTATATTTAGAAAAACACTATATTTGAGTATGTTTAAATGTTAGGAATTGGCTTGAAATTAATGAATTACAAACAGATGATGACTGGGATTGGGTGCAATATTGTCTGATCATGCAAATCATTTGCTTTTTCTTTGATTGTTCATTAGTGCAATAGAATATTATGAAAGAGTAAAGTTGATTCAGATAGGAGATTCCTGCTTATTGGACTAGAAATTTAAATCATTGAAAAAATTTTAAAACAAATAAGTTATGGTATGATTTGCAAAGGGGACACTCGAAACATTCTTTTGATGATTCAGAAAATATTAAAGAAATTTCATAACAAGAATTCCTCACAAATTATTTTGTTTTTGATATTTTAATATAATTGCACAATTTACACCATTTTTCTTTCTCATGCCCTCTCTTATATCCCTTCTTTCTCTCATTCAAATTTATATACTCTATTTATCTGCATTCCTAGAAACATAAACACAATCTTTCAATGTGTAATGGAAATATTTTAATACCTGAGTAAATATTAATGAGAGATTAATGTGCAAACTATGATTAAACTGTCCTATGGATGGCATTTAGAAATATACAGGTAAGATATTGTTAGATAGATGCCAGAAACAATGGCACAGTCTAGACAACATAAATAAAATTCCTAAGATTCCGCAGTGCTACAAGTTAGACAGAAAATATCATCCTGAGTGAGGTAACCCAGTAACAAAATAACACACATGATATGCATTCACTGATAAGTGGATATTAGCCCAAAAGCTTGGAATACCCAAGATACAATCCACAGACCAGGTGAAGCTCAAGAAGAAAGAAGACCAAAGTGTGAATGCTTCAGTCCTTCTTAGAAGGAGTAACAAAATACTCAAGGGAAGAAATTCAGAGACAAAGCCTGGAGCAGAGACTGAAGGAAAGGTCATCCAGAGACTCCCCTACCTGGGAATCCATCTCATATACAGATGCCAAACATAGAAACTATTGCTGATGCCAAGAAGTGCATGCTGACAGGAGCCTGATATAGCTGTCTCCTGAGAGGCTCTGCCTGAGTCTGACAAATATAGATGTGGATGCTCACAGCCAACCATTGAACTGAGAACAGGGTTCCCACTGGAGGAGTTAGAGAAAGGACTAAAGGAGCTGAAGGGGTTTGCATCTCATAGGAAGAATAACAATATCAACCAACCAGACCAGACCCCTAGAGCTCTCAGAGACTAAACCAGGAACCCATGGAGGGACCCATGGCTCCAGCCACATATGTAGGAGAGGATGGCATCGTGGAATATCAATGGGAGGAGAGGCCCCTGGTCCTGGGAAGACTAGATGCCCCGGTGTAGAGAGAAATGCCAGTGTGGGGAGGCAGGAGTAGGTAGGTAAGAGGGGGAGTACCCTCATAGAAACAGGGAGAGGGAGGATGAGATGGGGGTGTTCCAGAGGGGAAACCAGGAAAGGTGATAAGATTTGAAATGTAAATCATTAAAATATCCAACAAAAATAAATAAAATAGAACTATTTAATATCTCATGTAAAGGTGTATCTGACATTTGCATAATTTTTACAGAGATTACAAAATACCAAAATTCTACTCTGATTCCATTGTGATTTTAATAATATGAATAGTTTCCTGTTCTATTAATCAGATCATTTTCATTTGACTCATGTGTGCCTGTTACATACGGTTGGAACGTACTAACACAGGTACAGTAAATATACTCATGAGATATATAGTCCAGGCGGCATATAATAGAGTCTCACAGGAAGGGTCTGTAATTTTTTCAAATTTCTTTTTATATGTTTTAGCTTCTATACCATATATTTTCATCCTATTATTTCCCCTTCTGCAAGTCCTCCCAAATCTTTTCACCTCACTGAATTCCCACGCCATGGTCTTTCTTTCTCCCTAAAACGTAAAACAAAACAAATAAAAAAGAAGCTCAAGGAAACACAAGGAAAACGGCAAAACAACCAAACTATTATTTTAAATCACCCAATAAAACATGCATTCAGTTTTGTGTTTGTCAGCAACTTCTTAGCATGAGGCCTGCTCTAGAGTATGGCTGATACAGTAGTGACATTTCATTGGAGAAAATTGATTTTCTCTTTCCTAGTGCTTAGCCTATGCAAATGGGTCCTTAGTATGGGGTGGTGCCATACACCACATGTCCTTCTCATCATTGGGCCCTTTGGCTTGATCTTGGGCAGCTCTGGTACATGCAGCACAGTCTGAGAGTTCCTATGTGCATTAAAGCGGTTGTGGTGGGAAGAAGCTGTTTCTGGCCCCCTTTCAACATAGATCCCTGAGCTTGGGAGAGAGAGAGAGAGAGAGAGAGAGAGAGAGAGAGAGAGAGAGAGAGAGAGAGAGAGAGAGAGAGAGTGATTAACAACAAAATTCCATTTGAACTGAGTGTTTCCAGGTCTCTCACTGACTACTTATGTTCTTACTTTGCACTTGTGGGTGTCTATGTTAACTGCCATGTACTGCAGGAAGAAGCTTGTTCAGTGATGGTTGAGTGACATTAATCTCGGGGCTTAGCGGTATGTCACTAGTACTAACTTTATTGTTATATCTCTTTAGCATCATAAGAGTATGCTTACCCCTAGCTCCGTGGCTTATCTAGTTTAGGATCTTTGATTTAATAACAGTTTGGGTCCTACCTTAAGGAGTGGGTCTTAAATCCAATCAAAAAATGATTGATCAATCCGACAATGTCTGTATCGTCACTGTACCAGCGTATCTTGCAGGTGCCTTGCTGTTGTCATTGCTAGTGTTCTCTCTTGGAGGTCTTTGTAGTAATCTACAAGTTATACAGATGCCCTGGGTTTGGGGAAAAGGAATGACATAAGACAAAAATGGCTGTTTCTGAGTCCTCTAGACTTTTGCTTTCACCTGACTGTTGCTGCTGTAGTGTTCACATACTCGGCAAGTTATACAATTTACTACTGCAGTATAATCTTATTTCAATAGTTGAAATGGTGTGAATCACTGCTTTGGGTAATATAACTCAAAGAGGCCACAATACAAACAACAAAATGCTCTGTGTGAGTTGAAGGAACAGAGTTGGGGGATATCAAGGGGGCACAACTGCTCAGAGGAGAAAGCAGTGAAGGATTGTGGGAGGGAATGACTGGGAGGGGAGGTGAACAAGATGTAAAGTGAATAAACAGAAAAGAAAAGAAAAAACCTCTGTCTAATGTAAGTTAAAAAGAAAAATAAGAAGCTAATATGAAATGTGCATGTTAGGTGAGATTTTCCACCACTTAGAAAATGTGTGGCATGGTTCAGTGAAATTAGTCCCACGGTAAGCACAGAGGAATTAAACAGCTGATAACATTACTAATTTGGAACAGAATGTTGTGATTTGGCTTTCTTCTGGGCTTTAATAGGTTGTCCAGCTGTAGTCATTTATCTTATGTACCTCTAGTTCCCATTTCAGGATAGGAATTTTCCCACTGAAATATGTAGTTTGGTAGTCTGAGCTGTTTATGTGTGCTGCTGTTAAATACTACTCATGTTTCCCTGGCCATTACTAGACAGAAATTCTAATTTTTGTGTGTGTTTTCTGCTATGATTTAAATTTCTTAGCAAAAGACTCAAGAGGGCATGCTTAGGAAAAGCTCCAAAAGAGGACATTATATTTATAAAAGAAACTCAATGTAGCTCGTTTAAGTATTAATAAATAAACTAATTAATTAATTAAATGATTTAATGTCACAGTTCTTTGTGTGTTTGGTGTGGTGACTTTTTTTAGTTTTATATATGGAGCATTTATTTTGTTTTTCAAAATGCTAGGTCACATTGTTTTATTGTATGTAAATATTGTGGTAAATTAGAACTGAAGTGCAATTTGTATGAATGGGTTCTTTTACTGGCTTGTTCTGTACTTAACAAAGTGTTAGATAATAGAGATTTAAAGTAGACATTGATCTTCCTAGAAATCTTTTAAAGACTATAGACTCTAGGACCATTGATATTTGAAATGGTTACTAACTTTCCACCTTTGAATTGGGACATTCCGTAATTAATGATTAAATTTAACAAAACAACCTTGAAATTATACTGGGAACTGCAATTCTTGCAACCTGTTTTCTAACTTGCCATATAATTTTCTAAATGTAACCTTGTTTTATTTTTTCTATTTTTATTGGTTGTTTTATTTATTTGCATTTCAAATGATATCTTCTTTCCCCGTTTCCCCTCCACAAACCCCTGACCCATCCCTCAGCCCCTGCTTCTATGAGGTTGTTCCCCCACACACCTGCACATCCTGCCTTACCTCTATAGCATTCCCCAACAGAGGAATCAAGCCTTCACAGGACCAAAGGCTTCCCCGCCCACTGATGCCAAATAAGGCCATCATCTGTTACATATGCAGCTGGAGCCAAGGTTCCCTCAATGTGTCTCTCTTTGGTGGGTTAAGTCCTTGGGAGCTCTGAGGGGGTCTAGTTGGCTGATACTGTTGTTCTTCCTGTGGAGTTGCAAACCCCTTCAGCTCTTTCAGTCCTTCCCCTAACTCTTTCATTGTGGTCCCTGTGCTCAGTCCAATGGTTCATTGCGTGCATCCATATCTGTATTGGTCAGCCTCTGGCAGAGCCTCTCAGGAGACAGCTATATCAGGCTCCTGTCAGCAAGCACTTCTTGGCATCAGCAAAAGTGTTTGTGGTTGGTATCTGCATATGGGATGGGTCCCCAGGTGGGTCAGTCTGTAGATGACCTTTCCTTCAGTTTCTGTTCCACTCTTTGACCCTGTATTTCCTTTAGATAGGAGCAATTCTGAGATAAATTATGGGTGAGTGACCCCGTCACTTAACCCGGGACCATGCCTAACCTCTGGATATGGTCTCTACAGGTTAACTCTCCCCTATGTTGGGTATTTCAGCTAATGTCATCCCTGTTGTCTCCTGGGAGCCTTTTGTTTTCCTGGCATCTGGAACTTTCTGGTATCTACTGTCAGTTCCCATCCCCCATTGTTTCGCACCTCTGTTCAATATCCTGACCCTTTGTACATCTCCCCTGTTTCCTCTCATACCTGATCTGTCCCCATTTTTTTCTCTCTGCCTCTTCTCTTTCTCCCAAGTCCCACCCACCCTCTACCTCCCATGATTATTTTGTTCCCCATTCTAAGAAGGACGGAAGCTTCCCTATTTTGGTCTTCCTTTTTGTTGAGCTTCATATGATCTGTGGATGGTATCATGGGTACTCTGAATTTATTGCCTAATATCCACTTATCAGTGAGTACATACCATGTGTGTAGTTCTTTTGTGACTGGGTTCCCTCATTCAAGATGATATTTTCTAGTAGACCACTCTAAAGATGTTCTGTTTCTCATAAAATATATGTGTGGAAAATAAGTTAAATAACCACTGACAGTGAGGCTGTTTTGTGTATTGAAAATTCTGTGATTAACAAGAAGCATTTAATGAAAAACAAATTCTTTGATAATTTATTTGATGCGGAATTAATCTTGTTATTCAAAAGGAGGTAAGTTGTCACTTTCTATCTAATCATATCTAATATTTGTTGTGTAATTTGCATGATTGTTATGAACAGTGGTGGCAATGAAATATCAGTGACACAATTCTCTCTTTTTATTATTTTCTCTTTATCCTAATTCATATCAATATGAACTTTAATTCAATATAGTAATTCAAGCATGTGACTTAATTTTAATCATGTCAAATAATGATTTTTACCAATTACTTCTTACTAATATTTAATTTTAAAATTTTTATGGTTGTTAACTTTGAAAAATGAGCAATAACTAATAATATATTTCAGCTCTTAGTTTCTTTTGATTAAAAAGAATGACTTGTCTAGAACCAGTGAAATTTAATGCCAGGTTTTGTGAGTTTGTCATTTGAAATTTCATTGGGATCATATATCAAAAGATCTACTTTGCAGGCATTTAAGATGAAGTGATTGTAGGCTTATGTCTGAATAAGCAGATTAAATTTGAATTTCAAAAGAAGCCTTTAAAGTCTCCTTTTCCTTAGTAGAGAACACATATATCAAGAAGATTTAGATTGGACTATGATTATTTTTCTTTTTCCAATAATATTTAGTTATAATACAGAAATAATCTGTTGAATATATGAAATATGTATTTAAAATGTGTGCATAAAATATGGCATATTACATTAGCTAAATTCATTATAGATCTTTATATCTAAGTCATTTTCCCATCTTAGTCCTCTTCAATGTCTTATTCATTAACTGCATTTCTGATATTTTAGGACATATTTACTATTTTCCTTACCTGAAATGATGGTATATTTTTAAAACAAACATACAAGAATTATAATTATATGTACCATAATTAAACCATTTGTAAAGCAAGGTGCATATGGCTGTGTGTTCCCTGGCTTTCATTACTCAAATTTATTTTTAACCATAACAGTACAAAGATGACGAGCATTCATCAAAAATCAGAGTTTAGATTTTAATTTTAATCTTCAGCAAAGCTAGAGGTTTATACACACCCAGGCCCCAGAGGTCCAGCAGTAGAATGAATCATAGTTACCAATCAGCATGCTGACCACGAATGAAAACAACTGTTTATATATAACGACCAGTGTAGGTCAGCTAACTTGTTCAGTAGGTCGGAGTCAGAGAATG
The DNA here is from genome assembly GCF_011064425.1 of Rattus rattus. NCBI lineage: Eukaryota > Metazoa > Chordata > Mammalia > Rodentia > Muridae > Rattus > Rattus rattus. Next base: position 40,634,095 of record NC_046164.1, on the reverse strand, counting down.
AATACTAGTTTATGATTTTTACATTTTCTGAATGGCTGATCTGAATGAAACTTGATTTTAAATTAAGGAGAATCTGAACGCATGTGTGTAATGACTGAAGTGATGATTAATTTTAGTCAAATAGAAAAGGAAACATACATGTACAATACTGAAGTCAGGGCTATTTCATCTTAGTGAACACAGGTTAAAGTCAAATGGAGAATACGGAAATATATATATATATATCAGGGTTCACTTTCCAGCATGCACATGGTGCCTCATAACCATCTTTAACTCCAGCTTTGCTGACCTATGTGGTCATGAGGGCCATATTTACTGCAAAGACATATGTGCAAGCAAAGTACCCATAATATAAAATAAATATTTAAAAGTAAGTAATTAAGGTCAATTGGATTAGATTTGGATTCTAAATTTTCTCTAATGTAATATTTTGAAAAGTACTTAGATATTTGTGTGCCAGTTTAATGTTCTATAATGCTTATCTCTTAGATTTCTCTTCTTACTTCCTTCTCAGTATGTAAAAGACAAATATTTATGAAGAGGATCTTTAAGGCAGTGTATCTAAAGCCCATTTTTTCTACCTTTAAATTGTTATATTTCCATATATTTCCATACAGATAAATTACTACACACACACACACACACACACACACACATATATATATATATATATATATATATATATATATGTTTATAGTTCAAAATGTTTTGAACAACTCGCATTTTATGCAAGTACTTAGGGGCATTAAAGAACAATCTAAATGTAAGTTGCGTCTCAAATTGCTCACTAAATGTACATGTTGGTCCTGGGAATGAAGTCAGGTCCTCTCTGAAGCAATGAGTACTCTTAACAACTATGTCAACTCCCCCACCCAAGAAAGGGACTCTTGGACGAGAGTTAAATAAGTTAAGGTGATGACCTTAAGCACCATGGATAATCATAGACTAAGACTACATTAAATTTTCTGGTAACATTAACTGTATCTCTCTCTCTCTCTCTCTCTCTCTCTCTCTCTCTCTCTCTCTCTCTGTGTGTGTGTGTGTGTGTGTGTGTGTGTGTGTGTGTGTAAAGCAATGTATAGGGCTTTTTAGAATTAGTTTTGTCTGCACAATCAGCATGAGTTATAGGAAATGAAGAATGTTGGTTTTTATTCCATTCAACACAGTTAAAACTCATACTTCCACCATGTTTTAATGCCGTTTTAAGAAACAAACAATGTATTATTCTGACTGTACTAAATAAATTTAAGATCCTTTAACACTTAATAGTCAAGGGCTTTGGTTCATTAATAATGTGGATAACTGCCTGTTACTCTCAATGTAGAGTTAAGAAATCATCTAGGGGCAGAAAAAACAAAACCCAAACCAAAATTCCTGTATTTTAATTATCATTCTGAGAAAATGCCACGAATGATTTTGATGAAGGATGAAGAGATTAAAGAATCAGGAAAGTCCATTAATCAGATATCTTAACACATATAATATTTTATATGAGATATTGCTGCAAATCATTTTGTTAGCCTCTATTTAAATTGATAATTCAGAGAACTAAATTACATCTTTTTAGCTGCCTACTATGGAGGCTAAAAAGTACAATAGGAGCTTAATCACTGACATCATTCAGGATCAGTTGCTTACCACATTATGATATGAAGCTAGGTCTTACTCCACTGCTGTATTTGACTTGGGACCCTTGTGAATTAAACTTTGCTTCTACATTGGAAAAGCTGAGAGAACCTTTTGATTTTGTGCAATTAACAGCAGAGACATGTAAATTGTATTTTATTTCATTGAGATTACTATGTTATATCATTATCAACAAAACGAAGACATACCGATTGATAATTTCTAAGACATTAAATTTTGTACTAAAAATAAACAGGTGAGTAAGCCCACTGGCCAGTGGTGAGTGTCATTGTTGTAGTGAGAGGTTGCAAATAACTAAGCAGAGAGGCTGAAATGACCTTCGCAAAAGCTGAGTATGACTAATATCAGTGTAGAACCATGTTCATGTCCTATTCATACATATATATATATGTATGATATGAGATGATATATATATATCATCTCAGGGGCAAAGAATGCATATAATAGCAGATCTTGGTTTCAGTGATGCTCTTACAATTAGCAAGCAAACAAACAAATAAATATGTAAATAAATAATTTGTAGTTCTTTTTTTGAGAAATGACTGATTCAGGGACTGAAGCCGTATGAACTAGAGCTTCAGATTCTCTAGTATCAAGATGCAATATGATACTGTAAAATAGGCTCATCTATAATAGTATAAATATTTCAAAGAGACATCCTAAATATCTTTCAGTGTTCAGAGCATTTATAATTGGAGTTTAAACTAAAATATTTGAACATAGTTAATAATAAAATTTAAATGCATCTACTTATATAAACAAATAAATAAGTTAATAAATAATAGCAATATAAAGTATAGATAAATTTACCATGCTGAGGAATTCTCAATAATCAGATAGCCAATCCTCATAGGTGCAGTTAATAATTTTCTACTTCTTAAACGTGGGCTACTAGTAATGCCTCCTCATAAAACATACAATGTAAAAATCTCAAAGAAAGTTGTCTACTCAGTGGAGAAAATAATTAAATACTATTTCAACAGATGGACCGAGTTAAGCCAACAGTGATAGTATCCTGACTGTATTTCACCTTGGCATACTTTAATAAAATGAAAAGTTATCTCTCCTGTTTCCTTCTAATATGCTCTCTGCTAAAATGTATACCCCAAATATAAAACATATAAAATGGAAACATACAAAATCTATTTTCAGTGTGTCCCTCAAATGCAAATTTATTAACAAAGAAGATTGAATGCTTTTAGATTTATGTAGATCCTAAAACATTAGAATAGATGGTACTGAATGATACTGGATAGCTCTCTGTGACTAAAAGAATAAAAATTTGACATTGAGTAAAAAGTAAGTCTGACTGTTGGATGAAATTTGGCTTTTGATCTATTAATGCCAACTTATGACAGTAGTAGTAGATACACTACAAATTCACACTGTTTACTATAAGTGTGGTAGGATCCTTTTACTATGTTCTTTTTTATAAATATGAATCTATCTCAAGTTTAATTTTATTTACAATTTTAATGTAGAAATATTCCACAAAAAGAATAGTTTTGTACCCTAAGGGCTCAATGTTTAAAATCTCATTTGTTCTGTCTAGGTCAGCTCACATATAGACTCATGATGCACATTTTGGAATATTGCTTCATATGGCTAAAAGTTGTACCTTTGAGTATTTATGACTGCTTTTTTTGATTTTTCATTGTCTCCTTTCTTTTATTAATACCTTAGTTTTTCCTTATCTTACACAGAGACAGTAATAGGTTATGATTTGACATCATTAAACAACATTTTATAAAATTTACTGAATTTAAAACCCAACCCCAAAGCTGTATTTATTTCCATTTTGTGGATGTAAATGTTCTCCCTGCATGGACATAGGTGCTATGTATGTTTCCCATATATGTTGTGGCTAGAAGTAGATGTCAAATCTATTCCGATCAGAATTACCAATGGTTGTGTGCCACCATTTGGGGCTCTGATGACAGAAGATGGGTAAGGAATATTGTTAAGGGAATGAACAAGGATATGAGCATACCCTGAGACACTGTCAGATATGGTAACAGTTATTTTGTTTTAATGATATCAACAAAATAATTTCTAGTAGTGATGGGTTATTGTCACTCACATTACTTCACCACCATTATGACCAAAGACACTGTCAATGCCCATACAATTATCATCTTTGTTTCATCATACCCATAGATCCTGACAAAATATCTCAGCACATGATAAATATGGATTTATGGCTAAATTTCAAATGTGTTGTGATCTCATGGATTCAGATATATAGGAAGGAATATACTGGTTTCTGCATTTTTATTAGAAGTAGTTATATAATAAGCATTCTAGTAGATACTAACAACATCACAAGTGTGATTTGTAATGAAATAAATGGGGAAACTAGAAAACAATTTTCTTTCTATTTTTTTAATTTTGCGATATAATATGCTTTATAGAATACTTTAAATATGACCATATAATAATTTATTCTTTAACATCTAATATAATAAATAACAAATGTTAAATATCAGTAATATTTGTAAACATAAACTCGCAAAACAAAAAAATGTTATCTAGCAAATAACATGTATATTTCTATAAGAGAAACTCAGGTTAAAGTATCTATACAATTTGGAAACCCAGGGCATTGAATGCTTACTGTATTTTATTAAACACGTTTTCATAAAATGCTATCATCAGGAATCTATATTCTCTAAAGTATAAGGTAAAATTATTTGTCTACATTTGAGGAGACCGTGAAGATAAGAGTCTAGGATAGCTATAATTCTATTACATGGTTATCAGGAGTGTTAGCTAACTAGCTACACCCTTAGTATTAATATTCCTTAACAACTTTTATCAGAAAAATAACTTTTTCCAATAAAGATAAAAATGTAATAATAGTAATACCATAACACACCGATCTTTACACAGTGTAGGTTGCAATTTCAAGGCTCTATTAACCATGCGCTTATTTATTTGTCTTACAGCTCCTTCTCCAGTCACCAACGTGAAGAAGGGGAAGATCGCAAAGAACAGCATTTCTTTGTCTTGGCAGGAGCCAGACCGCCCCAATGGGATCATCCTGGAGTACGAAATCAAGTACTTTGAAAAGGTGGGACTGGAAAATACAGATCCTTTTCTGTTTTTCTTTCCACTTTAGCAACTTCACTTCTAGATTAGTAGAAGAGGTAGTTGTATTTTTATGTGTAAATCAATACAAACCTGTTTTTCTGTTACATTCCAGATACCTCCAGTGTGCCCTTCTTGTCACATTCTATGGTGGCAGTTCATGAATAAAAGTCCTCTCCCCTCAAGCATACAAAGCTGAGTTTGGATTCACAGAACCCAAATAATTGTCAAATGGGTATGACGACCACATGAAATTTCTGTATCAGAAATCACAGTAAGGGTTGAGGTCTCTAAGGAAGCTATTAAGCCATGCTAGTGATGTTAGAGAGGCTACAACATTGAGTCAGGTGAATGGAAGACGAGGATGACTCAATATCTCAAACTCTGGCCTCCAAATGCATATGCATGTGGGCACACTTATCCACATATATACATATGCTCAGAAAACACACAAAATAGTATATCTATATCTATATCTATCTATCTATCTATCTATCTATCTATCTATCTATCTATCTATCTATCTATCTATCTATCTATCTAGAGAGAGAGAGAGAGAGAGAGAGAAATCATAAGTCATTTTGAAAGTGTAGTAAAGTTTTAACTTGTTGATTTTCAATAGTGAATGCAATAGTATATAAGCAAAACTATTTGTGTTTATGGCCAGTAACTTCCCCACAATAATGGTTCTCTTGAGGAATGAGAAATTCACACACACACACACACACACACACACACACACACACACACACACACACGCACAGTCTAATACTCTACATAAGTTAAATTTTTGAGGAAAAACTACTGGACATGTTTTCTTTATATTCTATGTTTTCATGATTTCTTATGCTTTCCTGAACAACTTATGACTTAAATTAATACCTAAAAATTAAAGACACACACACACACAATTGTTATTATCCTCTTATTTTGTTTTGATTCTATAATCAAGTAAGCTATTGAAAGAGGATCAAATTGTTGGCAGCTCAGAATAAGTTTATCATTTCTACTGATAGACTGGCACAGGTGGCTGAAATAATGAAGTCACCATCTAAATGTGATTTTGTGTGGCTATCTAATAGAATGTCCTTAGAATAAATTGAGTTCTATTGAAGAGTAGAAGTTAGATAGTTCAAACTAGTTTCAAAATTAGAATAGGAAACCTTGATTTCATCAGGTCAACTCCACTCGTGTCCCATTTTAATTTATTCTTATTCTCCTCTCCCACTATCTTCCTGGGTGCCTAGCTATCCACACCAAAAAATGTAGCATTGAATGCACTAAAATACATGAAGAGAGCATCTTTGAAATAAAATTATTTTGCGGTATGGGTGATAGGGTTTTTCAGTCAACAAAATTGGAGTTAATGTGGTGGAATATAGCGGCTTCACTGATTTCCATTATTCTGAGATAATTGCATTTTAATACCAGACATCTGAAATATAAACACATAGCCTAAGTAATGATTTGTAAATTAAGATTACATTTCTTATTTGGGTTTTTAAGCATTGTTAATCCACACAATGCAAAGTTACATAGACTACACATAAGGAAACATATGTAAACTTTCACTATAAACGTTTTATATATCCAAACATTATTTTTATTAAAATAGATTTTAACATTGATATCTTTATACCAAAAACTATATAAATGATTATATGTCATTATCAATACTGAAACATAATTTATTAGCACTAACACTAAGCATTTAATACATGTTTGTGTGTTTACATGGTTTTCATTGTATTCAACCGATGATGTAGACCATTAACATTACTCATGCTCTTACACCTAGAATTCCTTCCCTGCCTCCCTGGTTCATAACCTCATCTTTATTTATGGGTTTCGAGAATATGTGCATGGTTCAGGATCTGGAAAGATGTCTGTCTCTTTCATTCTTTAAACTGCTGCTTCTGATCGAACACAGATATTAAATGTAGCTTGGGAAGAGTTACTTTCTGTTGCTATTCCTGGTGAACTTCATCCATGTTCTGGAATGTTTTCCCTCAAAATAAAATTTCTTTTTACTTATGTGACATTCAACACGATCTGTTCTTTAATAATTTGCATATAATTGTAGATTTATATATTTTATTACCTCAGTAATTGAGAGTAAGAAAAATTATTTGAAGCCTGGAGAAATCTCAGTTGGCAAAACACTTGCTGAAAATGTGCATAGACATGATTTTGATACCTAGGATCCATGTGACAATTCCACGTGTGGTGACGTATGCTTGTAATCCCAGTATCCTGGAGTGTGATCCACGAGAACCTCTGGGACTTCCTGGCTGAATTTAACTTCCTTTGAGCTTTAATTAAATGAAAGGCAGTCTCAATGGAAGTAGACAACATTTCAGAAGATGCCTCCGAGAGATTGCCTTCTGGTTTTCAAACCTATGTGCACAATTGCAAATGTGAACCTGTGTATACATGTACACACAATAGCATTCACATTTGCGCACGCACACACACACACACACACACACACACACACACATATTGAATCACTTGATTTGGGAAAACACTTTCTATTTTATAAGGGTAAAATACAGTAATAAAAATAAATTGCCTATGTATACTCTTAACAGTTACAATGTGTATGGTATTTGATAAATGTTATAAATTCCTTTTGTTAATTTTATTAGTCCCCTGAACTTTTATGAAATTAAATTATTTAATATCCTCATATACACATAAAGATTGTCCTAACACTTATAGACTGGAAGAGATAATGAGCCTTTATACCATGTTGAAGTGGGGGTTTTGGTAGATTTCCAGAGCTCGTTTGGAAACTTCAGAGTGACACCGCTCTGTTATTGGATGGCTTTTGGCCAGCCACAGGTGGCCCAGCCATCTAGGGCATGTAGACTTGCCAGCTGGCACATCTCCCCACCATTGCCCTGCTTTAATAGAGGTCATTGGACTCCTCTGCTCTGGCCTGGTGATGGGCTTATTGCCATCGCTTAATTAAAGGCAGAAGAAAGGGGGAAGCTGCCCCTTGACAGGCGGCTTGCCAGCTGGCTTCTTTTGCTGGGCCCTCCCTCACTACATGTGAGCAGTGTTCAGGAAGCAGCTGGGTAATGTAGCTCATTTGCTCCGCTGGGGCACCACTGCAGTGAATGTCCCCACTCTGACCAACGGTTTGGCAGCCAGGTGTCTGTGGTTGCTGAAGAGGTCTACATACATCTACAGATATAGTTTGTAATCAGATGAAAATTACCTTGCTACAGTGATTTAGAAATTGAAGGGAAAATAAATTTTCTCCACTACTGACTGTATTAGTGGTATAAAATATTGGTTTTCCTCACTTCCATAAAGTCTTTACTAAGTTATGTTTTTAAATATCGTATTGAGCTAACTCATCAAGACAGAGGGCAACCAGATTTAGATATAGAAATAACTAAGATTTGTTCATCATAAAATCAAACAATGTCGTCCTTTGTGGAATTAGTGTTGAGTCACACATTACTTCCAATACCCCGAGAGGTTTTGTGTAATGACTTTATTTTGATGAGAAAAAATGTAATATATTTACATGATGCATTTTATTGTTGTTTTACCTTAGTTTCAACCATAAAAAGTTTTGAGTAATCAAAGTTATCCATTTATTGTGTTGTGATTTTCCTCTCTATTGATAGACTTTCATTTCCACTTTAAATAAGAAGACTCTGGAGCCTTATAAGTGCACGTTAATCATATATTTAGAATTCAAGTGTCAACACTCCTGTGCTGTTAAAACATCATTCTTATTTTATATTAAAATCTTTATTGTTTTATGTTTATGAGAAAAAACTCAAAATCATAGGTAATATATATTTAGATAAACAGTAGCTTTTGCTAGATTTCTCTTCACAAACTTAAACTTTCTTCAAAGAGCTGAAAATAATATTAGCAAACAGATATTGAATCATTTCCTACTTAAAGTTATTGCTACAGTCATAGCCAAACAGAAAATGTATCACTTAGAATCTATGGTATTTAGGCTCAAAATTAAAATATAGTGAATGCTATAATTGGGTTTATTCAGTCATAAACTTGAGCATCCTATGAACCCTCAGTAACTACAATAGATTATTAAAAAACTCTTTACAATGTTTAAGACTCCTCAAGGAATGACAGTTTTTCACTGCTGTCCTCTTAGCACCAACACAATGGTTAGTAGTAGTAGTAGTAGTAGTAGTAGTAGTAGTAGTAGTAGTAGTAGTAGTAATAGTAGAAGAAGAAGAAGAAGAAGAAGAAGAAGAAGAAGAAGAAGAAGAAGAAGAAGAAGAAGAAGAAGAAGAAGAAGAAGAAGAAGAAGAAGAAGGGCTCATGAATAAAGAAATTGCTATTAAGGCTCACCTTCTGACATTTAATTGTGTACTTTAACTCCCCTATAAAAAATGCTGGATTTTCTCAATATTTTACAGATTAAGCTCTTAATCTTTGCATTCAAAACAAAAGATCAACAATAGTCCAAAAAGAATCAGAAAACCTATTTCTATTAGAAACTAGACCACCCCTATCTAGAGGTGAATTTGGATATAACTAGGGCCACAGTAATTTGATAGCATGAGGTATGTGTGTGAGGACTGATTAGCTTTAGGGCCAGTGTGCTTACAGGTTTAAATCTTACGTAGTATTGGTGGTGAAACAGAGAGTGGTTAGAAGTTACCTTGATAGAGTGGAACCGTGGATGAGTTGAGCGTCCCTTCAATCATGTATATTGATCCGTAATCGGTCTTCATGCTCCTTACTTGTTTCATTCTTGCCACATTCTGATAAAGACACTCAGGCAATAGATCGTATTCCAGAGTAAAAGTGACCGTATTATACCAGCATGTCAGTCTGCGATCAGTGTCGCGGTAACTGCTGCGGATCATCCTCAGACACAGAGGGGCCACATGGCTGGTGAAGACTTCTGTTGTCTCTCCAGTGGGAACATATTTTCTTCGTTTAGCTTCCAACTCTTTTTTGAATGCGTGTTCTCTTTGTAACCACTGAGTAACTTGATTTCCCTACAACAGGACCTTTTATAAAATGAAAATAAAACGCCCTGTATTCTTGAGATTTTCTTTACTGCTTCCCAGGTTTAGATCAAATCAGTCAAACCTCAGGTGTGTTGGAAGCACCCTTTTCTTCTCACCTGCTTTAAATATGATTAAAAATCTAATCCGTACATTTAAAGCTTACGTCTAACATGAGCGCACAGGAAATAACTTCGGCATGATGTGAGATGAACAAACACGTTAGGTGTACTGCAAGACGGCATTCCCTCAGAAACAAGCACTTAGTCTTAGAAAAATGCCGAGTGCTCAACAAAGCTCTCCTGTAATGTTTTTAAAGATTCATTCTCTGTGTGTGTGTTGGGGGGTGGGTTTCCGGGTGTGTGTCTGGGTCTGCAGTCATGGAATTGCAAGAGCCTCTAGACTTAAGAAAAGGGCCTCAGACCAGTTGAAACCGGAGTTACAGGTGGTCGCTTGTCATTCTATTGGGAGCTGAGAACTGATCCTGAGTCTTCTGAAGGCCAGACGTGCCCTTGACCCTTTCTCTAGACACGCTTGTACTGGGATTAAATGTTATAAATTTATTATTGCCAAGGCACATATGACAGATCAGTAAAAACAATGTCATCAACTTCTGGAAATATTTGCAAGCAACAAAAGTGCTTCAAGGGTAAGAATTCAAGCTTTGGTTTGGTTTTCAACACCCGGATAATAGAAAAGTCTTTGGTTTCTGGTCCATTTTATGAGTTTTCTGTGTTTTGTCATTACTTCCTATGTTGAAGACTGATTTGTTTATTTATTTATTTATTTTGGCCTGTATTACGTGTACGATTCCAGGACCAAGAGACCAGCTACACAATTATCAAGTCTAAAGAGACCACTATTACGGCAGAGGGCCTGAAACCTGCGTCTGTGTATGTCTTCCAAATTCGAGCACGTACAGCAGCAGGCTACGGCGTCTTCAGTCGACGATTTGAGTTTGAAACCACACCAGTGTGTAAGTCATTTTAATTACTGTCAGCTCTTGTCTCCGTAATGGTTACCAGAAGAGAGTCCGTGGATCGATAGGCTCCCGGGGCTCTCTGTCAGTTCCATCCTTTCCCATCTCTCCAGTCCCGACCCCTTCAGGTAGGAGGCCTCTGCCATGCTATAATAGTAGGTCTGCAGGTTAACACTGTGTGTCTCGCCTCCTTGCTTTGGTCCACCGGGAGCTGCTACATCAAGCATCTTAAGAAATGTTTAAACCGTGCTTTTAAAGACTCCGTTCCCCCAGGTGCCATGCTTTATTGAATTATTGCCATTTACTTTTTACTTGTTTTATTGAACTATGCTACTTTAGTCTTTCTAGGAAAATTCTACAGGGAGCTTCCTTTAGCATTGAATTTGACAAGAAAGCGGTGCTTTCAGAATCCAATCTGATTTCCTAAAGTAAAAATTAAATCTGTGTCAGAATCTTGGAATGGAGAATCTGGAAATGGTTCTGAAATGCTCTGCGGTGCCCACTTCTTGTTCAATTTCATAAAACATAACCTCGGGCTTCAACAAAAGGTATTAGATCACTTGTCCTAAAGAAAACACATTAATGCTAAATTAGAGTACAAAGCTATGCTTCGTCTATGTGCAAATGAGCTGCTAATATTGGTTTTCTGTTAAGAAGGAAACACACATGAGGAATGTAAAATGTTATGTGTGTGGGTATGTATTTGTGACTGTATGTGTGTGTGTGTGCACACATGCATCCTTGTGTACTTGTGTGAATACGTCTATGTGTGTATGCTTCACCTAGCTCCATAATTTTCACTGAAAAAGAAAACACAGTTTTAAAAATAAGAATATAGTTATTGGATTAAATAACTCTTGGAATTATTATTAAAATACAGTTTTAGAAAAACTCATAAGACATTGCCCTGAAGGAAAAAAATTGCTTTTCAGTTTAAAGCCTTTGTAATTGATTTACTTAAATAATTTTTTTCAGTGACAAATGGGATCCCTAATGCTACCTCACTACCTCATTACATATTGTAAAGAAAAAGATCTCATTGGTAGAAATTACTTCTTTTCTATATTAAGAAAATTGTGTGCATGAGATTAATTAAAAATACAGACTTTGATTCAAATGCTTTTAAGTAAATTTAATATTTCAAATGAATTAAATCTTTTAAATAAATTTAATATTGTATTTTACATAGTCAAAAATATATAAAATATGAAATACAAGTTATTTGATTGCAAACTTTAATCTTAAAATGGAATTTTAGAAAAAAATAAGTTATGAAACCTGCTGATTGTAATAGCCTTAGTTAAAGGTATATTCTATTAGTGTTGAGTCCTGCTATAGCCTAAAACTCTAGGAAGAAAGTATATAAAAACATTATATACAATATATATCTATATACATATATACATATGTACATATGTATATATTTCACATTTATTATCATATAAGATTAGATGCTATAAAATTATAGAAATTTAAAATCTCAAGTATGATTTTGTTTGGGATTTGTTCAAGCACTACCTTTTCTTTAGGAATTCAATACTCCATTCTTTATATTTACTGAATGGTAGTTTTTTGGTGTCCCCTTTCAGCTACTATCCTTTGTATCCCCATCATGTGTCCCTCCCCAATTTTCCAGTTGATAGCCTCTTATTATTTGATTGTTATTAGACTGTACTGTCTGCCTCTTGTTACCTATGATTAGAAATTATTTTTATTTGAATCTCTACGTACACATTTTGCAAGCATTTATACATATTGTGCTTTACATATTATCTTTTAAGCTTCATGATAAATCACCTCTAGGATACAGTTCTATAAGAATGCAGAGGGAAACAATGTGCTTAAGTGCCCTAAGGGATGGCATTTTGGAGAACCAAAGTAGAAGAGCCAGGTATTAATAATGACAAAGTCCAGAGATTTTGATTTCCTATTTTTGAACTGCTTTGTAAAGAAGCGTATAGAAGTTGTGTTCACACTAAATTATTTATAATTTTATCCCTTCTCTGGAGACATAGATTTTCCAAGCTGATACATAATGCACCATCATGAAGATCCCCTTTTGTTTCTCTTCCTGACTGTACCCACAGATTGAAAAACAAAACTTCATTCATTAGTGATAACTGAAATCCATTAGCATTTTGTGCCAATTGCTTTTCTGTTGCTGTGATCAAATACCATGGCCAAAGCAATCTAGAAAAGAAAGAATTTATTTGAGTTCAGTGGGTAATAGTCCATCACTGCAGGGAGACATGAACAAGGCACAGTGGGAGTGGAAGAAAGAGAGGAGGACACATCAAACTTTGAGCATGAAATAAACCGTAAATGATGCAATGTTTTAACTCTCAGACCTACTTGAAGTATCTACTCAAGAATGCTGCATCACCTAAGTCCCCACAAAGAACTCTACCAATTGTAGACCACGTGTTCAAACATCAAAGTCTACTGGGGATATTCTCACTCAACCAGCAATATGTGTTTTCCCTTTTAATTTGGCATCAGGTCAAGGATTTAGAGGAGCCATATTATATTACTTCATGATTATATTTATTTTTGTTCTAGGTTTTGATTTACACTGAGCCAATTTCTCCAGCAAAACACACACAGACACACACACACACACACACACATATACACAGAGAGAGAGAGAAAGAGAGAGAGAGAGAGAGAGAGAGAGAGAGAGAGAGAGAGAGAGAGAGAGAGAGAAATGGACAGAGAGGGAATTAGCAGATATACATATAAGTACAGGCAGCCGTATAGTAAGCAATATAGCTTAAAATTGTAATATCACAAAATAGGTAGTTGGAGACTTCCCCAGGAATTACAAAATGTAGAATGAGTAAAACTAGAAAATAAATCAATGAGAATTCCTTATTTTCTTAAATGATATCTTTCAACATATTTTAAGGTATTTTTAAACTTTGTATCAGTGTTTTCAAAATATTTCTCATCTGGTCTTCAAAAATTAAATTATTCATCACCTATTACTTACTAAATATACATAAGACAATGAGAAACTATACTACTTAAACATTAGTATCTTTAATATTAAGCAAATTGAATAGATTAAAAGAGTGACCAGGTGTCACTTTTTCTATAGCCAAAGAACAAAGAGCTATGTAATTAAGAAGGAGAAGACATAAATTCTTTTATTAGGGTTAATATACTAATAATAGAATTTGGTGCTTTTTCAGGAAAACAAATCAATCAATTGATTGAACTAATTTTTGATGTTGTATATACTATAAGGAATAATTCACAAATCACAATATTGTTTATGTCTTTTCTCAACCTGTGAGGGTAGAAATGCTATGTAGGTGTCAGTTTTAAAGGTGTTCAGTTTTCTGTGATTATTATTATCCACATAAACAGAAATATTTACTGAACAAAATATCTGACTTAATCTTTGGAAGTATATGATTATTGGAAACCAAAATTCGACCTTAGGATTAATAACTGTTAACTGATGTTATAAACAGAGCTTTATCTATTGGAGGGTAAGTGAAGAAGACAGGAAAAAGGAGAGAAATAAAGAAAAGAGAGGGAGGAGGAAGGGAACATAGAATTCATCAAGTTCAATCACATAAAGATTTGTGGTGAGAAACTGGCACAGAGAGCCCTGGGAATTAAACATCCATAGATGTTGACAATAGAAACAAAAGAAATGATCCATTTTGGTTGCCCAAGCCACAGGAAGACACAGTTTAAATTGTGAGATATATGTTCCAAATGCAGAAATTATTTATCATAGTGCAGAAATGTAAATGACATACTCATCAAATTCACAAACATCACACGTGGGCTCAGAAGCAGAAGAAAGTTTTGAGAAAGGTGGAGCAATATAAACTCTTTCATTAGATGAGGCTCTGTCCATATAACTCACTCAAAATGCCGACAAATAGGAACAAGAAGGTAAATAAAACAGAAGAAAATAAATAGGAACCAATAAACAAGCATATGTACCTAAATAGGTTAGCAGTTAAGACATTGTATTAAGGTCTTAGAGGCAGCAAAATGGAAAAGGAATGGTTTTAACTATGACATGAGATTTGAGAGAGAGAGAGAGAGAGAGAGAGAGAGAGAGAGAGAGAGAGAGAGAGAGAGAGAGAGTATTTATGCCAAATCACAGGGTCTAACTTGACTAGTCCAGTTTTTCTAGGAGGCTTGACATTTCTAAAATGTAAGAAAGTGATGGTTAATGCCCAGGAAATAAGAACAAGACTCATTATAGGGATAATTTTATTTCAAAATGAATGAATCAAATGTGTGAATTCAAGTTGGAGTGGTCTCCTACTAGAAATAATACAAAACCTGTTCAATATTTAACTGGGATTTTAAAAATATTTTCCTTATTGTTTGAAATATTTGTACAACTGTACAGTGTATTCTTTTCAAATTTTTTTATTCATTTTTACACTCCAGATTTTATTCTCTTCCTGGTCCACCCTCTGACTGTTCCACATCCCATAACTCCTCCCCACTAACCCCATCCACACCTTCAACCCCATCCTCATCTCCATGAGGATATCCCTACCACACTCACCACACTAGACCTCTAAACTTTCTGGGGCTTCTTGTCTCCTAAGGGTTAGGTGCATCTTCTTTGTCTGAACCCAGACCCCAAAGTCTTCTACTCTATATGTGTTGGGGACCTCAACTCAGCTGGTGTATGCTGCCTTGGTGGTGATCCAGTGTCTGAGAGATCTCAGGGGTCCAGGTTAATTGGAACTGCTGTTGCTTCTACAGGGTCACCCTCATCCTCAGTGTCCTCCAGCTTTACCCTAATTCAACCACAGGGTTCAGCAGCTTCTGTTTATTGATTGGGTGCACATATCTGCATCTGACTCTTTCAGCTGCTTGTCTTTTGTAGGGCAGTCATGATAGGTCCATTTTTGTAAGCATCCCATACCCTCAATAATGATGTCAGGTCTTAGAGCCTCCCTTGAGCCCACTTTAGGCCAGTCATTAGACCTTCTTTTCCTCAGGCTCTTCTCCATTTCCATCCTTGCATTTCTTTTAGACACAAAGATTTATGGGGCCAGAGTTTTGACTGTGGGATAGCAACCCCATCCCTCACTTAATGCCCTGTCTTTCTGCTGGAAGTGGGCTTAACAAGTTCCCTCTCCCCACTGTAGGGCATTTCATCTAAGGTCCCCCCTTTGACAGTCTCTCACTTCCTAGGTCTCTGGTACATTCTGGAGAGTCCTCCCAACCTACTTCTTCCTGAGGTCGCCTGTTTCCATTCTTTTTGCTGGCCCTCAGGGCTTCAGTCCTTTCCCCCACCCAATACCAGATCATGTTCCCCTCTCCCTCCACACCTATCTCCTTTCCCTCTCAGGTCCCTCCCTTCTCTTTTGTGGTTGCTTCCTTCCCTTTTCCAAGGGGGACTGAGGCATCCTCACTAGGGTCCTTCAGGATGTTGACTTTTTGAGTTCTGTGGACTGTATTTTGGATATTCTGTACTTTTTTTTTCCTTTGCTAATATCCACTTATTAGTGAGTACATGCCATGCATGTCATATTGGGTCTGAGTTACTTCACTCAGCATAGAAGTTTCTAGTTCCACCCATTTGCCTGTAAAATTCAGGATGTCCTTGTTCTTAATAGCTGAGTAGTATTCCATTGTGTAAATGGACCACATTTTCGGCATCTATTCTTCTGTGGTGGGACATCTGTTTTTGTTTTGTTTTCCGGCTTCTGGTTATCACAAATAAGACTGCTATGAACATAGTGGAACAAGTGCCCCTGTGGTGTGGTGGGGCATCTTTTGGGTATATTTCCAAGAGCGGTATTTCTGGGTCTTTAGGACATTCTATTTCCAATTTTCTGAGGAACCTCCAAATTGATTTCCAAAGTGGTTGTACGAGTTTGCAATCCTACCAACAATGGAGGAGTGCTCCTCTTTCTCCATATCCTCGCCAACACATGTTCTCACCTGAGGCTTTGATCTTAGTCATTTTGACTCGTGTAAGATGTATCTCAGGGTTGTTTCAATTTGCATTTCTCCAATCACTAAGGACTTCGTACATTTCTTTAGGTGCTTCTCAGTTATTTCAGAATCCTTTGCGATGATTTCTCAGTTTAGTACTATACCCTATTTTTGGTGGTTAGCTTTTTGAGTACTTTATATATTTTGGATATTAGCCCTCTATTGAGGTAGGATTAGTGAAGATTTTAAAGACTTTGTCCCAATCTGTAGGTTGCTGATTTGTCTTATTGATTATGTCCTTTGCCTTGCAGAAACTTTCCAGTTTCATGAGGTCGCATTTATTGATTCTTTATGTCATTAGAATTCTGTTTAGGAAATTTCACCCTGTGTCAATGAGTTCCAGGCTCTTCCCAACTTTCTCTTCTATTAGATTGAGTGTATCTGGTTTTATGTTGAGGTCCTTGATCCATTTGGACTTGAACTTTGTGCATGGTAACAAATACGGGTCTATTTACATTTTTCTATATACAGACAGCCAGTTAGACCTGCATCATCTATTGAAGATGTTTCCTTTTTTCTCCATTGAATATTTTTGGTTACTTTGTCAAAGATCAAAGGAGCATGGTGTGTTGTTTTATTTCTGGGTCATCAATTTTATTTCACTGATCTGTCTGTACCAATACCATGCAGTTTTTATTACTATTGCTCTGATGGTGATCCCCCCAGCCCTTCTTTTATTGTTAAGAATTGTTTTCTCTATTCTGGGTTTTTTGCCTTTCCAGATGTATTTGAGAATTTCTCTTTCCATGTCTTTGAAGAATTGTGTTGAGATTTTGATGGGGATTGCCTTGAGTCTGTAGATTGCTTTGGTTAGATGGACATTTTTATTATGTTAATTCTGCCCATCCATGAGCATGGGAGATCTCTCTATTTTCTGAGATCTCCTTCAATTTCTTTCTTGAGAGACTGGAAATTCTTATCATACACATCTTTCACTTGTTTAGTTAGAGTTATCCCTAGGTATTTTATTTTATCTGCTGCTATTGTGAAGGGAGTTGTTTCCCTAATTTCTTTCTCAGCCTGTTTATCATTTGTATAAAGGAAGGTTACTGATTTATTTGAGTTAATTTTATATCCAGCCACTTTGCTGAAGTTGTTTATTAGCTGGAGAAGATCTCTGGTAGAATTTTTGGGGGTTGCTTAAGTATATAATCATATCATCTGCAAATAATGTTACCTTTAATTCTTCTTTGCCACTTTGTATCTCCTTGATCTCTTTTCCTTGTCTTATTGCTCTAGCTAGCAATATTCCAGTACTATACTGAATAGATATGGGGAGAATGGCCATCCTTGCCTTGTCCCCAATTTTATTGGGGTTGCTTCAAGTGTTTCTCCACTTAATTTAATATTGGTTGTTTGTTTAAAGTAAATTGCTTTTATTATGTTTAGGTATGAGCCTTGAATTCCTGATCTCTCCTATACTTTTAACATGAAGGGGTATTGTATTTTGTCAAATATCTAAGGATATGATCATGTGATTTTTCTTTGAGTTTGTAGATATCTGTTAAATCCATTTGGTTCATAACCTCTATTTGTTTCACTGTGTCTCTTTTTTGTATCTGTTTCAATGACCTCTCCTTTGGTGAGCGTGTGTGTTGAAATATCCCACAATTTTTGTGTGGGGTTCAATGTATGTTTAGGAAAGTTTGTCTTTGGTAAAGTTTATTTTATTAATGTGGGTGCTCTTGCATTTGGGGCATAGATGCTCAGAACTGAGACTTACTCTTGGTGGATTTTCTTTTTGATGAATATGAAGTATTCTTTCTCATTAAGCTTGATAACTTTTGGTTAAAAGTCTATTTCATTGGATATTAGGATGGCTTGTTTTTTGGGACCATTTGCTTGGAAGACTATTTTGGATAGTTTTATTCTGAGATAGTGTCTGTCTTTGTTATTGAAGTGTGTTCCTTATATGCAGTAAAATGCTGGATCTTGTTTGCATATCTATTCTATTATCTTATATCTTTTTATTGGTAAGCTGAGTCCATTATTATTGAGAGATATTAAAGACAGATGATTGTTGATTCCTCTCATAATTTAACCAAATCCATTTCTGACTTTATTTACCCTCAAGGTTTCTCACTCCCATCTATGTATACTTTGTTTTTACCTCATAGAGTTCAGTTTGTACTGCTAGTATGTACATGAATGTAGGACTGTTGCATGGACCAAGTTTAGTTTTCTAGAAATAGTATGAGGGTGGATTGAGAAACACAATTCCATATGTAATCTGAGTTTAAAGATCTGTAAATCAAACCTTGGCTGGTGGTACTGGTTTGTGATAGTGGAATGTTTTTCTCCCTGAATAATTGATATTCCATATCTAAGTTCCATTTCATTGAAATTGATCATGAGTTGATACAAACATTCATGTTAAAGACCATGTAAATTAATCCAGATGACTCAGAGAGTAAGAGCAAGTGAATTCAGCCAGTCAATAAGCGCATGACTGACTTCTACAAGAACTTGGGCAGTCTCTAGTGGATAAATAAGTTCAAATTAGTGTTTACTTCCTGATATTGGTGCTTATAGTATGGTTATGCAAAGTATGCTCTTTTCAGAGTTATACAGAATCATGGTCTTTCAGTGACATGATATTGTGCCTATAACTTTTCAAATGGTTCAAGAAATGAATGTTGTACTTGACTTCCCTAGGTTTCTGTAAGTTTGTGGTTGCCTCCAAAAATAAATCTAAGAAAAAAACAAAACAAAACAAAAAAGATATCCTCTGATCTCCAGACATACACTAACACAGCTACATCTAAACACACACACACACACACATACACTCGCACACGCACAAACACACACACACACACATACACGAATGAATGAATGAATTAATGAATGAATGAATAAATACTTGAGCATTTTGTAAACTCCTTTGAACTGTGATTATTAGCCAAAATTAGAAGATGACTGGAGAGATAGCTCAGTGTTTGAGAGCAGTGGCAGTTCTTCTAGAGGTCTTAGGTATAATTCTCACCACCCACAAGAAGGCGCTCATTCATTTGTAACTCTAGGAGATCTAATGCCCTCTTCTGGCCTCTGAGGGTAACAGGCTCAGATGGGGTACACTGACACCCGTGCAAGTAGAGCACACATGAACATAAAATCAAAACAAGCACATATTAGAAAAGACAAGAAAAGGGAAGGTAAGGAGGTGAACTTGTACACTACAAATAGTCTTACATTGCTTGTAGCCTAAGAATAGAATTTTAATTTTTTTTTCTTTCTTAATTTTTTTAAAAAAATTATCTTTAATCTTTTTTTTTTCTACAGTCCAGTCATTATCCCCCTTCTGGTCCATCCTCTGACAGTCCCTCATCCCATTCCTCCTCCTCCATCTCCAAGGGGATATCCACTCCTTTCCCTTCAGCCCCGACCCTGTAGGCCTCCCACTACTTGGGGCCTCAAGTCTCTTGAGGATTAGGTGCATCTTCTCTCATTAAGACCAGGCCAGGAAGTTCTCTGCTGTGTATGTGTCGGGGGCCTCATATCAGCTGGTGTAGCTGCCAGGTTGGTGGTTCAGTGTCTGAGAGATCTCGGGGGTCCAAGTTAGTTGAGATTGCTGGTCTTCTAATGGGGTCTCCCTCCTATTCGTCTTCTTCCAGCCTTTGACTAACTCAACCACAGGGGTCCCCAGCTTCTGTCCATTGGTTGGGTGTAAGTATCTGGGCCAAACTCATTCTGCTGTTTACTTATATCTTATTATATAAGCTGTTGAAAATATCTGAGTCTGTAGAATGTCCTGACTGGGCTGATATGTAGGTCAAGGCAAGGAGTTGGTGATAAAATGAGCTTGCCTTGGACAGGAATAATGTAGGCTTACAAGACAATACAGAGAGATGTGAAGTTACAAATTATATAGACCAAAGAGGTGGTAAAAAGCAAACAAAATTTACTTGGTATTAGCCATTGGAGTTCATGTACTTGGTATTGTGAAGTTGTACAAGCACTGCTCTGAATCCCCAAAATGATTCTGTCACTAAACAAGACATACATTCGTTAGGTACCCTATTCAGAGGGCAAGGAAACCGAAAGGAAATTAGATTTGCTGTACATGTTTCTTAGATATTAAAAGAAAAATATCATACTTATTTAGGTACAACTACCTCAACATTTTATATTTACATTATAACATTTGTATGGATGAAGTTAAAAATCTCTAAATCCATGTATTTAAAATGTATAGTAAAACAAGCATTGCAAATTTATCTAATCTATTCAGAAAGCCTTAAAGTTTGATAATTTTCAGTGATCCTACATATAAAATACAGTGACTCATATTCTGCATGGAGTTACACTATTAAGTTATATTTAGAATTTTTGTATTGTGTTTTATTTCTGCAAGGTCAAAGCCCTATTATTTTGGGCATTTTGTCTACAGAAAAGAACTCCTGAGCTAACACATGTTTGCTAGAGAACAACAGCTGGGAACTCTCAAAATGTCAAACCCTGAATGTTCAACACTTTCTTATATACATGAGTGTGTTTGAAGTCACGGATAATATTCCCCTTAACCTTGTAAAATGTGGTACCCAGGTACTGTGAAATCTTCACTCTATTTTTATGATAGGCAGAAATAATCACTGTCTAGTGATGCCCTTGTTTTATATTTGGTGAGTAAATATTTTCTCCTTCTGATGCCTTCTGAGATCAGGTATTATAAGGGAACCATAGCTGGGTTTGTGTGAATTGCCTAAACTACGAAACCATTACCTACTGGGAAGCAGCTTACATTTTGAGTGCTTGTGGTCCCTTTAACTACAAGTTCCTTTTTCTCTGTCTTCTATCAGCAGTTGCAGCATCTAATGATCAAAGCCAGATTCCCATCATTGCAGTGTCAGTGACGGTGGGAGTCATCTTGTTGGCAGTGATGATCGGCTTCCTCCTCAGTGGCAGGTAAGGGAGGAAAGAGTTTCTGAACCTTTGCAGCTGCTCCCCTCCTCACCTTGATCCAACTAGGAAGCTGTTAAGCGCATCCTAAAACAAATCAAAGAAACAGCATGCCAGTAGATAATGTCTATGTGTGCCTTAGTTCTTAAGTCTTATCTTTTATGTACTGCTGCCAGTTGTTATCACACATATTCTCCCCTTCTTAACATCCTCTCTACGCTGCACAGGAACAGCACTAACATGATACCCTGTACTCTGATATTAATAGAGCCATACTGCTTTTCAATAATACAATGTATTTCTAATTCTGCATATTTTCTGTCACAAAATAATTTATCATTGCCTGATTCAATTTTGGAAGCTGCCTGCTAAGCGATTTGAAAGATAGGGCTATCATTTGTATCTGGCAGACAGTCTGGAAAAAAAAATATATATGTGTATATATATATATATATATATATATATATATGAAATGAGCAAACTTTGCAATGACTACTTTTATTTCAATTTCAACACAAAGACATCAATTGTTATGCATCCTTACTGAATATGATTTTTACTGAATGCTAAGCAGATAAATAACAAAATCCCACGTATTGTATAGCTACCTTTCCAGTTTGAAAATGGGAGGTAGGCCTACAGAAGACATTATTTAGATGTTTTATGATAGATTATTATTAAACCTTCCTAAAAGTATATATGGATGAATAAAGAGATCATTCATTGCTTTCTTATAACAAATACTTTTCTATATATGTAAATGAAGCAATGATTAAAGATATTAAACTAAGGACAACTGCTTGTTTAGAAATGGGATGTGGTGTCATTATGCAAAACTGGACAAAACGCTCTAACAGAAACAGTTGAGGTTGACAACATGGGACTATTTAATATAAGGTTCAAAAAAGTCATAAAATCAATTTATCTTCAGTTTTTTGTAAAGCTTACACAGCAATCTATTGCTTAATATTGATTTGGGAACAGCACCTAGTCATTTTGGAAATTTATAGCTGAGACATACCTCATGTTCTTTTGAGGAACATTACACCCAAGCTGTCCAGGGCACCTGTTCTGTCCTGCTCTCTTTCCTTCTCTTTGAACCAAACTAAGAGAGAACATGAGCTAACATTCCTCCTCCTGCAGGGTCAGATGACATCATCAGCCCTTGCAGGAAAAAGAGAAACAATCAAACGAACAATTTTGCAATTAAAGACCAAAAATTCATTGAGAAGTAAATAGAGGCTCTAATATTATCTAAGCAATTTTTTGTGTCCATGAAATTTATGCATTTTGTTACGTTTGCATTCTTTAATTTTAAGGCGTATTTGGGGGTTTGGTTGTTTGACAGAATTATCTTCAGCTCTTGTGTTTTATTTTGTATAGAAAGATTAGTTTGTGCTAATCTTTCTATCTACCTGAGGTCTAAGTGATGTGGCCTTTGGAAGGCTTTTCGTATCTCCTTAAAGGGTTTGAATGTCGCAGTTTTTGTTTGTTCTTAAGATAAGTTGTACTTATCTTCCTGTAATACCTAAGTTGTCTCGAATTAGCTCAAATGAGATGCAGTGAAAAAATTTAGCACACATTTAAGAAATTATATTAGGGCTCTGGGAAAATATTGAAAGCTCTCACGGATGCTCTGTACAGATAATGAATTACACTTATTTCTCTCAGTCTTAGTCGGGGTGACTATGCCTTTGATGAAACACCGTAACCAAAGTAAGTTAGGAGCAAAAGGTTGATTTACCTTACACTTCCACAACATAATCCATCATCGAAGGAAGTCAGATCAAGAGCTCAAACAGGGCAGGGATCTAGTTCGAGACATCGATGAAGAGGCTTTGGAGTGGTGCTCCTTGCCAACCATGGCTTGATCAGCCTGCTTTTTTATAGAACTCAGGACCACCAGCCCAAGGTTTGCACCATGCACAATAGGCTGAGAACTCCCTCGATCAGTCACTAATTAAGACAATGCCCTAGAATAGAATAGCATTTTGGCATTTATTTTCAATCCTGGTTCCCTTCTTTCAGCTAACTCCATTCTATATCAATTAACACAGAGGCAGCCAACAAATTCCCTCTCTGTAACAAATCAAAAGTAGGGGTTGGGGATTTAGCTCAGTGGTAGAGCACTTGCCTAGGAAGCGCAAGGCCCTGGGTTCGGTCCCCAGCTCCGAAAAAAAAAAAAAGAAAAAAAAAACAAATCAAAAGTAATTGATAAGCATGTATACCTGCTTAAGGTCGTCATTATTTCCCTCTCACTCTGAACTTGCTTTTTCGTTGTTTAACTGCTATAATAAGACACTTTAACG
Organism: Rattus rattus; assembly: GCF_011064425.1. Lineage (NCBI taxonomy): Eukaryota > Metazoa > Chordata > Mammalia > Rodentia > Muridae > Rattus > Rattus rattus. Next base: position 40,610,180 of record NC_046164.1, on the reverse strand, counting down.
AGAGGTCTCAGGTATATATATTTGCCAATATTTCTGCTCACGAAAATAACTTGTTTTCTCAATGGCACAAAAGAGATCATTCCATTTTATTTTAATATATCACAAAATATCTATGCTATTTATATGCAAAATGTGATGATATTGAACTTCGCAAAAAATTGCATTTGTAGGAATGACTTTTTTTAATTGTTTGCAACGGATGGAAAAATTATATTTGGAGTGTGTCACATTGAATATTTTAAGATTAAACTGTTGCAAGAAAATGTCACCTTTTTTTCATTCCTTTCAAGATAAAAGGAAGTCAAACATAGGCATTCATAACCCTTCTAAGGCTTCTGTTGGCTAGGTGTCCACAAATCTCTTAGATTCTTTCTAATTATATGTGGTTTTAGAAAACCTACAATTGTATTAAACTTGAAATAGGCATTTTTTTTAATGAAGTTGAAAACAATGTCCTCTTTACAGGTGTCTATTTTTTAAAAGTCCATTGGGCTTTTACTTCAAGGCACAAACCTTTCTTTTTACTATATTCTTTCTCAGTGCTATTTACATTTCCCCATAACATTACAGAAGAACTGGTACACTCCCAGAAAACTGACTAATTATCCTAGGACTATCACAATGTTAGCCCTCTGGAATGTAAGCAAACTGTAACTGTTCCTTTAATCTCTCTCTTCCTCTCTAACAGTACTGAATGCTGATATGCTTTTTATATCGTGATTTGTTTTTTCTCTTATATTTACGGTTTCTTAAATGCAGTTGTTTACATTTGCGGCTTTTTGAAAAAATTTCACAAGTCTCTACTTAAATGAGAGACAGAGCTCCACACTGCTGTTTTGATTTTAGGTTTTTGTTTCCTTTTCTATCTTTAAGCTAGCTTTTTGAATTTTTTTTTTGCTTTAGAACATAAGAGCCCAAATTCTGAAAATTGATTCTGACCCACTTTTAGTCTAATATAAAACTCAAATAAGAATTTAAAGGTAGATTAAAACCGAAGTAAAACTGACTATACAGAAGCAATTATTTTACTTGACTCCTTCTTAATTCAGATTTTATATAATTTGCAGTTGCACATAAAGACCAAAGCTTAAAGCACTTATGCCAATTTTGAAATTGGAAAATAAAAAGCAAGAAAAATATCCTGAAGAAAGGATTTGTTTTTGCCACTAAGTCTTTGATGAGATTTTTTTTAAGACTATTCATTTGTGACTTTCATGTTAAGATGTTTCTAGGATGATAAATTTAGTATGAAAAGTGGCTTACTGCCTGGAAAATGTTATATATTTTTTTGGACCAAAGTTCTTCTTTTCTTTGTTCTGAGTATGTGAAGAATCTAGAACTAGACTTCGCTGCTCTATGCTGTTGCCTATGGGTCTCATTAGGAAATTGACACTCAATTCTGTTCAAATGTCTCATTGATCTTTCAGGTAAGTTTGTTTCTTTAGGGATGAATGTACACTGTGTATGTATAATCACCAGTAAGAATTAAGGCATGGGCGACAGCAGAAACAGAAAAGTAGTTTTCAGTAAGACATCATTTTAACTTTTCCTTATTTTAGTTGAAAAGATAACAGTGAAACTTCGTTTTTGCAATTTTTTTTTTTTTTGGTTTTTTAGTTCTATCAGACTGTAAAGCACCCAGCCTTCACAGATATCATGACGAAGGGTTATTGAGATTCCATTACACATCCCTGCCAAGGTTGCTCCTGTGCATTTGAGATTATAAGAACAATCACTTTGGCTCAAATATTTATATTTTATTTTAGTAGACTTATAAGTAGACTTAATTTCCCAGAGATGCATTACAAGGCCTTTAACGGGAACAGGCTTTCATTATAATTGGAATCTGTATTTTTCTCTTTGTATAAAAAAGATAGTCTGATTACTACCCTCACTGATACTAAGCACTATATGAATTCTTATAAATAATAAATAGTTCTCTACAGAAGAACACCACGCTTGTTTCAGAACCACTAATTGTGCAAGAGTTTTTAGTACACACACACACACACACACACACACATATATCTGATATATATATATATATATATATATATATATACCAGAATTCACATGTTAGATTAAAAACTATCTGTAACACCAGTTCCAGGAGATCCAGTGCCTACTTCTGACCTGTGCATGCACCAGACACATATGCACAAACCACCACATATGTGCAGGCAGAACTCTCATACAAATGAAATCAAAATAAATAAATATTGTTAAAAGAATAGAGTTGGGATTCCTTATGTGAGTGTTTTGTAAGGCTATAAATTACTTTTAAAGCCTTCTTTTCAGAAATCATTGCCCAATGCTAATATGAAGGTAATAATATTGTCAAGAATAATTATAATATTGACTTGTAACTATTATGCCTAACCCATCAGTGGGTACCATTCTCAAGACTCACGTATACTATTTCATCACGCCGTGTCTCAATACTGAATCTGTTTAATTTATGGATGACAAAATTGTATCCCTGCTGTTTCTTGAACATTGTTACAAATGGTCCTTCTTGAAGACTTTTTTCTCTGGCCTTTCCTACTCCTTCATTCTCCATTGCCTAGAGACCCACATGCTTTATTTCTTATTCGAGTCTATACTGTATATTATGCTTTCACAGGCACTTGCTAAAAGGACGATCCATGCTTCTTTCTTCTGCTTGCTCCAGGTGGTTTCTCAGACGTGTGTGTTCAATTGTTTGTTTTACTCCTTCTTTCTCCTTCTGAAAAATGTAAGAGACAAGACGGTAGGGAAAATAGTTACTGAGGGCATGTTGTTTGCATCCAACACTACTGTTTTTTGTTTGTTTGTTTTGTTTTGTTTGTTTTTGTTTTTCCTGGTGTGTGCGTGCCTGCGTGCCTGCGTGCCTGCGTGCCTGCGTGCATGCGTGCGTGCGTGCAGGCATGGGAGACTGTAGGCTCCCAGGTGACATAGGCACATGTGGAATCAGAGGACAAGTTTTCAGCAGCTGGCTGGATCTCTCCAATTAGTTTTGAGTCAGAGTCTCTACATTGGTTTCTGTTGCTACACTGTGCATTCCAGCCTACTATCTGTCCTGCAAGCTTCTAGGAGATTGTCTCAGTCAGACCCATGTTGCAGTAGCTGTGTGTCAATCACATCTGCGTGCTCCTCCATTCAGCTTTTGGTTCAGAGGATTAACTTCTAGTCATCTGGCTTTTAGAGCAAGCACTTTTCCCTGCAGTGCCATTCATCTCTGTAAGCCATTTCTCTTTCCTTGACTACAGGAATTTCTCATAATTTGTAACCATGTCATGTGCCAAGCATTGTTAAGAAAATTTTTGATTTGTACTATTGGAGTAGGCAACTTACACGTAAAAACCTCTCAGAACAATCAGTAGAATTAGTAAAATTCATCTTAGAATGTAATGTCCAATTGAGTCTTAGTACTAAAGTGGATTATTTCTGTCTTTCTCTGAGTTTACCTGGCAAATTATCCTTTATCTCCGAACATTTCTAATGTCACCAATGCCATCATCATTCTACCTTTAGGTAAACTTCTTAATTTCACTTCTGTATATCTTTAAAAACTTTGTATATTGAATTACTTTCAGCTATCGGTTACAGCTATCTATTACAGTTTTATTTTTCTTATTTTGTTTGTTTGGTTTTTAAGATAGAGCTTCTCTGTGTAGACTTGGCTATTTTAGGACTAGCTCTGTAGACCAGGAAAGTCAAGACCTCAGCGATCTGACTGCCTCTGTTTCCTGACTGCTGGGAAATATCAGATATACATACATACATACATACATACATACATACATACATACATACATACATTCTGTGCCCAATATTTCTATCTGAATGATACATATATCAGAGAAGGAATATCCTGGCAAGGAGTTTTATAAGAGTTTGCATAGTTGTAGGGCACCAATTCATCTTTGGATTAATGGTAATTTTATCAAGATAATGTTTGATTTCAGTCCTCTTATGCTTCATTTCCAAAGCCAAAGATAACAGGTTTAACAAAAGTTTTGTATCAAGTTCCAAAGAATAAGTTAATCAGCATTCCACTGACAATTAACTAAGAGTAAAATGAAGAAATCCTTCTCTTAATGCATGGTCCCGCACAGCAGACACCCATGCTGGGACTCACTGTAAAGCTTATTGGCTGCAAATGAGAAGACTGGAACTTACTGTGCACTGACTCTGACACCCCCTTTTCTTGGCACAAGTTTGTACACACTTCTCAATGTTTAATTTTGGGCAAGTATCAAGACCTGCATCAATCCATTCTTTCCGTTTTAAATTTTCTCCATTCTTTACCTAAAGCCTTCTCTCCTTCCACTGAAATGTTATTACAAGGTATAAGTCATGTCTCATATAAATTATAACCTTTACATCATAACTTTAGTTCTTTGTGTGTTTCTTCTCTTTCAATAATGTAGTCTCTCCCTACTGTGACTCACATTTGATCTAACTGAATGAGTTACTCAAAAACTATGGAATTAAAAATAACTTCACCAATCACCATTTGATGTGATTTGCACATTAGTAAGGATGGTAATTAGGAAAACAGAGTCATGTAGTAACTCCAACATGTGATTTACGAAATATCTGCCCACAAATGTGTTTTCTTTGTAGATAGTAAAGTTTTAATACATCACAAAATATAATGATTTGAAAATATGACAAAGAGTTAAAAAAATTCCAAACTCCTTCTTATTCAGGAGCAGTTGCTTTTATAAATAATAATATCAATAAAGCCATTTGTATTTCTCTCTCTATTCTCTTTAGGGCATGATAGACATTTTGATGTCTTTGGCCTATCTAAAGTAACTGGGTTAGTTTCAAACTTGTAAGATTCCAGGAAGAAAATTATATAAAAAATGTTTTAATATATCACTATTCAATTTTGAATTGTGGTAAATAAATATTCATAATCCCAAACACTGCCAACGATTTTATAAAAGAGTTCGTGAGGATGAGACCTCAAATGCTTCTGAATCAGCCATGGGTGTGACTTCATCGAGCTATAAGAAATCTAGGCTGACATATTGAGTTAATTTCCGAGACTCGTGATCCCATCTATCTTCCCATAATTACAGGTGGTTGGTTTTTTTGTTCAGAAACTCTGAATTAAAAAATTAGTGAGCAAAGCATAATTTATTAATGACTAAAATAGGTTTTTCTTTTTTCTTTTTTTTCTTTTTTTTTTTCGGGACTGGGGACCGAACCCAGGGCCTTGCGCTCGCTAGGCAAGCGCTCTACCACTGAGCTAAATCCCCAACCCCGATGACTAAAATAGGGATGAGGACAGAATGGTGTTAGGAATGCTGGGAGCAAAGCGAAACTAATGGCCGCTGTGAGGAGTCAGTCTTTCTGGGTAACTGTCCAAAGTAGGGTTATTGGCTCAATGGATCAGCAGCCTTGGATACACCACCTGAATGGTCAAACATGGAAACATTACTGTATATCGCAGTACAATGTATTGAATACAATATTTCAAAGAACAATTCTTGGCATGGAAACAAGTAATCCATGGCAGTGATTTGCAGTGGTCCACACTGTCTTCAGAGAGAACCTAGAGATGTTTGTATGTCACCCATTATGCAACAAAACCAAACCCAGGCCTAAGCCACAGGCAGACAGCCCTACTTTTCCTTGCATGTGCATTGCTTAAGCTCCATTTCTGTATGAGAGTGAGTGATTCCTTCCTATGTGGGATAGTGAACCGTAGAAGCCAGGAGAAGGTAGGCTGTACTAGATCCTGCCTGTTCTCGGAATTTCACTAAACCTTTTGAAGGCCATGAGCTTCACGCAATCCGAAATGCAGTTCCATGGTGAAAATCAATAGCCCTTCCTCGGGCCAGAAGACAACGTCAACATCAGCAACAGCCACAAAACCAAATTCCCTAAGAAATTGCCAGGAAACAGTAAAATGTTCCAAGTGATTTCGAACGTTGGCTAGTATTGATTGAGAGCTGAATGATAATGAATCAAAAATCATTGTTTAGATTAGCAACTCAGTTTCAAACAACTGAATTCTTTATTGAGTCAATGCACTGACTTCTGATACAGTTGATGGTGTGGTAGATGTCATTATACAAATCACTGTGTATTAGTCCAAGTTTCTTATTGCAAAAATTTCTTTACCCCTAGTCTTGTCTTTTTCTTCTCACAGACATTGATTTCTTTGCATTAGATCTTTGGCAGGAGTGGACTTTGGTCCATGTACATTTTTCTCTTTCTTGCGGCCATAATCATTAAGGAAACAGTGTGTGTTGCCATTAGCTATTATTCAGGGGCCATTACTATTTTTTACTGTTCTTACTTTTGCTAATTACGTGTTATCCTTTCTTACTATTTAAGATTTAGTGCTGGGACTTCCCTGTCTTTCACAGACGCTGTTGGTTGAGTTTTCTGTGTCTTGTGTGAGAGTAGACAGGGAATTGTTGCATGAGTAAACATAAATCATGCCCCAAAGACAAAATAATTAATATTCACATACCTTAAAAAGACAGGGCTCATCTCGCCCTGTGGGATGACCAAGTATACTGGAATGTGGCCACAAGGAAATTGATTTAAAGTGTGAAAACTTCCCAACCGTAGCCTTTATTGAGGTTTCTTTGAGAAATGTAGAGGTAAGCATACAGTGAAAGGTTAGTTACTTTGGGTCATTCTCCAATTTTTGACTTCTGGGAGCTTCCTTACACTTGATCCTGTGCCTGGAATGATTAAGGTTCCAGAAATACAGAGACTTGTTAGAGGGCATATGATGCTAAGTTACTGAGTTTCAACCTGAAGCTCATTGCTTTCTGTGAAAAAACGAAAAAAAAGGATGAATTCTAAAAGGAACAATCTCTCTGTATCTCAAAAGTTGTTTATATTTGGACTAAAAACTAGGGAATATTTTAATATTTTTTCTTTTTTCTTTTTTTTTCTTTTTTTTATTACTTGAGTATTTCTTATTTACATTTCGATTGTTATTCCCTTTCCCGGTTTCCGGGCCAACATCCTCCTAACCCCTCCCACTGCCCTTCTATATGGGAGTTCTCCTCCCATCCTCCCCCCCATTACCACCCTCCCCCCCAACAATCACGTTCACTCAGATTCCAGTCTTGTAGGACCAAGGGCTTCCCCTTCCACTGGTGCTCTTACTAGGCTATTCATTTGCTACCTATGAGGTTGGGCCCAGGGTCAGTCCATGTATAGTCTTTGGGTAGTGGCTTAGTCCCTGGAAGCTCTGGTTGGTTGGCATTGTTGTTCATATGGGGTCTTATTTTAATATTTTGATAAAATATCAAATTCTTCATATCACATTCATTTCCAAAATTCTATACATTTTCTAGAAGCTTTGACACAAGGGAACAGTGTATGTCCAAATTTTAATACTTGGGTGATTGAAAATGCTTTTAAAAACAGAATATAATACTCATGGTGCCTGAGTATCATAATGTCTACTCTTTCACATTCATTTTTATTTCTTTATTTACATTTTTCTGATTGATATTTTGGAAGGATTGTTTGCCTATTATTATTTATTATTATCATTATTATTATTATTTCTAGCATTCTTGTTACATATTCCAGTTATTCAAACGAGGGTCAGTATATATGAACATCTTTTGGGGGGGTGAATGGTAGATACAACATTTGAAGTACATGAGCATTTTTAAGAGCACTAATACATATTGCTGAGTAACCGTTTATATAACATGGTACTAATTAATATTTATAATAAAGCGTGGATTCATCTAGTGGTTTCTACCTTATTAAATCTTTTCTATTTTAATATGATAAAACTGGGTATGCCTTTCTGTTCTTATTTCAGTTTTGAGGCTAAGTATGTTCATTTATATACATGCAAACTGTTGATGTATGTTATTACAGGTATATACTATATAATAAATAATATATTATATACTTTATATGTTTATAAATTACAGGTATGTACTATTTTCCCATTCACATTAACAAAATCTTATACCTTTAAATAGGGAAGGTTGAGCATGGAAAGTGTCTATTTTTCTTTGCCATTTTAGTGATCTTTGCCTTAATATGAGAAAATGTTAATTTTCTTAATTTTCACAGCATTAGGTAAATGTTTATTACTACTGTTAGTGTTCCCTAAAGTTCTTGTCTCTGGTTTCCAAGTTTTAGTGCTCACTAACAATATCAATCGAAGTTTGGTCCGTACTTATTCTCTGGCCAATTGTCCAATTCATAGTAGCACCATATTAGTTTAAATTTTATAAAACCAAATATTTTTAATGTCTGATCAGGTAAATATATTCATTGTAGGGGTTCCAAAATCACAAGTATAAATCAATTATATAATTTAAGTACACTGTACGCCAATATGTGTGTGTGCTTGTACAATTACATATATAAAGTAAGTATAAGAAAATTTATGTTATGTAAGTACCTAAAGCAACTTAGATTTTTCAACATCATCATATTTAATATTGATACCCATGGTTACTACTGTAATAAATGCTACTAAAATTGTCTTTTCTAAACAAACAAAATTTGCTATGTGGAATAAAATACTTTGACTTAAAGTTTAACAACCATGCCACTCTTGTGAACTCTTGGGTTCTCACAATACATTCTTAACAAAATGCAAGCTTTCCTTGGTCCTTGATAAGTTCATTAAACATGTATAGTTTCATTCTATAACAGTGCAATTCAGTTGTAACTGAATCCCTAGTCCCTTTAACTTTCCCACCTTTGTAGTCATAATAGGCATTTGTCAAATACAGAAACACACAAGTTGTGAGAGGAAAGAAGTGTTATCAAAACATGCATGAAAATTTCAAAGAACTAATAAAATATTTTACCAGTTTTAAAAGAATCAAACATGTACCTAAGTTATAAATCATAGTATAGGAAACATTTATATGCTAGAAACTGGCTTTCATATTTCTTTGACTTCGGTTTTTAAAACTCACTCACATCTTTAACCGCCATCGCCCTTTTTATTAACACCAGAACACTTGGAAAATGTGTTTTAATCAGATATGTTAATAAGTAGCCTGTGTTTTTTTAAGCAAGGAATAGTAGAATCATATTTATTCATATTTTTCAGTTCTCAGGTGACTTTTTTGTCTACTTTCATTAAAATAAATAGAAAATAAAGCTGAACACTTGAAGCTCCTGGTGACAATCTTGTGTTCTTCTATGAGGACTATGAGGTAGACTGGATTCAAAGGAAAATGAGAGACAATGACTAAAACATAGGCAGGATCACTGTCTGGACAGGAAAGCAGCTGGAGTTTTCTCAGGATGCATCACCTTCTTACAAAGCAGGTTGACATAAGGAAACATACTGGGTCTAGTAGGCTATAGGTAATGTGCAGTACTTGTTCACCGAAAAACAAACAAACAAACCGTGAATTTTAGAAGGCTGCAAATTTGAATGAATGCATTTTAATGGAACAACCAGAGATTCTTAAGAAACAATAAATTGAAAACATTCAGAAAGAAGGGGAAAGCAGCCAATTTTTTAAAAAAGATATTTGATAAAACGTTATTGAACAGCTTTATAAGTGTGTGTGTGTTGGGGGAGACATGTGATCCTAATAGGAATTGTTGAAATGGGAGTGTGAATTGGCTTCACAGAAGCCACGATTTCTAGATAATTTCACTGCTTCTAGTTAGTCCCAAGTCAGAAAGAAGAGAAGGTTAAAATGAAAGAAAGTGGCAGTTACTAATGTTAAGTTCTGGCCATTGGGTCTAATTATTAGAAAAGTTACAATTGGCTTCCTATGGTATAGCTTCCCTCCAGCTAGCCTTATCTCCCGTCTTTCCTGTTTCATGAATCATGTACAAACACAATTTTAAAGCATAAAGAAGTGAATTGTTATTCACACATGCAAATGTATAATATTACATTTTTCTGCCATAAGATCCTATTCATATAATATCTTCATGGCCACACTAAAGGAGAATATTGCTTCCAATGTGCATATTATCTTTCTGTTTGATTCAGTTCCATAAGGATTGAAAAGTGAGCTACAATACCTGTCCTTTGATATTTGAATAAATGAGTCTAAGTACACAACAAACTAAAGTATAAAATAAATGAAGACATAACAAATGGCCGGCTGGCTGGCTGGCTGGCTGGACAGATGGATGCATGAACAGACAGATAACAAAACATCATCAAATCAGGTGCTAAAACTTTTAGCAGAAGTTTCCTGTGGAAAGCTCATCAACTGGAGTTCCCAATAGAGAGTCCTATGCAGAGCAGAGCCTTTCCTCACAGAGGTTTCTAAGTGGCAGAGCAAATAACAACAGCTAGAGATAAGATAATCAAGCTGAAGTCTCACCACAAGAAGCAGAACCCAATCCAGGGAATTTGAAGAGCTCAGCTGAAATTCTGATCAAGCTTTCGCTCCATGAGTGGTATTTTCATAATTGAACTTTCAGCTTCTTTTTTCCAATTGTACACATTTTTATTTGTTTATACGCGGGATAAACAGTCGGAGTTGATAGACCATCTTCCTCAGTGGTCCTCTTCCCTTCCCATCACAGAGCTGGGGCTGTCACGCAACCCCACACCGTGGACGTATTTTGAGACTAATGTAGTCAGATCTGAATGGGAAGCAAGCTGTCGATGCTGCTTCCAGAGCAGGCTTTTAGGTGAGCTCAAACAACTCCTGACAGGTTATCAATTGAATCTTTTTTCCAAAGTTTGCTTTAAAATAGAAAGAGGACAAGGAGAAAATAAGAAGAGTATGATTTAAGAATTTTAAACTTATAAAATATATATCAATATATAAACTCATAAAATATATATCATAAAATATATATCAATTATAGATTTTATTTTGCAAGATGTAAGAAAGAAAGGAAACATGGAATTCTGGTAGGTGGAGGGACATTATAAATGGACATAACTGAGCTTTCTAAAATAAATTACATGTTCTAAAGTGAGCCAGGAACATCCAAAGTTTTAAACTTCAGAAGGAGTTTTACTGTAGTCAAGAGTTTGTGCGTTGTATTTACTTATCTCTACCACACCTGACCAAGATGAAAGCTAGTAAGATTTTTAATAAATTTCCTCTTGTTGGCTTTGTTGGAGGAGAAACCCTTGGTCCTGCCAAGGCTGGACTCCTAGTGTAGGGCAATGTCAGGGTAGGGAGGTGGAAAGGGGGGTGGTTGGAAACGGGGAAGAACCCATGACTACTAATATCATGTCTAGGACAACTGTAATTTCAGAAGTTATTTATGCAAAACAGTACATCTAATTTAATTGTCTTACTAGAATTGGTCCTCAATATGCATGTATGTATGTATATGTATGTATACATGTACATAAATGCATACACATGGCTGTATATGTATGTATACATGTATATATGTATATACATGTATGAATATATATTCATGTATAGTGTATATGTGATTTAAATGTATCCTGTTACATTCTGACTCTGATGGAAGTTACACAGCAATATCATTCTTGCAAAAATACATTTCTGGTATGCTATGCTGGCTTTTAACATACACGGAGAGGAAACTGAAATTTGTTTTGAGGTAGCTTTGCACTTGTAGTCCAGCAGCTAAGGAAGATGAATAAGGACAATTCTATAGCTTCGTTATTTTATGAGACAAATAGTGAAAATAATCAAGTGACTGGCATTGAAATATAGAAACACACAGGAACCTTTGATAAGACTAATCTTATAATTAATGGAAACCTCTACAGATACATATTAGAAAAAGTCTTGTTCTAATTGTTAAGGATACTATAGCATGTATAGTTACCTAGCTGTGTCTAAATAACGTCATTTGTAGACAATGTAAATTAATATTGTAAACAAATTGCAGGAGATTATTTGAAGTACAAACAAGGAAACAAATTGCTCACAAGCACCTCCATGTACTTTAGAAGATTTTATTTTCATGCAGACAATTAATATGCTAATTATAAATCTTTCCATTTTATTAAATAAGCAAATTCTCTCAAGGCTGTTACAATACAAGCATATTCAATACACAGTATTCATTGAATAAATGCTGTATCAAAACTTCTTAACCTTTGCAACATGTAGGCTCTTAACTGCTATAGAAATAGTAGCGATTTTTTTTTTGTCTGACTGTCCTCATTTTGTGGTGATAAAATAAGAATTTTTCATTTGCTTTTTGTGTTTAATTTCATTTGTTTTGTTTATTAAATCATTCTTAATGTTTATAATTAATAAATATTATTGGAAATACCATTGTACGTAGGAGAAGAAAATGTGTTTTTCAAAATTTTTTATATTGTAAATCTTAACAACAGGTTCTCAGTGTTTGCTAGCAGTGGTAATAACTGCTCTACCACTATGGAAAGTTCACAAAATATTTTATGATATTCACTGCATTTCAAATACATTCATGGATAAGCAAATTATATGCAGGATGTTCAATAAAATGTCTAATTTTAGCAGTGGTCTTATGTAAAATAAATTCATAATTCTAGTCTGTATATATAGCTAGTCTGTATAACAGACACATAGGCAAGATACTTCTCGTTGCAGGCCACCAGCCTAGACTGGGCAGGTTTGGACCTATTCTAATTTCTTCCCCAAGTGTAAAGCTCGCTATCACTGGCTGTATCTCCTTGTCCTGTGCTCATGGTTTATCTCCTCTCATGGCAGCCTCTTCAACCCCCCCTTCCTCCTTCTCTTTCTATGTGGAACCCCCTCACTTGATCTTCTCTTTCTTTTTTCCCTCCACTACCCAATCACAGGTCCTAGCCTTTTATTAACCAGTTAAATTGAGGAGCAAAGTTGAAAAAGCATTACTTGGTATCCATGAGGATCTGTTCTTCAGGGGCAATGGAACCTTAAGAGCCTGTAATTAATAATAGAATTCAAGCAGCATCAGACCGACTCATTACATTTTTCCTTTCTTTGTCTAAATAAAAAGGATCTTTTTATGAGATAAACAACACACATTAGTAACAATTATGAAACAACTTTGAAAACTGTTAGGTAAGAGTTACATCCATAATGTCCAGTCCATTTATTTTAAGCAACTTAAAGTATTCTGCTTTCTGTACAATCTTGGTGAGTTCAGAATTTTGTATTTAAATCATTTTCTATCCTTATATTTGTTGTCATCATAAAACATCTTCTAGACCTAGAACATCTTTAATCCTAAATAATTTAAGCTTATATTAAGACTATAACTATCTAGTCTTCTGTCTCTACCTGAATATTTTCTTTAATTGATATTAAAGCTCCTCTTTTAAGGGCTGTGTCCATATGCCATACATTTTAGTGCTTGTTTCTCTGTCATCCTAGCACCTGGGTCAGCCTGAGCTATAGTTTTTGTGTCCAGTCCTCTAAGGCTTGTCTCTACATCTCATTTTTCTCCTTCTCTTCTCACTCTATTCTGTAAGTTCGTGGATCTTCTGTTCTAAGCCTTGCTTCCCTATTTTATTTTAATACTTATATGCTATTCTGATATTTTAGTATCTATTTTATTTTTGATTTATTAATTTTAGTAAGTTTTCCTTTAAGCACTGTCTCCAATTTTTAATTTTTTTCTCTTTGTTCTTCATTCTGATCTGTAAAATTCTGCATCTTTTATTCTACTGATCTTCTAAGTCCTGTCTAACCTTCATTTCTCTCTCTCTCTCTCTCTCTCTCTCTCATATTATGATCTGTAAAATTCTATGCCTTTTGTTCTAATGTATCCTTTAGGCCTCCTTGCCGAGTCTTAACTTTTTCTGCCTATTATTCATTTTGCTCTATAAGCTCTTGTTATTTTCTTTTTCCTGTCTGTCAGACCCCTGAGCAGTCTCCATGCTCTGAATCTTGCACTCTACTGCCTTAACATGAGCTGCCTTCATTCTGTTTTATGCAGTTTTTATCCATTTTTTAATTTTTATCTGTTTAATCACTTTTCTGAGGCTTGTGAAATTTTTTCTAAGGTCCTGTTTTTTGGAAAAGACATAAAAAACTAAAACGCTTACTAGGCTATGAGTGAAAGTTAACAATGCAATAACTAAAATTGACAAGGTGTCAATTTCCTCCAGATCCATCCCCTTTAACCTTTCAAGTACCATTACATGAAATACAAAAGATCTTTATTGTGTTTGCCATGCTTTTTTTTCCTTTTCTTTATTTATTCTGTAATCTTTTTTGCAGTCCAGACTTTATCCCCCTGCTGGTCCATCTTTATGTGTCTATTTCTTTCCAAAATTATCAGCTCTTAGCCTCTATTACCTGATCTGAAATTTCCTGTCCCTTTGTCTTTCTCTGGGGTTGGCTTCAGGAGGCTGCAGGGGTTTTTGATTCTTTTATTTGTAGGGTGGGTCTGATTATAGATAAACTTACAGTGTCTGCACTCCTGAGCTGATGCTGTCTTCGGTCTGTAATGCCGAGGGCACGGAGTTTGGTTCTGTCTGGCAGCACGTACAGCTATTTCAGTCAACCTGCAGTTTTGGAGTGAGAGCGGAGTCTGGCTGTGCATATCCTGTTAAATGTGGAGAAGCAGGAAACTGAGTGAGAGGGAGTGTGGGAAGGTTAGCATGGACAGGGATACCCAGAATGGACAGCTGTGCCTGTGATAAATTGTTTGCCTCTTAGGCAGTCAGAGTTCTGGATGGCTCTAGTCTCTCTCCCAGGAACATGGGGCACTGGTACTGAGGTATGTCCCAACTCTGCACTTGCTTGGCTGAGTTTGGAGGGAAGGAAGACTCTTAGTTAGCTCTCTTTAACTCAGGCTATGACCGCTTAAATCACTCAGCATTCAGAGTAACAGGCAGCATTTGATTTGCACCCTGCTGTAGATTTAGAATGCTGTCTAGGCTCTCCTAGCTGTCCATTATCAGAGAATGGTTGATATGGCTCTAAGTCGCATGTTGTGCATCAACTATAAAATGAATCTATAATTCTAGCTAGCCGGTATAAAAGATGCACCATCCAGGTATTTTATTCACAAGCTGTAAGTCTAGATTGGGCAAGTTTGATGCTATTCTAGCATTCTCCATCTATGAAATCCCTTGTTACCTGTTATACCTCCTGGCCACGTGTTCACGGTCTATCACCTCTTATGGCAACCTCTTCCACTTCTGTCTTCTTTCTTCTTCTCCTTCTACCTTCTTCCCCTTGATCTTCAAGTCTCACCTTTCTCCCTCCACTGCCCAATCACAGGCCCTAGCCTTTTATAGACCAGTTAAATTAAAGAGCAAAGTCCACATGGCATTACTTGGTATAGGTGAGGATCTGCTCCTCAGGATTGACAACTGCTTCTGATGAGCCAGTCAGTGTTTAGCATTTGAAAACCCGCAGCTTCAGAACAACCCACTATAGCCTCACTTTGTGGAATCCTTGAGAGATATCATCCTATCTTAATGGTTTGTCGTTCGCTAAAATTATTAAATGAAATAAGTCTAGAGAGCCCTCATTTACATATCGACTGAAAGAATAGAAATAAAGGGATTCAAGTGTAGTGAAGTCCTCTCTCCTCCAGTACTTCGATTTGTTTGGTGTGAGCTTTTGTATAGTTTTGTTCGGTTAGTTTTTGTTTTTTGTTTTTGTTTGTTTTCTATTTTGCAATTAGCTTGTTCAAACAATTGTCTTTAATGCAACAAGTTGAGTGTTTTGATTCCCTAAATTAAAATGATTGTTTTGATTTATATTTACAATGTTTTTCCTTTAAGGTAGATTCGCAGCTTCACAATTGTGGAATGTAAATGAAACAGTAGATTTTGCCTTCGTTTATATGGCATAATCTCTATTTCACTCTCATCTGAATGATGGTATGGACCGTATACTGCTGAGGATGCAGAAGGAATCTTTCTGTGCTCTTTAGTTTCTGTTATCTTATACAACCAAATGAGAAAGGAAGGTAGATTGAGATATTATGTTTATCAGGTTTTCTTGTGGTCTTTTATGGGGTCTTTTATTGATTGGTTATTGATGTGGAAGCACCCAGCCCCTGTAGGTGGTGCCATGCCTAGAGTGTTAATACTGACCGGTACTGGAAAATATACTGAGTAAGCCAAGAGGAACAAGCCAGCAGGGGTGCTCCATGCACTGTTCCAGCTCCCCTCTCCATGCCCTTCTTGTCTTGAGTTTCTGTCATGACTTCCCTTAATAATAGATTATGAACTATGGATTGATCTGAAATAAACCTTTTTCTTCTTCTGTTATTCTTGTTTTTTTTTCCCCTGGAGCTGAGTACCAAACCCAGGGCCTTGCACTTGCTAGGCAAGCGCTCTACCACTGAGCTAAATCTCCAACCCCACCCTTTTCTTCTTAAAGTGGCTTCTATTCAATGCCCTATCCCAGAATCAGAAGCAAACTAGGGCATATTCCTTTAATGCTTTAAAACAAAATTAAGTTGGTTTTACCCGAGAGGCTATGTTATGGGTAAATTTTAGTGTTTTGTGTCCTTTCCTCTCAAACAGTGCTGAGCAGAAAGAGTGCTCTGTCACAGAGTCGTCATGAAACTTCTTAAAGTTTCAAAGCGAAGGAAATTAGAATGTGGGAAACAATGTGGTCCAAAGAATTGAACAATGAGGATGGAGGAAACTTACACAGGGTACCTTGCTAACAGAGTGACTCATGTTAACTCTTTGTATGACTCACTGTAATTTGTTATGAGCCCATCCTTGGACATTTTTATCGACTACGTGTTACATATTTCAATAGTGATGCAGACATTCTAAAGGCAGAGGACTGCTCTCATCCTACTTGTAGGATCCATGCTCTAAGGATGACAGACATTACTGGTCACCAGAGTTACCTGGGACAATGGCTTCAGAGTTTCTTATATCAAGCCAATGAACATTAACAGTGTGTGAGAATAAGCAAAGAGTCATCTTTCCGAACAATATACTGTTTGCTCCAGCACAGAGGGCTGAACTGCGAATTTATTCTTCCAGGAGTAAATGATTCAGCTGTTTTATTTTTATGGTAAAATGAAAATCCATCCAAACAATTCTTTAGATCACTTGGGTCCTTGGCTGTCTTTTTTATCATTTATCTGAGGCCATCCAGTTGTTTTCTTTTATGATCTCTTGCCTGAGGATCTAAGTGTCAGGCATTCACAGCTTCCAGTCTTGTTTTTCTGCTCCAGCATCGTCAAGTTCTCTTCCCTTGAGGTATAATCACCTGTTTCCATAAGAGGGAAATTATCTCTTCACACCAGCACAGGTGCACATGTCACACACACACACACACACACACACACACACACACACACACACACACACACAGAGAGAGAGAGAGAGAAAGAGAGAGAGAGAGAGAGAGAGAGAGAGAGAGAGAGAGAGTGCATGCTCACATATGGGAAATTCTGTCATCAAAACTTAATCTCAGAAGACAAATAGATGCATCTTATTAAAAACATTTTTAATTATAAGCCTGAAGGGGCTGAGTGAATTCAGAGCTGAGTAGTCATCCTCTTCTTGTAGCACTTGGCATTGCTTGCCATCTCCAGGTACTAAGAGGTTCTAGGAATGCATATATACCTGTGCTAAGCCATAGCCTCTGGAGATTTATCACCTGCCTTTTCTAGCACATTTGAAATTTGGTTTCGAAACTACCTTCTGGGTATGAAGGAATTTTCAACCTGTCTTTTCTGAGCTATTTATTGGTTAAGGAAAACATACATTTTAATGTTACCTGCTGGTATGGTGTCCCTGTGGCAAATACCTATGCATTTATTTTAAGAGACTTGTTTGTGGAGTTATTTTTGTTACTGTCTGCTTCGCATAGGCATAAAAACAAAATCTCAGATTTTTTTTTAAATAGCATATGATTACAAGAGGACTTCTATTGCTAACTCTTTCAAATAGGTGGAAATTTAAAAAAAAATACTGCCCCCTAAAAATTAGACCATCTGCATGTAGTTAAATAGACAATTATGTTATAATGAGGACTGCTCAATATGACAATATCACATGAATTGTGAAAATAATTATTCTTTGATAAGATTATATCTTTTTATATTGATTATGATATTGCTGAAAATGATTAAATATCTTTTGCCCCAAAAGGAGTCTGTGTGGAGTCCGTGTAGAGTCATATTTACGTACCCTGTCACTCAAACAATCCTGTGAGATAGGACACATTTTTCTCAGTGTTTCATAGCTATCAACTCACACACCAAAAGGTTAGCTGAGTCACTTATGTGCCTAGTCAGCCATCTTGAAACAAGTCTAAGATGGAGACAGTAATATCTAAAGAAATGATTTTTAAAAAGCCGAATACATGTTTTAGTGCTTTTAATTATTTTATCAAACTTATCAAAAATAAAGCAAAAATTTAAGAACAGATAAAGAGAATAGAACATTCGAGAATACAATTTGTAGAGTTTGTTTTTCTTTAACTATTTAGTGAATTACATGGGAGAGGTGTGTGTGTGGGGGGAGACAGTCAGTCTTATCCATGCCTCATAACACTCATAGATTTTATAGCTGAGAGTACTGAATAGAGCATTTTTACTACTGTTATAGTCATGACGTTTTCGCTGCTGTTTGAACTCTGATTATTGATAATGTCCAATTAGGCTTGGCTGTCACATCATTTCTAAGTATAATTTTAATGTCTATAAGCCTTTTCATGGAGAAAAGTTATACATTAGGGAAAACGACATTACCATTTATCCAATAAAACCAACTGGATAGCTTGGCCTCAGTATTTGCTCTTTTGGTTTATTTATTGAATTGTATTGCCTATGTACAATTAATGTATATGCACATGTCCTATATTAGTAGGAATAAGTAATATGGCAATTATCAGAGAATATTGTTATCCAATATATTTTCATTTGGAAGTAAAAGCAATGAAACCAAGCAATTATCTCCATCTTAAGAAACCAACACTATCAAATAAATAAATAAATAATGAAACAAACAAAATAATTGCAGGCCCAAGCAGCTCTTGCTTTCACATTGCAGTACGTAAGTCGTCATCAAACTCTACATTAGCAGTGTCATAAAAGGAGCCACACAGAAGCCAGTGCAATGACTGTTCTCAGTCAAACAGCACAGGACAAAGAGGCTGATAGACTGGTTTGTGCCACAGGTTCTTCTGCCTGTGATTGGAGTGCTAACACAAGGCAGGAACATTCGTAAATTTGCATGCATGACATTTTAACCATCGGAATTTCTGTAAAACTCTATGTCATGCTAGCCAAAAGCAGGAGCTGGCAGGTCTCCCGGCATGTTCTGAAGTTTGGTTTTGCCTGGAACTAATATTTACTTTGGTAAACCTAGACTCCCAGGCCCTTAGTATCTGAGTCATAGAGATGGAATGAAGCTACCTCAAATCATTTCTGAAAATACAAATACATTAAAATCTGTGTAAAGAGTAAATTACTTTTTTTTCCATATGTATACCTACACATATAATTTCTTATATCAAGCACTAACCAAATACTCAGATATTTATCAATACTTAGGATTAATGTATCATGATACTTTGAAAGAGAAGAGGAGAGGAAAGAAGGAAATAAGACCTATGGGTCTGTATATTCTTGTGTAAAAAAATCCATTGGTGTTATTTTTCGAGATGCTTATCTGTCCTCACAGACATTTGGAAATAAATTGGAGGTTGTGTTGATTTTCCTTTTCAAATTTTCATATAAAATGAGATAGAAACATTTCAAATAAGGTTCTAAATAGGAAGATTTTAATCATAAGCCTGGACCTGCTGGTGTTTGATATCATTACTCAGTCCCATTACAGTTCTCTGGAAATTACTATAAATGCTGTTCAAAAAAAATAAGTGGACGTGAGCGCACTGAAGCACTAAATCACTTCTTTGCTGAATTCTGCCATCAGTGTGCATGGTTTCTACCAATAATATTGCATTTTATTAGATAATTTACTTTGCGTTTTCAAGCTTTTTCTATCAGAATTTGGAAAGTTAAAAGTCATGTTGAGTTTTGCAACAATTCCCCCCTAATGTACACATTACATATAAGCTACAATCTGAAATTATACATTTGGCACTGCATTTTAACAACGGAAAAATGGAAATTAAAATCGATAGTTTTTATAAGTTATTTCAGAACCTAGAATAATGGTTTCAATAGACAATTTCACTGGAATAAGTATCAGTGGATCAAAAGGATAAGACCTTCTTCTCATTCTAAACATGAGGCTACCGGCAAAATCTGTCATTAAATAATTACTTCTGTATTCATAATATAGCTGAGAGAATTCATAAGGAAACAAATACTTATTAGTTTTGCACGTTTATTTGCATATTATATTGATTATACCTGCAGGAATCTATGCCTTTGAACGGTAAAGCAGGCAACTGAGTAAAACCCACAGTGTCTTTATGCTGCACGGAGGGCGTGGGATGCTATAACTGCAGGAATCTATGCCTTTGAATGGTAAAGCAGACAACTGAGTAAAACCCACAGTGTCTTTATGCTGCACGGAGGGCGTGGGATCGCTTCCTTATCTTGGGCTCTCTTGTTTGCTTTTCAGTTGCTGCGAATGTGGCTGTGGAAGGGCTTCTTCCCTGTGCGCTGTTGCCCATCCAAGCCTAATATGGTTAGTGTTCCCTCCCACTTTACTCCTATGTGATGTCCACCGCTATGCACTACGTCCAGAATTCCTTTACTTTCTCTATCTGTGTACACCTTAGCACTCCGTGAACCAAACACCGTCCCTTTGAGAAGTGTAGATAGACTTCCTTTCCAAGAGACTTCTAAGTGATTTGACACCGGATTGTCTCAAATAAAGGTACTATGAGTACAGCCGAGCTTAGATGCCAAGATCTGAGCTGCTTCTGCCTGGCTCTTCAGTGGTTCTGATTTGAAGTAGCGATTCTAAGGAGTCCAGCATCTGTCATATTTAACATGTCACTGTTTTTGTTGTTCCATTCAATAAAATCCATATCACGCATGGAAGTACAATGCTACTTCTGTCCAGGTAAAATCACCAATTTTGTCTCTGAGAACCATGAGATGTTCATAATGTCCACAGTCTTCTCTCATCATAATTATCATGGCTGCATGTGACATTGGTGAAGGAACACAACGTGAAAATAAATGGAATTGATTGCATTATTTCAGATATTTGAAGTGATATTCCTATTTTGATGCCACTGAAGTAATTAATAATAATAATAATAATACGATGATGATGTTTAGAATCAACATTCAAGTTATGTAATCTTAATTATTTTCAAATGAAGAAAAATTTAAATAAATAGTTGGCCTATAAATTTAATTGTATAAGCAGATAAAAATTTATTTTTACATTTCAAGGGACTGCTAAATCATACTAAGATAGATTGTAAAATAGTATAGACAGTTTTGGAGATTAGATGACTAGAGTCCCAGCCGTTGCATTTGTGTGTTTTTTTCATGTATAGTCAAAAGTGTCAAGAAAAAAAAAATACAGCTTTGTGAACGTGTGAGAGGCCTGAAGAGGGCATTGGATCCATTGCTGTTGGCGCTATGGGTGTTTGTGTGTGACTTGATAAATTCCTGGAAATGGATTCACTTTGCTTGACAGCAAGTGCATTAGCCACTGAGTCAAGAGAAGTGTTTTAAATTATTAGTTTATTATTTGACACTAACATTTTTTTTATTATTTGAGTGACATCTGTGTGTGGAATGGGGTTCACAGAACTGCGTGTGTCACAGGTGAATGGAATGGAGTCCAGTGATCTGACACAGGAAGGAAAACAAACACAGATTATTGCAGTTCACTGGCCTTTTTCTCAGTTTCTTGAAAATTGTTCATTTACAAAAAGGTTTGAAGTTACAACTCCCAGTGTTGAAGGTGTACATTCTTCTTAGCATCACGAGTCAGTGATAGACCATGAACACTTAAATCACACAAATGATGAGTTATAAATAAAATAAACAAACCAGCAAGCAAAAAGACAAGCCAACCATTGAAAGAGACAAAAAAAAGTTCTTCAAATTGTGTTTTCTTCTTTACACGTATTCGGTTACAGGAATTGTCATAAGCAAATAAGCAGAATTTATATTGTTAGAAAACCGAAACGACTGATATCTTTGTTAACTTTCAAGTAAGTTTCATATGTAATTAAACACTTAAGAGCCCAAGGTTCTGAAACAAAGTTAACCACAATGAAATACTCAACAAGGAAGGAACAACAAAATGGATGTGGGAGACGGATTAGTGGATAAAACACTTGCTGTTTGGCATGCAGACACACTGAGTGCGTTAGCGCATCTCGTATGTGTAATCACAGAGCTTGGTTGCATACAGAATATGGACCCCTAGACAGAAGCTTCTGGACCAGGTAGTCTGTTCTTTGGAGCAGCAAACATGGAAAGCTTTCTCAAGCAAGATTGATGGCGAGGACCTTCATTGTGGTTATCACTTTTTGACCTCTATCATGAGAACATAGCATTCACATACATATAAACACAGGCACATACATATAAACATGTTCTTGTGCACTCACAATTATGCATACACCAACATGTATGTACACACATGAACATGCACACACACATGCGCACAACATTTTTTTCAATTGTTCATTTTTTCTGTTTCGTTGTTGAAAGAGTCATGTTCTTCACAGCGGAAAATCAATGATGAAAACATTTCTTAACGTCTTTCACCAAAGAGTGTTCCAAGTAGAAGGGAAATCTACTTGATGTTTTTGAGTGTGTGTATGTGTGTTGCTGTGGAGAAAAAAATAATTAGATGAAAATGATGGGCTCAGGTTTGCAATAAATTGTTGATTACTATTAATATTTATGGAAGACCTGAATTTCCTCAAATGTCACCTGAATTTGTGTGTGTGTAGCAATATAAGATTTTTTTTTGGTTGCCATGTGACTAGTTCTCAGTGAATTTTGTCTTCTTCTCACTTATGAATGTGGAGATTTACAGACACTTTGGGTCGAGCAATCTCATTTTTTTTCCTTTCTGAAAGGTTATTATGAGTATTGTCTGGTGATTTTGATCTTGATATAATGTGATTCACTTACCTTGTATCCTCATCTTACATATACACCAGTCCTTAGAAATACATTTAAGTAGATTGGAGAAATACAGTGAGCTTCTTGGAGCAAAACTTTAGGAAACATACTTGTGGAAATAGGTATATGAACAATATGGATGCAAATTCTTAGTTCTGAAGTGCAGCTATTTGGAATTTTTCAGGAACTTCTAAGCTTTTGATTTTTTTTTCCTCTGTCTTATATTTTAGCAGGAAAACACAAAACATTATTTTCATCATTTTCAAGATGACATTTGTACATTCATGTTATTTCAAATCTTGATCTCAAATTCTTTTTTAGCATTAAAGCTTATTTTCTTAGTCATGATATTTATAATTACAGCACTAAAGTTCCCAATATTTCCCTTGCTTTAACTAAAATCTAATGCTTGACATAAGTTATTCCTTTGCTGTGTAGGAAGGTAACACATACCTGATTTTTAAACCACTCCCAACAGGAGCCTGCCCTCATAATCCTCAGAAATATTGTTTTATTACTGGCTTATGGCTTCCTTATTTTATCATTATTGCCTAGAGTATAATCATGTCCTCACTGTTCAAAATAAATTATTCTATTTTTACAAAAACAATATTGAATTTTAATATAGTATATTTTACATATTATTCATAAGCCATTACATTTTATTGCTGAATATTTGGTTGTTTGTGCTCTTGCAAAACATTTACCTATAGAATATTTATATACACATGTGACATATAATAGTTCCTAGGCATTCAGTTCATTAACACTTAAGTTCAAACCATGTGCCTGTTTCCCTCACTCAATAGTGTGCACCTTATTCATATTTCCATGCTTCTTTACATGACTTCAGTGCCAGAAGGAAAGGCTTTCTGCATTTTGAAATTAGACATATTATTTTCTTCTTTGCTTTTATGTCTTAGTTTGATTTCAAATTACCAATTCTGAGCATAAAAACTGTCAGTACAGATTAAGTTTTGCATTCGCATGTTTTAATTGGAACTGTAAGAGATGATTCGAACATAATCCTATAATGCAAATATTCACAGAAAGGTGGCCGGAGACATGGCTCCGTGATTACGCGTATATCTTATTCTTTCATAAGGAGTGAGTTGGATTTCTATCACCCATGTTGCATGGCACACCGTGGCCTGGAACTCCTGTTTCAGTAGACGTGATACCTCTAAAGTTTTCAGGAATCCATACTCGTTTTTCTGTATCTCCAAAAGATGCACCAATATACGCACAATAAAAATGTAAAACATACATTAAGATAAAAGAGAAAGAAACATTCGAATCTGAATAGATTATAAATTCCTTGATGCATCGCACTCTTAACTTTCCCACATCACTACCTTTCTCTCATTGTATTAACTACATGTCCCTTGGAATAATTATATAAATCATGCAGGAACTAGGAAACTAATACTATCTATCATGCTTTATAAAAAGTATTTTTTTATTAAAATTCTAAATGAATTAAATTTTAATTCCACAGTGAGAATAAGCTATAAATCATCGTTGGGTTGTTTAAACCTTGAAAGTGTTCAGTTTTCTATTATTAATGATCATAAAGGGATTTCAAGGCAAAGTTAACTGAACACTTACGAATTTCATAGACTACAATGTCTTGCAAAGACTTTTTGATGTAATAGTCATCATGCCATCCCCACATTGAAGGAATGGGATTATTTTCGCATTTAGAAGCATCTCTACTGAGAAATACAGTTGAGAAATTTCAATAAAGTGATTATTATTATTTTTTTT
Source organism: Rattus rattus (assembly GCF_011064425.1). NCBI lineage: Eukaryota > Metazoa > Chordata > Mammalia > Rodentia > Muridae > Rattus > Rattus rattus. Next base: position 40,585,514 of record NC_046164.1, on the reverse strand, counting down.
TTTTAGTTCTCCACAAATATCTTGGGATTTCTGTGTCCTTGTATGTGAGAAAAACATGGATGAAAGTCATTCCCTTCTGCTATTAGATAACGTAAATATCTAATAAACACCCATTTATGCACTCACTCATTTCATAACTGTACATTTACCAAAAAATGTTATCCCATGAAACAAAATTTACCTATGCAGCGTTTAGTAGATAAAACCTAATGTTCGTATGCTTTTTTTTTTTTATTGTACAACGTTGAGTTAACTGAACTCTTAAGTAACACTTCCTTCTTTAAGTGGATAAAATTCTTCATCATATGTACCTCAACTCAATACACCAGAATGATCTCCCTCTGTAATGCAGACTGAGCTGGAATAAATTATGTATCCCATGTGACCTTGACTCACTGAGTTCTTCCTATGTCACCCTATCAAGTGCAGAGACTGAAAGCATGAGCCCATACTCCTGACTTAAGGAGGGAATTCTGAGATGCAAAAGTCAAAAAGCTTACACTAAAGCCATGCGTAACCCTTTTAATATTCCAGAAGTAAACTTCTCTAAATTGAACATTAACTAAAAGTTCGGCTCATTATTATTTCAGAAAAAAAAAGAATGTTAAGGTACAAAAAAGAAAACAAAAACAAAACCAAAATCACAAAAAAAAAACAAAAACAACAACAAAAAAAAAGAAACAAAACAAAAAACCTGTGGTTTAAAGAAAATATTTTGACTCAGACTGATGGTCCAGGCCTTTAATAGAAGGAACATGGAGGCAGAGGTTGGTGGATTTTTGTGAACTTGAGGCCAGCTTAGTTATCAGCAAATTTCAGGACAGCAAGCTGGTACACAGTAACACCTTGTTTAAAAGCCTGGATTGTGTAATGTTTATGAGCAAGACAAAAATATTAACACTACTGCAACTTTTGGGGTTTTCAAAAGCTTTGCCATAAAGATCAACAAATACATGTTATAATTAAGCCACAACAGAAAGAATAATGAAGACATGTGTGTTTTTATGTTACTCTTATACATGTTCTCAAACTTTTTAAAAAAAATCTGCATTCAGAACTATTCCTCCTTCCACTGTTGTATTCCCTGCAACATTACTCAATTTTTTAAAAGTAATATGTTACTCTAGGTTAAGGTAATAGGAACTCTGATTTCATGGAAGGCAGCTGTTAGAGCCAGGATTCATGCATTATCATGGCTGCTTCATTCATCAACCATTTCATCATTAGCCAAAAGAGTGCTTTTAACAAATCTGTGTACTGCTCAGGATTCTGGAGCGTCTTAAACTTATACCCCAAATTTATTATCAAATGTAAATTTATACCCAGAAATAAGTTATTCACTGAACCTCCAGCTCTACATAGATGAATGTTTATCTGGTCATGGATTCTGGAATTTTACAAAGTCCAAACACTAATCTAGTAACTGGAACCAGATTTTCAGGTTCAGTATTTCTATTAACAAGGATATATTGTTTCTCAGGATGGGTAAGGAAAACAGATGATTATTTTCTAAATTCGCATAGGGTCATGCCTATAAGTCAAGCACCTCTCTGGAAGTTTTCACTAGTGCTAATTAATGAATATAATTTAGGTTTATATATAGTTTCATAGTTTGTCTTGTTAAAGAAAGAAAATATGTTTCTTGAGAAACAAGGGCATACATGATCAGAGGGCTTCTGTCAAAACAAACACTCCATACACTTCTAATACGATCATTTTAAAGTTCATCACAATCAACAGGTTATATGAAGGAAAATACTGGCTTTTATGATCAAGAAAAATAATATTTTGAGAACATAGAAGGAATAAAGTTTATGTACAGACTGAAATATTCATTGACTGTTTGACTGTTTGAAATTGTCCATTTGGAGCAAGTAGAGAAAATGATATTGACTGAACATGCTTCTATGCCAAGCCTTGCTAATGAGGTCAAACCTCTACAGGATGCCCACCTCTGTCAGCCGCACTTTCACCAGCTGTGTCTTGTTGAAGATTGTTTTAATGAAGCTTAAGGGGTCCCAGAACTTAATTTTATGTGTTACCATAACATGCAGTATATATGTTACAGAGCTCCAGAGACGCAGTCTGAAACACCCCTTTCTATTACCCCTCTAACTCTCACCTCTAGAAAATAAAATGGAAACCACTCCTCATCAAAGTATTCCCAGAGGTTTTGTCAGATGAGATCTGAAGTTTTATTTCCTTTTCCATATGAAGTGTTTGCATTTTATTTAAATATCTATAAGGTTTATTTAGCAGTAAAGGTTACTGAAGATGTAGTTTCAAAAGTTTATTATTAATATATTTACTTTTCAAGTGGGAGCCTTAAGAACAGAAATGAGTACTTGTTTGCTGATGTAAACTGGAAGGATGCATAAGCCTTTTTAGGTTTTCTTAGAATTTCTACAACAAAGCTTCTGCCAATATTACTTACATAACAAAAGTCTCAAGATAAATTTATGTGATTGTGTTTAGAGCATTGTTGATAAGAAAGAGCAATGACTGCTCTCCAGAGTCACTTATATTAGAGACTAGCAAACTGGGAACAACATCGTGAAATAGCACATACTATCTGGAATGGGCAAATTTGTATTTCTGTACAATTTTGTGTATTTGTTTCTACATTTTTCTATCTACCTCGCTGTTATGAGGTATTTTGAGTCTTAAGGACTCTTCAGGAAGAATGTATCAAGCAAATGTTAGTAATAAGATTAAAAAACACATTGAATTGCTAAGGTGTAGTCTTTTCTAACGACATTATATATTTAATCACATTTTTTTTGGTTTCCCCAAAATGCATTAGTGGTAATATACAATTTAATTATTAGTACTTTAACACTGTACTATTAAAATGTGACATTAGATGTACTATGTTTATCATTGTCATATCTATTTAATATGCAACAATATATTGCTTTTAATTAAAATACATGGATATGTTTTGAGTAGTCCCATATACAAAACCAAGGAGTAATCTTGGTAAAGACCTATTTAACCTTGTAGCTATGACACACAGCAATCGTCAACCAAATTCATAGTGAAATAATTCATCATTCTGGTTGCATTTTTTAATGCAGTAATGAATAAAACTTTTAGTGAATTCAGTTTTGTGGTGGGATCTTATGAATAGTAAAATCACTTCTTTTGAGTTTCACTGAAAGTAATTTAACTATTTTCACATTTTCTGGCTGTTTAATGTTATATGGTTAATCATGTACCACATCAACTCGGTATTCATCAGCATAGCCATCTTCCAAATACCTGTCATTGTGTAGGCACATCTAAACATCATCCAGTCATTCATTTATTCATTCATCAATGTAAAAATATGTTGAATGCCAACTCCGAATCAGATTCTAGTCCACTGATGAAATTTGTAAGTGAATACTAATTCCTGTCGTATAAGTATCTGACAAATATTAAAATTACTTAAGAAAAATCATACTAAAATGAAGGTATTGCACTATGATGTAAGAATGACATCATGAGAGAGTAGAAGTTGGGTGTTTCAGGGGAAATACACAAAACAAAACTCAAAAAGGAAATCAATACTTGGACATTGTTATGGAGAATATACTTAAAAAGGAACCAATAAGGTTAAATGTATGAAAACATGTAGAATTGCACTAGAGATTTTTAGATTATGTGTAATAGGATGGAAGTAAATTTTAGGAAAAATACTGAATATTCTCTATACTTTATTATTTATTAATGATTACAGTAGGAAGATAATTCAACAGAATAATATCTTAAGTCGTGTGTTTTGGCAGTAAGGATATCGAGAAAGTTTTGGACGATCAAAGTACATGGCAGCACATGTCTTTAATCTTAATTCTCTAGAGGCAGAAGCAGGAGGATTTCTGTGAGTTAGATGCTAGTCTGGACTATATAATGATCTCCAAAATGGCAGGAATCCAGAGAAAAACACTGTTGATTAAACCAAAATGAAGCAAGACAGAATGACTTTAGGAAATAAGCTACAGAATGGAGAAATGTTGTTCTGAAGGCACAGACTTCCAGATAATAAATGGAAGGTTTGCTAATGATGTAGTGGGAGAAATACTGAGGAAACCAGTCCTAGGATGCATATTATATAGATCTTGGGACAACCACATCATGGTAAAGAACATATGGTTAATGTTTAAAATTTAAAAGACAAAGACATTAGTTATGTTGGTATTAGTTACAGAAAATGGATGAGAATCGTTGTAAAAACAGAGAGAAATACACAGATTTTCTGTTAGCTCCAATGCGTTTGAAAGGACCTAGAATACCTCCTTGAAATCAAGATATAAGATATGAGAGTAGAGATTTCCAAGAGCTTAATCCAGAGCTGTTAAATGAATGAGTGCCAATGGATGGATAGAATGAGGAATACCAGAGAGGTTGTTCCGGATCTTTGAGAATATCCATGTATAAATGAGGAGAAAAGAGAGGAACACCAAGTAACATGTACTCTCAAAGTGAGAAGTTGTCACTTACGAGCTTTACATGGTGTGAGAATGAGAGGTTTTCAAACCCTTGCAAATTAATGACTAGAAGAGAGATGCAAGAGACTAAGATCTGGGGAATAGAGGTAAGAGGTAAGCCATATTTCTCTTGCATAACAATTATTTGGGTAAATATGATTGGAAAGAGCTAGGGTAATGATCAAGGAAGGGAAGACAGGATAGACACACACACACACCTCTCCATCTATCCATCCATCCAGGAGGGTGCTGAAGGTAGGAGCCCATGAAAAAGAGGAAAATATTGTGCAATTAGTGCTGAAAAAGCAGCAAATGAGCTGGAAATAAATGAAAGAGAGACTAGAAGATGCCTGGAGTGTAGTGTATGAGGTAATGACCTTAAAAATAGGCTTAGATGGCTTGAGACAGTATAATCTAGATAACGTGATTTGCTGGGCATAAAAGAAAAAAAGATAGCAGCTCAAGAAGTGTTGTCCTCATTTCTTATTACCGGCATGGAAATTGGCTCTGGGTTTGAGAAGCTTCGATTGCATTTGCTGCTCGTGGGGAGACGCGATTGATTCAGTGTGTTCAGCTGTGGCTAACGGCGGCTCACTTTGTTCTAGGCGGTGTGGCTACAGCAAAGCAAAGCAGGATCCAGAAGAGGAAAAGATGCACTTTCATAACGGGCACAGTAAGCAAATTGTGCAAAATAAAACAAGAGACTTTATTATGGTGATGATCGCTGCTCAGGTTAGGCCATTTGGAGGAATTGACTCAAGCCATTGCCTGTGAAACAAGCAAGTCCTTCTTACGTGTATGGCTCATGGCTTTGGGCAAGCTCTGACCGCTTAATTTGATTCTAAAACAAATATTTCCATTATGATCATTAAAGAATGCTTGTCTTTTATTAAAAAATGCTATTGTATGTCAAATCAATATTCTAGGTGGACTCCAAGTTCCACAGAGTGTGAGTGGAAATCTGTCATTAACTCAGAGCCTCGGACCTAATGAATGAAAGTCTTGCAGCTGCTTCCTTTTGCAGGACCGTAACGGGAATTTCCTGCCCAACAGAAACACTCTGTCAGCAGCCTTTATAAAATGACCTGAAAGGGACCACAATTTTAAAGAAATGCATGGAATCCCGTTTTGATAAGAAGCACAAAAATTAACTTCAGAGGGCTTTAATTATAGTATTTTGATATATTCCTTTTCTGTAACATGAGTCAACTGGAAAAATGAGTGGAGGCCAAGATCTTTCACTTCAGTCAGTCTACCAGGACCATGCATAACATATGAAAACATATGGATTCCACTTCGTAGTCCTATGTATTTGCGATCTGTCTTTGAAATGGCATCCTGGTGTGAATAGCAGAGAAGCTGGGACTCAGGTAACATAAGGATCTACGGGAACAGACACAAAGTGAGAAGTAGAAGTTCTGATTCCCTCTTGACTTCTCTTCCAGAACCACTAGAAGTTGTATTAAATGGTCTTCTAAAATCATAATTAATAATTTGTTACAATATCTTAAAAATGACTTGCTTTATACACATAACCAACAACAAATAAGCCATTATTTTCTTGCCTTCTTCAATAATCACAATTTTCTCAATATGTACCCAAGTCCATCATCTGAATGGTATCTTGAAATATGTTTACACAGATATGCAAGCATATACACATTTTTATATACAGAAACATCCACATTTTAAGTTATAGAAACAATTATGTATATAAATATCATAAACAAAAAAATATGTTCTTGCAACTCAGTCATTTTTAGAGTAAAAGAGTTCAGTCACCCTTGACTGTTCACAAATTTATATATAACCACAGCTGTCTTTACTACATTGATACCCATGTACTGTTACAGTTAAACTGCCAGGAGTAAGAACGTACATTGATCCACACACCTACGAAGATCCCACTCAAGCCGTTCATGAATTTGCCAAGGAGATCGAAGCCTCGTGCATCACCATTGAGAGAGTTATTGGAGCAGGTACGAGGTTTCTGACATTTCAGCTCTGTTTATACCACAGAGTGTAATGCACCATCTTCTTGCTCTCCCATAGAATCTCCTTAACCTCTTATAATTGACCTTCGAAATTATCTGTAACTGCTCACCTTTCAATGCTATCTTCTGGACAGTTGATATTTAAATGAGCAAATGTGTGCCTTATTAAAGGAGAGACCAAGAATCTTTGCCCATATAGCGTTTAGTATATAGAGAGTGAACCTGGAATGCTGGAAATTATTTTCTCTGCTCAATTCATCTTGACCGTGTGGTAACAAAATTGAATTAATCTTTGTCATATTCCCTTTTCTTTTTTATCATCAGTAGTAGGTACTAGTAGACTACAGAGGACGAAAAGCCAAAATAAATTATAGTCAGTTTATTTTTTTTTATTTCTATCAAATGTTACTATTTGGATTATATAGCTTAAACTGGTGAGCCCTAAGGTGTCTTTAGATCACATACGCAGAATGTAGCATTTACTTTTGTTTATACTACTGTGGATGTTTGGTCTCCCCTTTTACTTTATTTTCTTCCTTAAGGCTTCACATGTTTATAGTTTCGTTAGAATTTTTATTAGAATAAGAATTATAAATGAGCTTATACAGTGTTTTTCTATCCCGATCACAAGGTGAATTTGGTGAAGTTTGTAGTGGACGTTTGAAACTACCCGGAAAAAGAGAATTGCCTGTGGCTATCAAAACTCTTAAAGTAGGCTACACTGAAAAACAGCGCAGAGATTTTCTGAGTGAAGCGAGTATCATGGGGCAGTTTGATCATCCAAACATCATCCATCTAGAAGGCGTTGTGACTAAGAGTAAGTACAACCACATTGTGTGTGTGTGTGTGTGTGTGTGTGTGTGTGTGTGTGTGTGTGTGATACACATCATGGCTATCTGTTTAAATCTTTGTAGCTCCTACATCAGTGGTTCTATACCTTCCTAATATTGCTACTCTTTAATATAATTCTTCATGTTGTGGAAACCCAAAACCTTGAGATTATTTTCCTTGCTACTTCATAACTCTAATTTTGCTACTTATGACTTTCAGTGCAAACATTTTTATTTCCTGCCACTCTTAAGTGACCCTTGCGATCAGGGCTCACAGATTGAGAACTATTGCTCCACAGTAAAAGAACTGACCAAACAAAGTATTAATTTCTCAAATAGTATAAATTTTCCCTATATTTAGTAGATTTTTCTTGGTTCTTTTTTTTTTTCCGGAGCTGGGGACCGAACCCAGGGCCTTGCGCTTCCTAGGCAAGCGCTCTACCACTGAGCTAAATCCCCAACCCCTTAGTAGATTTTTCTTAAAGATGATCTGTAATAACCCCAAATTTTCATTTTAGCAGCAGTATATTCATTTAACATAAATTCATTGCCCAAACAACAAAACAAAAGACAAAATTATATTCAGTAAAACAGCAACAAAATAAAATAGATTAAGTTTTTAGTTGTGATTATTTATGCAAGTTTTGAAATTTTAGTTGTGAGCCTAGCTTTCAGAAGCTGAATCATCTCTCAGGACCTGTTTATGTAATTTTTATTTAGTTAGTTTTGTGCTACTGGAAATCAGTTCTTCTCATCAACAGCCTCAAAAATTTCATAAGGATTACTTTGTTTTTAATTAAAGAAAGTATAGCTTTAATTCAGAATTACCAGAATTTTTCATCCTATTTAAATATGTGTTAGCATCTTACAAATATATTTTTGTAGTGTGCCTCTCCATGAATGATTTCAAATCTTTTAATCCTCAGTTGCTCAATAAAAAATTTAACCGATAATCCACTAGTCCAGAAATGACTTTCTTTCATATTATATTGTCATAAGGCATATAATTTATAGATGGGGGGTTGGGGATTTAGCTCAGTGATAGAGTGTTGCCTATGCAAGCGCAAGGGGCCTGGGTTCGATCCTCAACTCTAAAAAAAAAAAAAAAAAAAAAAAAAAAAAGACAAAATTTATAGATGGTTCTCATAATAACGTGCTCAGAGAACTCTCTTTGATATGACATACACATTCATGTGCATTTACACACACAGTTAGACAGGAGGAAAATGGATGAGTGAATGAATGAATGAATGAATGAATGAATAAGAATAAAATGAATATAATAATACAAAAAGCATAGCTCTGTAGGCAATGGGTACTTCTTTGGGCAATGCCAGTTATGACTTTTACCTGTACTATGCCATGATACTGTTACCATTGTGTTCTGATGTACCTTTATCCGTTTCAATAAAGAAGAGGATTACAAAATTTAAATTATAGCAACTATTTTAACTCTTAAAAAGTTTAGACATGTGACCAATGAAATGCTACACAAGCTTTCAAAAATTCTCACTGCCACAGTAACTTCTGCTTAATAATTTCAGAAACATCGAAGTGCACCTTTGAAGATTGTCCAAAGTTACACATCCCACATTGTTTAGAGAAAGCTTCAAAAACTCCCAACTTCCAGCTTTTTGTAGGATTTTCATCGCGTGATTCAGCTGACCTTGCCCTATCACTGCACACGCAGCATTGTTGTGTCATGTGTGTTATATGTGTGCTTTCTTGGAGACCCAAGTTCTCTCACAGAGAGAAATATGAGTTAAACATTAAACATAAAATCTTTCCTAATAGGACACATCTATATGTACTTTGTATTTGGCCCTGACATTTTGCTTCTTTCGCTGAAATTTCCACCTCATATCTATTGTCTTCACAATTCCTTCACACTCCTACTGAAATTCTACAAATCATGTGACATGATCACCCCTCATTCAGCTTCATTGTGATCTGGGAGTCATTCCAGTGCTGTGATGATGTTTGCAATGATCTATAGTGTTCCCTTATTTGGTCCAAAACTCTTCGTAAAATCTTAGAGTTGGCTTTCTTATATTTGATACAGTTTTCAGTTTTCTAGCAAAACAGAGAGTTTTCCTCAGCAAGGGTAGTTAGTATACTGATTACTTAAGTAAACCTATCTTACTTAAATGTTTCAAAAAGCCACTTTAAACACCTGCATGTTCACTGTCATACAAGAAAGGTAAATAATTCTGACCTCAAGAGATAGTTAGACATAGAGACTGTTATGATGTCCTTTTGTGTATGTTGGTTAGTAAATCTGTATGAGTAAGTTATATTACTGAATAGACACATATTTTCATGTGTTAAAAATGTATTTCTGAATAGTAGGTGATGCTCCAAATTCTAAGATCTATTCATTCATATTTACACATTCTTGATATATTATAGACCATCTTCATACAACTGTGTCCTGGGGAACTTAACTGACACAACTTCCTATAATAACACAGGCAAATTTCTCACATATTTTCATGCATGTGTAGCATTTATTATTAGGAGCCAGTGCTGAAGTCAAAAAAGATCATATGCAGATTACGTGAGTTCTATTCTAAAAAAAAAAAAATAACACGGCAGAGAAGACAGTTTTCAATTTTCATTCTCTTAATGAAATATTCTGTTTGATGTTTGCTACCCAAAGGAAGGCTATGTATTAGGAAAGCAAATGTAAAAGCTGAAAATATGTCTTTGGTTTCGACTTCGTGATCTGTGTGAGCCGAAACCGTGTTTCTCTTTTTTTAAATGCAGCCCTTGATGCTCAACTTAGGAAGTCTTCGACTTGTTTTCAATTTACCATGTTGTGGCTTACTTTATTTGTGTCCTTAATTTCATGCTCTCTGATCTGATGCTAATTCACTCGGCAATTATTCTCAACCTGCAGCACACAGATAATGAGGCCTAAGTGCAACCAACCCTTGTGATTTTTCTGATTGAAGCTAAAGCCAGGAGTTTGGAGTGTCACCTCTATGAACGAAGTCACTGGGAGCCTTCCCTTTTCATTCTTGCACCGCAAGTGACAAAGATTAAAGCTCCATTCTGGTTCCTTCTGTGGCGTTTTGTTATGAAATTGTATCTCTACTATGTATAGTGTGTGTATATATATATATATATATATATATAATAAGAAAATCTCATGACTTAAAAATCCCATAGGCTTCAGCTTAACTGACTAATTTGCAATGCAAGATACTTTGATGGATATACACAGTGGCAATTTTACTATTTAATGAAATCCCAGAAAATATGAATTAATGATATAAATTATGGTTTTCACCGATAGAAAACTAACTTCTTTCAATTGTGTGTATATTCATGAGGGAAAACTCTTCAAGTGCATGTACGTGTGCATGAACGTGAAGACCAGAGGTCAACCTAAGACGCTGTTTCTCGGAATCATTCACTCCATTTTTTTCCTGTTTTGTTTTGTTTGTTGTGCTGCTTGTTTTCCCACATTAGATAATCTTTCTTGGTGACTTGAAACACACCATGTAGGCTACACAGGGCTGCCAGTGAGCTCCTGAGATCTCCCTGTCTTCATCTGCTGCACTCCTGTAGTTACAAATGCAAACTATTCTTTTTTTTAACATGTGTTTTGAAAATCAAATTCAGTCCTCATGAGCACAAGAGAAGCCATTTACCCTTTACATACTGAGCCATCTCAACATCCTACCTGCTTAGTCAACTTTCTTTCCATGGGCTGTGAAGGTGACTTAGTCAATAAATTACTCACCAGACAAAGTGAGAACCAAATATCAGGCTCCAACTGTCATCTAAAAACTCTGGCACAATGCGATCAGTTTGTAATTCCAATGTCGGATAGGTAGGGATGGCCAGATCTCTGGGACTCACTGGCCAGACAGTCTAATGAGAAGCCCTGTGTGTGTGTGTATATAAAAGACTTGTTTCCTGATTCATGATATTCTCCCTGAAGTTGGCATATGGCCTTCATGCACAGAGCTACATGTGTGTTTATTTATTAAATGCACACTTTTCCTACTGGTGGAAAATTCCATAGTCTCAAGAAAGGACTGTTTCTATTGTGCTAAAGCATTTTATAGCTTTATTTGTTATTTAAAATAATGCAGAAATAAATTTACTCCTATTATGAAGTGGAAAATTTTGACCAAATGTTGAAATAACTTAAGTACTAATCACATTACCTTCCTGTTTCCAGGATGATGAGATAGATACTCGAGTTAATTGACAATTGGTCACTAAGAATTGTAAAAATATTGATGGACTACATTTATAGTTATGATCTTTCATATTTTATTTTTTCTTAGAGGATGGTTCATTTTAAATAATGTAATGATTTCATTGATTTTTTTTTGAGACTTTCACACAGTGCATCAATCCAGATGCCTCTACTCGCCCCTCTTCCCTAGCCTCCACATCTCCTGAATGCTGGACTTCACATCTCCTTTATTTACCTGGTTTTCTTTTTCTTAGAAGAGACAATCTCACAGCACATATCCTCAGTCCTTTTTCTTTACAAATACTTCTTGTGTCCTCTTTCATGATGCTCCCTGAATCTTACGTCTATGCTTTGAGTTGTGTGTGTATTGCTTGGGCACTAGTTGCCACTCTTTTACCTCTGCATTTCTTGCCATTCTGACTTCTTTAATAATAATTCTCTCATAAAAAAGAAACTTCATTGATTAAGGTTAAAAATAACACTTAACTGCAGATAGAAGGACAAATAGAATATAATTAGAAATTATACTGGTTTAAGAAAGAGGAGATAATAGGTTCTCCTCAACGGTCCTTGGCCTCACCAGGGTAGCTGGCTAAATTTATATTTCCAGGTGTGATTTATTCATAAGGAAGTGGTATGAACCCCGATGACTTTGATTATATTCCCCCCAGATATAAGTGCCCCTATGTCACATATTGGAATATCTTGCCTTGCTGGTCATTGTGGTTGTTTGTTGTAGAAGCAGGAGAGGACTTAGGCTGCTTATCTTCCCCTATGCATTGTGCATAACTTCTTTCAATTCAATTAGAGGTAATCCTAAGGAGAAGGTTTTCTGGTCAAATCCAAAATTGTTCCTTCCAGTCCTATGTCTGAGCAATGGGGTTTCTTCATCATTAGGGACTTAGATCATTTTAGACCCTCCTTTCTATTTTAATTAGTGTTATTACAACAGCCTTCGAGACATTCTTCCCAGCTTTGGCAATTTCACAGCAAGTCTGCTCACCTCTTGCCCTCAGACTTTACCAAACGCTGCTTTTCTGTTAGGTTTCAGTAGTGACAAGTAAACACCTCAATTACCATGCATAGTTTGATGAAATCCTGCCGTATTCCCACACTCCCATACATTCTCTGCAGAAATTCTACATGATTATTTTTCCTTTTCACGTTACTTCATTCAGAAGCTTCACTTTCATTTGCTCTCCAATTTTAACTCACTGTGACCTTCTCCATGGGATCACAGTCATTTACAGTCACTCATCCTTTAAGCCTGAATGTCCATGGCATGGCAACAGGTTGGTACTCCATGATGCAAAATAGCTGAGTGAAAGATAATCGCCAGGGCCAGGTCAGCATGACAGGCTCAGAGGGCAAGCTGCAAAGGAAGGAGCTCTCACTTTTTCATTTGCATGGTCCCGATCAAAGCTCAACCTTACAGGGATTTCGCACCTTTACTGAAGGAGTAGCTCCCAGCCAGAGCAGTCCTATAAATGGCACCAGAATTTCTTGGCACATGTTCTCGCTGTACATTGCACTGTATCTACGTTTGCACCTGGTTTTATCACCTTTACGACACAGCGAGCTACTTCAAATGGCTGTATTTATTTATAAACCGTTATATCTATTGTAGGGCTAAACACACAGAGTACTTTTAAGAACTCACACGAAGGATAAACTATTAAAATGTATAATGGATAAAATTTGTCTTGAAAGTCCTTAAACTCCTTTGACCCTATGTATTACATATCGTAAAGTTAGGAGTTAAACTACACATCAGGTATGTGCTTAGGGACTGATGAGAGTAAAAACCATGTGATTTTTAAATGGACATAATTGTTTTTATACTCAAAGAGTAAAGAGCTGGGCTATTGAAAGTTACAGACAAAAGCCAGGAAATGGAGCCATCCACTGATGCTTAAGTTTGGTCCTCAGAAGAAGATCTTTGCTTTGGGCACGAAAGGCTCAAAACTGAAAACATGCTCTAGTTTAGATTCTTATGGTGCAAAGATATGCACACTGTATATTCTGTTTGTCCTACAAAAGAAAATATATTATCAAATCATACCACTCTCTTGTATATGAAAGAATGAATACATTCAATTTATGTTAAAATGTACAACTAATTAAAATAATGCATTTCACACTGTTTTCATTCTGTGTCCTGGAGATAGGTAAGTTAGTAAGATTTACCTGCCTTGCCACACAGCATGATAACTAATTCAGTTTCCAGGACCCACTTACATACCCTAGCCTGTGGTCTGTAGCAGTTATCCATGCACTGGGTAAGAGAAGGCAGACAGGTTCTGTAGAATCACTGGCCAGACTGCCCCACCATATCTTTGATTTGGTACTTATTTTCTTTTTTAGGATAGCTTTGGTCATTGAAGAAGTACCTGCAGAATAACATTTTACATAATAACAGTAGATACTCTTTCTAAAGGAAAGTAAATTCCAGGCATTTAGGAAAACAATTAATTTGTTACAACAGATAATAGGTGAATGACAAATCATTGTTAGAAAGGACTGATTTTAATCACAACAATTTCAATAATAAACAATATTACTGGATTTGAGGTTTTAGATTCTGTACTTTCTTTTAAAATTATTATTATTATTATTATTATTATTAGAACTAAAGTTATTTCATAATTTATCAGTATCTAACTTCTGAAACATTAAGACCAATTAGTTGTAGCTTGAGTATGACCATTTTTTGAGAATATTTGTTAATACAAACACTTAATTTTCTTCAATAGAAAGTTTTGAATTTTATCTTTAAAAATATTGTCATTTCATCTCAGAGGAAGCATAATGGGGTTTGTTTATTTAATATTTGCTCTAATTAAAATTACAGAACTTTACAGCTGATTTTTTTTCATAGTCAGACAGCAAGAAATCACCTCACAGAATTAAAATGTGCACCACTCTTTCTAACTAGTTATTCTGTTCTCGTTAGTTTGTTTGCCTATTTTGTTGTTGCTCTGTCTGCTTTTTTCTCTCAATAAAGATTATCTTTTTCTATCACGGGAAAACTACCTTGCTTTTCGGTTGGTAGTGATCATTAATACTTAAGGGGCTCTACCTCTTACACTTAGTTTTCTTACAGTTAAAATAGTCATTTTCAAACTGTTAAGTGTCAGTACACAGAATGGAATATAACCCAAATGTGGAAAAATAAAAGGAAACTGCAGATATATGGCCACAGGCAGGAGCGTGTATTCACTCCTTTGCCACTTAGAAAGTGTTTCTGAAATAATCCCTGTGACATTTGTTTTCTATTGAATTATGATGCCTCTAAATGAAAGACTCCCTAATAGCCTGAAGTGGTGTCAGTGTTTATTGATGAACTAATGGCTCCATAAAATCAGATAATATAAACACAAGTAACGTAAATCCAGATTTAACTACAGATTTGTGATATAGTCTTGTTTAATGCTTCTCAGACCTGAACTTGCCTCTTGGGTTATTGTCCAACTGCAGGATCTATTTCAATCGACTTCACTAAGGACACATATTTTAGATTTCTAACAAGATTACAGGCTGTGCCTCTGCTACTTATCATGGTCCACACTGTGAGAAGCAAGAGCTGCACCAAGATTTCACAGACATTTCTTTAAATAACTTTGGCATATGGGTTGCAGGATTGCACAATGGGGAAGGTAGTATTCTACCTTTCGTAAAGATGGATAGTAGATTTTAGCGCACACACACACACACACACACACACACACACACACACACTCCACAGAATCCAAGTATGTTTTCTGTCATCTGGAGTTCTAGATTCATAAAACTGAATCAAGCACACTCATAAATCTGAGGATAGCATGCTAGACAGCAAGTTCTTGTAGAGCTAAAGTACAAAATGAGACCCAACCCTATACTCAAAATAAAGAAAACAAAATAAAACAAGCAATAACAAAATGTTGTGCAAAGGATGTCTTAATGTCTACAAATAATCCCTGCACAAATGAAAATGTCCACTTACTGAATAGCAAATCCTTCTTTCTTCTCCTAGCCCTTCACAAAAGCAAACTACATTTTCATTCTTACATGTATTCTTCTCAGCCTAAAGAGCCTTAGATAATTCTTATAAATGAAATGTACACTCACATCATAGTAGATTGTCTGGCGTGTGTGTGTGTGTGTGTGTGTGTGTGTGTGTGTGTGTGTGTGTGTGTGTGGTGCATGGACCAAGGGAGAGAGGTACATACAGATAGACAGACAGATACCCAAGGACAGGAACAGACACAGAGACAAAGACAAAAAGAGATAGTGAAAGAAACATAAGGAGAACAATGAGAGAAGTTGAATTCTTCCAGAAAGGGAGTCAATGTTTACTTAGTTTGATATAGTCAGGATTAGCAAGTCATTATTAGCACACAAAAAAATTGAACACATGTTAGAGGATAACATAAAATTTGGCCTAGAAATCTGTATTTTAGAAATAAAATCACAGTTTGAAAAGAAATAGAACATGCCTTATATCTCCAGCTCAGCTTTCTAAAATGCTTTCTCTGGTCATCTGTAACAATAATCTTTCTGAACCTCACTTGATCTCAGAAGAACTGATTGTCATATCACGATTACAGAAGTTTAGCAACAATTAATAACATAGTTCCTTGTGAAGCTAAGCATTTAATAAATTAATAAATAGTACCTAGCTTTGAGCATCAACAATAAAAGCAAATTCCACTAATATTATGCTTCTTTTGCATAGATTGCCTGGGGTGTGTCCTCGGGAAATAACACAAAGCAATACATAGTATCCTCCGTGATTAAAGTCCTGTCTTGATATGCTTTATGAGTTCTTTTTATATGGATTTTTTGATAATATGCTTTCAAAATTATTGGCAGATCTACACCATTTCTCTTCTTCTAGCTGGATAATGAAAAATGATTTATACACTTTTATTGAATTTACAACGGTTAGAGTAAGCCATGGTAATTATTATCATGTCATTTTTTGCTGGATAGCAGCAACTGAGACAAAACATAAGCCAAAATAAATGTAATTAGCATTAAAATGACTCAACCATAAAAAAAAATAATCGAATGGAACCTGAAGAGCCTTATCCTTATCAACAAAAGAATCTTGTACTTGTTTGCAAACATCCATTTTAATTGCTTTCCCATCATCATTGAAATTAGAAATTTACTTTGTGTCTCTCTCTCTCTCATACTTTGCAAATTACATTTTTGTTTTTGACATTTCAACCTACACTATCATACCTAATTAATCTGACTTTTAAAATTAGATAATGGTAGTTGAAAAAAATCACTTAGACAAGCCACCTGTCTCGTCAGAAAAAAATCAGTTTCTTTTTTCTAAATGCGTATTCTTGATTGTTAGCCGCCTTTCTGATTATACAGATCTTTTTACAATACAACCTCCCTCTTCTACATTTGAGGAACTGGAGGTGAAATTTAAGATACAAATTTACCCCAAATATTATACATTCTTTTTGTAAGGCATCTGTCCCATTTCTGCTCTCTAGACCTTGACTCAACAGTTGTAAACAAAATTGGCCTCCTGCAGGTTTCATATCCAAGGTTTCAACCTGCTGCAGATAAAAATTGCTTGGCAGAGGTGGGGGGGGAGGTGCTTCTCTCTTAAACAAGCGCAGGCATTTCTCTTACAATCGATCCTTTAAAAATGAAACTATTCCGGTAGCACTTACAATATACTATGTATGGTAAGTGTCCTAGAAAACATTTAATTCAGGATGTTCATGGGCTATTTGTACAAAACCATGTAAATTCTATGTAAGGGAATTAAGGAAGTGCAGACTTGGTTATATGGGAACCTTGGACCAATTCTTGACGGATGCTAAAGGATGATTATGTTCGTTATTTACCTCTGATTTGTAACCATTACCAGTAAGTCCAAAATAGACAAAGGTGGGCAGAAAAATAAATTACAAAGAGAGAAGAAATTGACATTGCTTTTAAGATACAGCTCAAAGTACTACAAATATAAGGTTATGGGATAAATAAGGTAGGAACAGATACAGAACAGTGTTTTTCTTTCATCATTGTGATGTCTGTTCAGGATTAGGAGCTAAAACAGTCTGTGATCCACACAAGCCTGCAGGAATTCAGTTCTTGTAACTGTTTGTAACAGCACAACCCCCTGGGTGACTTCTATAAGGGAAAGGATGGATTAGGTGGATTTAAGGGAAATAGCTAACTGAGGTAGATTTCTGGAAACTTGGGTTGATTCCAGAAAATTGGGACTCCTCGTTTCATCAGCGATTACCTTCAACAAGTGCATACTCCTTTAACTCTACTTCAGATGCATTTTATAGACACACTGATATGATGTGTGATAATGAGCTAATGTTAGACTACATATTTCCTTTTGGTGAAAATTCAACACCCCCCCCCGGTAAGCATTGATTTAAAAAAGCAGATAAATATATGAGACAAACATTACATAACAAGCCACTTCACTGGAATAGAATCTGAAACAGCATTGATGTTTGTGCCTAAGTAGTTTGTCAATCAGACCTGGAGGAGCATAGGAATTTCCAATTCTAGAAAGAAAGATGATTTATAAAAATAAAAGTCCAAAATGGACTTCGAGGTATCAAATTAAGACCCAGAGAGCACTAAACATGGTTTTTCTCATTTTAATATCTGCCAGACTCTTTTTTAAAGAAGAACCATCAGGGAGTTTAGGCGTCTGGCAGGGTGGGCGGTGTGGGGACACCTTAGTGGAGACAGGGGCAGGAAGGAGGTATGGGATGTGGAACAGTTGGAAGGTGGGCCAGGAGGGGAATAAAATCTTGAATGTGTAAAAATAAAAAATAATAAAAAGAACTACCCCTAGTGAACTAGACTGTTGGGGAGAGGGCAGCAATGGGGGGAGGGTTGGGAGGGGAACACCCATAAGGAAGGGGAGGGGGGGAGGGGGATGTTTGCCCGGAAACCGGGAAATGGAATAACACTCGAAATGTATATAAGAAATACTCAAGTTAATAATAATAAAAAAATAATAATAATAAAAAGAACTATCACTATCATTAAATCAATTTCAAATTGGAAGTAGTTCTAGTCTATGAGAATAAGCTACAAACATTTATTATCTCCTCTTCATGTTATGCCGACATAACCATTGAAAATGTTTATTTTTATGCTTACCGGAGTCTCTCACTAGCTGTTCTCCCCTTGCTGACTCCCCTCTCATCAGTTGCCCTTTTTCTGTCATCATATCACAGATATTCCATTGCCTTTTTTTTTCACATACATGCTCTCTCACTTATGATCAACCAATCACCTCTTCACTTCTCACAGCACCTTTTCTAATCATCCCTCTTCATGGACCCATTTCTTCCACTTGCATTATGTCTACATTCACACACGCATACACACACACATACACACCCACACACACACACACACACACACACACACACACACATGCATGCAGTCATGCATACAAATACACACATACATACATACATGCACACATGCATGCAGTCATGCACACAAACACACACATACATACATATATGCACACATGCATGCAGTCATGCACACACACATACACACATGCATGCATACATGCACACACACACGTGCACACACAAACACACACACATGCATGCAGTCATGCACACACACACATACACACACATACACACACACACACACCCCACAGGATACCACCCACTATTTACTATGAGTCTATGTCTAAGTTCCATATATGAGGAAATCATACAGCTTTCTATTTCTGCCTCTGGTGTTTCTTTTCATTGTTTCCACCTTGTTTTTATTGTTTCTTTTAATAATTATTTCCATTTCCACCCATTTTTCTGCAAATGTCACATTTCATTTTATTACAATAAATTTCACTGTTGATGCCACGTGTTATTTAGCCACCAATCTCTTGAGAGAGAAACGTATAGACTGTCTCTCTTCCCCAGCTATTATGAATGGGACAGTAATAAACATATGTGAAACAGTTTCTTTATGACTAGGGGTCCTTTAAATAGAACAGTAGAACTCGATCATTTAGTTGTTCAGTTACTAGTTTCTTGAAGAAACACCTTCCTGATTTTCATAGTCTCTTTATCAGTTTATATTCCTACCAGCAGTGGATAAATTTTTAACTTTCCCCATATCATAACCAGCATCAAATTTTTGTTTCATGATTCCTGACCATTATTACTTGGAAGTCTAATCATAAAACAATAGTCCTTTCTTTCCTCCCCATGTTTCAGGATGTAAGTATATAAAACAAGGTTTTGTCAATTTTTTAATGTGAATTCTTTTTTACAACGTACCTGGGCATATTGCAAAGCCCAGGAATGTTATTCCCCTCTAATTATACTTTCTATAAATATATCACATACAGTTTTAAGGAAAGAAAATGTTAGGCTTTAGAGAGGATGAGGAAAGTGTTCTTGCCTTTACAGTATACCAGAACACTCCATTAAAGGAAAATTGTCTTTAATGTACTTCATAAGAACATAATAATCTGAGTGAGAAATTAAACTGTCCAACTTATGATCCAAAAGAGCGCATTTTAAATGATCGAAATTGAGTAATTCTGTTTTTCTATATTATTTTGTCAGATTTTCTATAGCTAACTTTGCACTTTTGAAGAGTTTGCTGTGTTTAAGTATGCAAACTCTGTCCTGAACTCATCAATTCCTAAGTAAAAGACTCCTCTTGAGAATATTATTAAGTTAATAACAGCACTTGTTCATAGTTTTGGAAACTCACCTCGATTAATAAGATGTATGAAATATAAAATATAAATAATGGATGTAAAAGTTAGTAATTTTGTTGTCAGAGAGATTTTTTCCAAACTCAAGATAGTTTAAATTAATGCTTAATTTTACAAAAGTGTTTTCTTTGTAAAGTAAAATGTCATGTATTTAAAAATTGAGATTATTATGGAATTTTAAATGTGATGGCAATGTTTTAGTTATTTTCTCATCATAGACCAAGGACTTGGTTTTTTTCTTATTCTCACTTTAATATAGGCAGATTATATAAAAGATAAAACCCCACAGAATCCTGTGGGCATGTTATGGGAAGCCACCTGCATCTAGCAAGAATACTATCTCAGAGATAAGAAGTTCATCAAATTTACAAAAATAATACCAACTATATCATACAGCAAACACTAACTGCTTGGATGAAGAGACACATGATAGCAACTTACGATTCATGAGATAGACTCCATGATTAACATCATTGTAAAAGCTGAAAAGCAGACAGAATAAGACGGACTTGTCCAAGCTCATTTGGCTATGAGTATATTAATCAGGTTTCTCCAGATTGTCAAATAAAATCGGCAGCAAACTTAAACAAAATTCACTCATGAGATTCAGGCTCCTAAGGAGGTCCCTGACATACTACTTTTAGGCTGAAAGTCCTTGCTAGTTGCTAGCACAATGACCTTTGAAACAGAGGTCTCAGAAAAAAGACAGTGTCTGCCCCAGGTGCCTGAACGTTTATTGGGGAGAAGAGGCTGGAAGTATGAGACCTGGAGTTCTGATCCCTAAGTGGTGTGCATGCATGTCTGTCTAAGACTTTTTCAGAAAGATTTTTTTTCTCATTTGTGTCTGTTCTGTTGGGAACAGCCCACAGTTAGAGTCGATCTCCATGATACTCTGAAATGCTCTGACTGACAAACCCAAAGTAGTTTTTCTTCTGGAAATTCTTTAATCTGGTCTACTTCGAAACCTGAAATTAAATATCTACTCACCAAAGGCTAACAGCCCAGTGGCTTGTCTTCTCAGAGTCAGCGTGAAGAAACCCCTGTCTACTTTGGTAAACCAGGTGTAGAAGAGGTGAATCTACCCATCGGAAGTGATCGTTTCTAAAGCGACCTTTGCATACCTGAGAGAATTAGAACAGGCTATTGAGAAAAGTGTCTTGATAAACATGATATGCATAGTGGAGAAAAGGAAGAAACATCTTTAAAAAAAGATTTGTAAAGGTTAGGAAAATACATTTACTGAGTTTATATTGAACGGATCACAAATAGGACAGTTAGACAAGATCGTTCTTAGGATTGTTCAGAAGAAAATCGGGTTCTAGGTACTTTGGTGGGTATTCATGCTATCTTTGTATAATTATTTCAATTGAATTGAAATTAACACTTTAACTTGTCACGCATGAGTCAGTATCGATTTTGGCAAATGTACATACTTTTCTTAAATGTAATTCTATCCCTTCACACTGCTCCATGGTTCAGTACTCTCATAGAGTAAAGCATCATCACATCCAAAAATCATGTCTCGGGCTGAGGAGATGGGACTGTGAGTACAAGCATATGGTATACAATAATAAGTAGCTGAGTTCAAGATCCCAGCTTCCATGTAAAAATGACTTCAGTGGCTTGCTTGTAAACCAGTGTTGTGGAGTAGAAATATGCAGATCCTAGGAGTTCCCTAACCATTCAGTCTAGGCTATTCACATAAAGCTACGGGTTAACTTAAATACTCTTGCGCTGATAGTTTTTTTCTCAACCTGACACAAAGACTAGTTACTTGAGGGGAAGAAATTTTGACTGAGAAAATGTCACAATCAGGTTTGGTGTATAGGCATATCTGTATATTTATATTTGTGAGAGAGCAAACTGTAAATGGTGTCAGTCCTCTGCAGTAGCTGAAATTCAGCCTGGGAGCAAGCAAAACACCTTTCTTCAATAGTTCCTGCCTCTCATCCTGACTTATTTCTTGACATGAATTCTCTCTGCATTGAACTATGATCAGGATGTATAAAGCCAAATGAACTCTTTCCCAAGTTGTTTCTGATCATGCTTCTTTCACAGCAACAGAAACCAAACTAGAACATCCTTGCCTTAGTTGAATAAGAAAGTTATAGCTGTGTTACATAGATATTCTTCTTTATTTGTGACAACACAAATGAATCCATGTACTCTCACATACAAGTGCACTCACACACAGGTTTACCCACCCACTCCCACACGCATACACACAAGTTTGTATGTCTGTGTGTGTGTGTCTGTGTGTGTGTGTCTGTGTGTGTGTGTGTGTGTGTATGCAGTTAAATATAACATTAGTGGTCAAATGAATGTATATGGTTACATGTGCACAACCACAGCCATATACATAAACATATAGAGACTGCTAAAGTATCAGGTTTATATCTCGTAGATAGTAGTTCTGTGACATTCTATTGTTGATGTTGTTTTATTGTTAGTGTTGTTTTCTGAAAGAGAAAGAAAGAACCTTTGTAGTGGTAGGATCTGGGGTGTGGGAAAAACATGACAAAAACATATTTTATGGAAAAAATAATATAGAAATATGTAACTAAGAACGTAACCCTCTCTCACCACACTTGGCACCGCTGTGCTTCTTTCCAGGTAAACCTGTGATGATAGTGACAGAGTACATGGAGAATGGCTCCTTAGACACATTTTTAAAGGTAAGGTTTGGCCTTTGTAGCGACCCATTGCTGTATGTGTTTTGTTCATGAATGGAAATTAAAATTAAGCAATTTTAATGGTAACGTTTTTGAATATATTCTAAATAAATTAGGCAACAACATTGTATGACACAATTAACTGGTATTTGTATGGTAAGATTTTTTTGTCAGAAAACTTACACAAATCTAATTATATGCTCCTGTAATTTTATTTAAGTATATGATTGCATTTAACAAAATGAAAGTAGGGATGAATAGAGAAAAGAATAAAGGAAAGGAGGTAAAAAAAGGAAATGGAAGGAAAAAAATGGACAGAAAAAGGAAAATGGGAACAGCAAATAAAAGTTATACAAATAATCAACATTTTGAAATATTTTTATTTATTCTCTGACAGTTTCATAAATGTATATGATGGTTTTGATCCTATTCATTCCCATACTTTCTCATAACCATATTTCACTCCCAGTGATCCTTTTCTTATCAGCAAGTTCTCATTCTAATAGATTGCTCTGTGTGTGTGTGTGTGTGTCCCCTCTGTGTATGTCTATGTGTGTTTGTGCATGCATGTGTTAGTGTGTATATGTGGGTGTTTGTGTGTTTGTGTGTGTGTATGTCCTGTGTGTACATCTGTGTGTATTTTTGCATGTGTTAGTGTGTATAAGTGAGTGTTTGTGTGTGTTTGTGTGCATGTGTGTGTGTGTGTCCTCTGTGTATGTCTATATATGTTTGTGCATTCATGTGTTAGTGTGTATATGTTGGTGTTTTTGTGTGTGTGTGTGTGTCCTTTGTGTACATCTGTGTGTATTTTGCAGGCATGTGTTAGTGTGCATGTGTGTGTGTGTGTGTGTGTGTGCATGAGAGAGAGAGAGAGAGACAGAGAGAGACAGAGAGAGAGAGACAGAGAGAGAGTGCTACATATTATTAGTATAGCTTAAATAACCAGAAAAGGCCAGTCACTTGTTGGAGCAAGCACATCTTGCAAGTGGCTACAAAATTGAGGCAGAAGATGCTGTTTTCCAGATAATAGCCTCAAGGGTGGAAGAGTCTTTGTTCGTATCTTCTCTCATACTTGATTGAATATTGAATAATGGCATATTGTTCAGATTTTGAGCATATGGCAACTGCTGCAGTGAGTTAATTAACGCTGCAACCAAGTCCTGTGCAAAGGACAGCATGGCATAGCATTCCTTCTCATCTTCCGTCTCTCCCGTTCTAATCTCCCAGTCTTCATTATGTACCTTGATGTAGTTGCACTCTTCTTTAAACTGCATGGTAATGCACTTTGTAAGATGCCCATGCAGATCATTACTGCCGATATCAAACTGGAGTCTGTAAAGGATTATGATGCCTCAAAGGATCAGGAGAAAAGTGGTCAACCTGAGATTATGGCTAATAAAATCATGTGTCTGGGTTTCGGGAATAAAACAGTTATATGTGTACCTCGTGGCTTTAAATATTAATATCAAGTCACTTTTTTTGGAAATAGGCTGCTTAAAATAATGTAACAGTTTCATATCTGAGTAACCTGTGGTCTGGGAGTTTGTAAGGTCAATGCTGTAGGTGTTGCTTCTTATTGAGGGAAAAGACTGTTACAAAATTGATGACGACTTTGTAAGAATCTGTGAGGAATTATTGTCATGTTTCATTATTATTTCAAGTTTCTATTTTACTCCCCAAGCCACATCAATGCACCACCCTACTGCCAGTTTACATCTTTTCATTTGCATGTTTTCCGGTCTCTTAAGGTTGATTCAATGTGATTCAAGGTATTAGTTAAGCTGTATGAGTTCACTTAACTTTGTTGCATCGAATGTCTTTGACAGAAACAATAGACTTCCCAAAAGTGTTGATATTTTCTCATCCAGTGGTTAGTAATTATCCCTGCTCTCATCTACCCTGCAGAAAGCCCTATATTTCCTCAGGCCATTTCGCCTTTACCCAAACAAGTCTATCTAGATACCTTTTTTAAAAATTACCACCAAGTATACTCAGTGTTAGCCAAAGTCGGCACTGGGTTGGAAATATGAGGTAATTTCTCTTATGTCAGACAATAAATAAGCTACAGTGTATAAATGACAATGACCTGGAACTTTTTAAAGGCCACCCTTTAAATGACCTATAAGGTGAGATACTATATACCATACAAAGTTATACATGCCGTATCATTAGAGCTATGAAGCAGAGGATGCAGACAAAAGAAGACCGGCTGGCACGTGCGCAGTAAAGGAGCCTTTAGAAAAAAAGAGAAATAATTAAGGGCAAAATAATTAGGGAATAACACAATGCAACTGTGGATGGCCCGTGATTTCTTCTTTACACTCTATTCTGCA